>NC_026001.2:60277137-60402102 GCF_000442705.2 Elaeis guineensis
GAAGAGGGTCTTCTTCTAGGGTTTCTATTTTCATATCTTTCCTCCTTCCATCTTGAGTTTCCTGAGAGCGTCTCAGATCTGAAATCCTCCTTCTACTTTCCATCTTTGGAAGAGTCCAAATCAAGAAGAAGGAGGCACCTGATCAACCATCAAAGAAGGATCAGCGCAGTACTAGCATACTGTGCTGATTTCCTGAAGCAGGACTTCTGATCAAGATTCGTGGGCTCGTGTGGACGACTCCTAGAGGCGGACGCGTGTGCGGCTTGCAACATCATCCTTAAGCCTGATCAGCGAGGTTAGAGCGTCTAACTTGCAAGGTAATAGATCTGATCTATTATTTAATACATACATTAGATGTAGCTAGTATAGAAACATGTTGATATGATCAACATGTAATTCATACTATATTTATATATATTTTAATTTTTGATTTAATGCTATGTAATAATCATGTAATAGGATCTTAGATCTAGGGATTTTCTGATCTTAGAAAATAAATTTTGATTTATTTTAGTCTTCCGCTGTATGATCTTGAAAAAGTTTCAAGATCTAACCCTGAAACCCTAGATCTGGTTCCTACAATTGGTATCAGAGCCTAGGTTCTTTATTACATGATTATTTATACATGCTTAGATTATTTTTTAGATTAGATCTAATTTATAATCTGATTATTAAATCTAAAATTAAAATTTTAGATCAATCACAAACTGCAAGGTTGTCCTGCTGTAAGGTTTACCCCTTACAGTGCAAAGGTTGTCCTAGTTTGTGTAGATCTATCTTTAATCATAAATTTGTTAGATATGATCTAGATTAAATTTATGATTTATTAGATTTAAAAGATGTTTAAATCTGAAATAAAATCTCTTTGTTAATAATTTTTGTGCAAAGAAATTATTTAAAGTTGAAATTGTTTCAATTACATGAACCTGTTTAGATTAGATCTAAAGTAGTTTCATGTTTATTTCACTTGCATCTTGATTCGAATCAAACATGCAATATGGTTATAGAATCATATTGTAAAATTGTTTTACAAATATGAAAATGATTTTTTGAAAAGCCAAACCCAACCCTCAGCCCAAAACTTAATTAAGAATTAAGAAGTTGTTTGATTAGGTTCTAGGATTGTGAATTGAAGAACCTAAGACACAAATCATAACACATTGGGTTAATGGGTTAGTGGAAATAGGTCCATTAATTGGGTTAGACCTATGGTTAGATTAAAGATGGACTTAATTAGAGAATTGACTAAATCTAATCAATTGTTGTCTTAGATTAGGTCAAGGATTCTCTAGATCAATTACAATAGTTGTAGTTGGTCAAGTCCATGTCTTTAACGAGAACCAAATGGACTTGATTCTTGGCTAAGCGATCTAGCACGAACTGTTAGGTTGATCTAATCGAAACTAATTAAACCAGTTGGTGTCTAAGGTAAACCAGACCGGTGGTTTTTAATTGGGAGCCCGCTTACCGGCCATTCATGATGGTGTCTAAGGCAAGCTTTGGCAGACCCTCCCACTGATCGAACTTACCTGGCCTCTTGGTGAAATTATGTTTTGATCGGATCACTTGACTATTCGAGCTGACCCATGTCAGCTAGGTAAATCAGTGTGACTGATTTAGGTGCTCCTAGACCAGCCCTTTTAATGGTCTCCCTTAAGCTGACTTGGTGAAGTCAGTGGGAGGATCATGATAAGCTGGTTCATCTGACCTCATCCTCTATATTATTTAAATCCTCTAAAATTATTAGGTCCTTAAAATGATAAAGTTATGGAGATAACTGAGTCATAGCCTCCCATTAAGGTGTTTGATAATGAGTCCATGAACTCAATAATCATTGCAGACCCAAAGGCCTGGTGCTTGTTGACTAATGGAATTATCACTCATCATATGACGACTTGGAAGTATCTCTCTAATGTGGTTAGGTGAGCCAACCAAAGTTGGGCTTAATCATTCGTTGGTTAGATATACCAAGTATGATCATGTTAATGGTTGGACCTAACTGGATCCTTACAGTGGAGGCCAAAGCCTACTGATTAGGTTTCTGGGGCAAAATTAAAATTACTAGAAATTGTTTAGAGAAACAATTGGTTATGAACCTACCCTTAGATGTACATGGGTTGGCCAACCAAAGTTGGGCTTGTGTGCAGTCTAAGTGGATTCTAGTACCCGCTAAGGAATTAGGATAATTCCTCGAATTGGAGGTAGAGGCTACCAATTCGAATAAAATAGTGGGAGAAACCTTTTGATTAAAGTCCAAATCTTTAGGTTTAATGAATCAATTACTAATTAGGTTATGGTTCTCCTTTGTGCAAATATGGCCACTTCCCTATCACTCCGATCATTGTTGGACAATGATAAGTTGGTGGGATCCAACTTCGATAGCTGGTATCGAAAGTTGAAGATAGTCCTGGAGCATGAACGGATCCTATATGTGATATTAGATCCTGCACCTGAGGAGCCAGCTGTCAATGCATGTGGAACAGTCAGAGACACTTACCAGAAGTGGCTCAGTGACCGGACCACGATGTGCTGTATCATGCTAGCTGCTATCATGAGCGACGAGTTCAGTCGCAGATTCGAGACGGCTCAGCCAAAGGACATGCTTCAAGTGTTGGAGGATACCTTTGGCACACCCGATGACGTAGAGAGGCACAAGACTAGTTGTGCCATCTTCAACGCCAAAATATGGGATGGAGTCTCTATCACTGATCATGTATTGTACATGATCGAGCTGATGGAACGATTGAGCAAGCTCGGCTTTCCCTTGCATGAGCAGTTTGGGAAAGATGCAATACTGAACTCGCTGCCCAAGTCTTGTCTCCCATTCCTCACTCATTATAGAATGACAAAGCCTGAAGTAAACTACCATGGGTTAATGGGGTTGCTTCAGAACTTTGAGAAGGATCACCAACTCCTCAAGGAGTCGGTGAACTCAGTGAACTCAGTGGGAGGTTCATCTTCTGGTTCTCGACCCTTTGAGAAAGGAAAGAAGAACAAGAAGAAGAAAGTCAAGAAGGTGCAAGTTCAGGCTGGGACATCTGTGCAGAGCCAGACCAAAAAGATCAAGCCTGATAAGAGTCTATTCTACTGGCAAACACCCTAGATTAGATAGTGTGTCAAATATCTACTTATGGCATTGGAGGCTAGGTCATATAAATAAGAACAGAATAAACAGGTTGACTCAAGAGGGAATCCTCAAAGTCAGTGATTGTGAATCACTTCCAACCTGTGAGTTCTGTCTTCTTGGTAAAATGACCAAGTCACCTTTTACTGGAAAAGGTGAGAGAGCTACTGAGCTCTTGGGCCTAGTACATACTGATGTATGTGGGCCCATGAGCACCAGTGCTAGAGGTGGATATTTCTACTTCATAGCTTTCACGGATGACCTATACCTATATGGATATGTCTATCTGATGAAACATAAGTCGGATTCATTTGAAATGTTCAAACGATTCTGAAGTGAAGTAGAAAAATAAACTGGAAAGAGTATTAAAACTCTTCGATCTGATCGAGGAGGAGAATACCTTTCTAGTGAGTTTCTCACATATCTAAGAGAGAATGAGATTCTCTCCCAATGGACTCCTCCAGGAACACCACAGCATAATGGTGTGTTTGAAAGGAGGAATCGGACTCTGTTAGACATGGTCCGATCCATGATGATTTTTTGCTAGCTTGCTGATATCCTTCTGGGGATATGTACTCAAATCGGCCTGTTATCTGTTAAATAGGATTCCAAGTAAGTCTGTAATTAAGACTCCATATGAGATATGGACGGGACGTAAGCCAGCACTTTCACACCTTAGGGTCTGGGGGTGCCCGGCCTATGTCAAACGATTAGTCACAGACAAACTTGGACCTAGGTCTGACAAATGCTCATTCATAGGGTACCCCAAAGAGACAAAAAGATATTTTTTCTACCATGCTGATGAACAAAAGGTGTTCGTCAGCCTTAAGGCAATCTTTTTAGAAAAGGAGTTCCTTGGTGAAGGAACCGTTGCCTCTAAGGTTGAACTTGATGAAGTTCAACAGGTAGAAGGACCGACACCAATAGCTGAACCTGAGTCGGATATGATTAGATCAGATCCGGAGCCCAATATACCTGCACCATTAAGGCGATCCGGTAGAGTACCGCGTCAGCCGGACAGATACTATGGTTTCTTGGTCCGGGATGGTGATCCCATCGAACTTGATGAGAATAATGAGGATCCGATCACCTATATGGATGCTATGCAGAGACCTGATTCCGAGAAATGGCTTGAAG
This sequence comes from Elaeis guineensis, assembly GCF_000442705.2. Taxonomy (NCBI): domain Eukaryota; kingdom Viridiplantae; phylum Streptophyta; class Magnoliopsida; order Arecales; family Arecaceae; genus Elaeis; species Elaeis guineensis. The sequence continues at coordinate 60,281,399 of NC_026001.2, forward strand.
CCATGAAATCCGAAATGGAGTCCATGAAGGTCAACGATGTATGGACATTGGTTGACCCACCTGAAGGGGTTAAACCCATTGGGTGTAAATGGGTCTTCAAAAGGAAGAGGGGCGCAGACGGAAAGGTGGAGACCTATAAAGCCTGTCTGGTTGCCAAGGGGTATCGTCAACGTTATGGTATTGACTATGACGAGACGTTTTCCCTGTGGCAATGCTCAAATCTATTCGGATAATACTTGCAATAGCTGCCCATCTGATTATAAGATCTGGCAGATGGATGTAAAGACAGCTTTCCTGAATGGAGAGCTGACTGAAGAGGTGTATATGATACAACCTGAAGGGTTTACATCCACAGATGAGTCCAAGGTGTGCAAGCTTCAGAGATCCATTTATGGACTGAAGCAAGCTTCTCGGAGTTGGAACATGCGTTTTGATAAGGTGATCAAAACGTATGGCTTCATTAAGAATGGAGAAGAGCCCTGCATCTATAAATGGGCAAATGGTCCAGTTGTGGTATTCCTTGTCTTGTACGTGGATGACATTCTCTTAATCGGGAATGACATCCCCGCACTACAAGGAATAAAAGTTTGGTTGTCATCACAGTTCTCCATGAAGGACTTGGGTGAAGCATCCTACATCCTAGGGATGAAGATCTATAGGGATAGATCTAAAAGGATGCTTGGGTTATCCCAGTCCATGTACATAGATACTGTGCTGAAGAGGTTCAGCATGGAGAATTCCAAGAAGGGCTATCTACCGATAGGCCAAGGAATTTCTCTCTCTAAGAAGGATTGTCCGACAACTCCTGAAGAGAGAGAGCGTATGAGTAGAGTCCCATATGCTTCAGCCGTGGGATCTATCATGTACGCCATGACATGTACAAGACCAGATGTGGCATACTCACTAGGAGTAGTGAGTAGATACCAATCTGATCCTGGAGAAGATCACTGGAAAGTGGTTAAAGCCATCCTTAAGTATTTGAGAAATACTAAGGACCAATGGTTGGTTTATGGCGAGTCAGATCTGAAACTTGTGGGGTTCACAGACTCCAGCTTCCAATCTGACCATGATGACAGCAGGAGCGTGTCGGGTTATATCTTTACTCTGAATGGTGGAGCCATCTGCTGGAAGAGTTCCAAGCAGCATACTGTGGCAGACTCTGTTTGTGAAGCGGAGTACATCGCAGCATCGGATGCCGCGAAGGAAGCTGTGTGGCTGAGGAAATTCATCAATGAGCTCGGAGTAGCACCCTCCCTCGATGGTCCAGTCCTGCTCTACTGCGACAGTACTGGTGCCATAGCTCAGGTGAAGGAACCCAAAGCACATCAGCGGATGAAGCACATCTTGCACCGCTTCCACCTGGTCGAGAGATCGTGGATCGAGGTGACATCGATCTTCAGAAGATCGACTGAAAGGAGAACCTAGCCGACCCCTTCACTAGAGCCCTGGCAATAAAGGAGTTCGACAACCACAAGTCGAAGATGGGTATTAGATACTGTGTCGAGTGGCTTTAGGACAAGTGGGAGTTGTTGGAAAATGTGTCCCAAAAAGCCAATCGTCAAGCTGTTGAATGTTGAGCAACCAAGTATTGTAATTGATTTGTTAATAAATAAAATATATTTGGCATTTTCATCATAAGCTTTCATCTTCTAATGAACTCCGTTGTTATGATGAAGTCCTTAGGACTATTTAAGTTCGATAAAGAGAGGATTTATCGATTAGTCCTTAAAACTGTTCACGACCAAATGATAGGCTGTTAATAAGGACGACAGCTTCTATCGAGCATAGGTCGCTGTAGGCCATATGGGTTGGTTGTCCTCTTAACCAAGGAGTGTGGAGACACTGGTATGGCATACAGGTGAGATGTAAGGGTACATCGTCATTGAACGTGACCAACTCCAGAGCATTCTGCTGTCGAGAATGTCTCTGATGGGATATAGGTATAAGTGTCCCTTAGACTTGAGATCACCTCAGTGACTTGCAAGCAACTCACTGTGCTTTGGTACTGGACTAACTGAATTTCTAATTCAGGGACGGAAGGCTTCTGGGCACAGTCAAGTACTTGCGAAGTCAGAGTGTGATCGAGATGGGATTGACCACTCCAAGAGTTGGAGAAGAATGAGTCGCTGTATTTCAATTTAGCAAAACCTTGGCCAGGGTAATCCATCAGATGGATTTGATATTTTGAAATACAATGTGGACAACCTGATCAGAGTTGACAGTTAACTCTGGGGTGTCCTATGATCATTTTGGTCAAGGGGATGAATTATATGAAAACTATATCCGCATGGGTTCTAAGGATGTTGTTCTACACATTCGACCTATCCGGACGTCGGGTACCATTGCTAGATGGTCACTTCGATTGGTATAGAAATTTGTTTCTATGCTACCGGCTTAGGTTCGGACCTATGAGGTCACACACATTAGAGTTCATGATCCGATCGGATGGTTGATCAACGATTAAGAATCATTATAGGGTTAAATAATCAATACGATTGACATTTAACCCAGTGCAAGTGTTGCAGGAGGATCGATTAGCAATTTGATTGCTAATTGGCTTAATTTGATTAAGCCAATGGGCTGAGATTAAGTCTAATTAAATATGATTTAATTAGATTTAGTTTGGGCTTGATTGGATCAAGTCCAATTGGTTTATTGGATAAGCCAAGTGCAAGGAAAGACTAGTCCTAGTTCAACTAGGACTTGGGTCAATCTAATTTCTAATTTGATTAGAAAATTAAATCAGATTTAAATCTGATTTAATCTGATTAAATTAGGTTCTTAATTAGGTTAAGACCTATCTTAATTAGGTTGATCTAATTTTGATTTGATTTGGTTTGGGAAACCAAATTAAAACAAGTCATGAGACAGAATCCTAGTAGGACTAGGATTCCACCTTGCGCCACATAAGCCTTCTCCACGCCCTCTCTCTTATTCAACGCCAATCTCCACTTATTTTGTGCGACAAAAGCCCTCTCCCAGATCTCTCTCACATTCACAAAAGGTCTCTTCTCTTCTTTCTTACATGGAAGGTGGTTTGGATCAAATCTAAAAGGAATAAGTTTGGATTTTGAATTCTATGAGATAGAGTTTTAGAAATCCAAAACTCTTTCAATTTTGCACCGAATTTATCCAAATTTTTTTTGGAATTTTCGTGGCTTTTAGGGTTTACATTGTGCACCCTTTTCTGTTGATCCATCCACGAAAATATGAAGGAGGTGCTCAAGAGTTGGGCGTCCCTTTACTTGCCATGTTTGGATAAGCCTTGACTAGGTGTTTGACCTAGACAAGGACTCTATCATATCTCTCTATATAAGACGAGTTTCTTCGTGATACCAATTGTAGGAACCAGATCTAGGGTTTCAGGGTTAGATCTTGAAAAAGAGGGTTAGATCTTGAAACTTTTTCAAGATCATACAGCGGAAGACTAAAATAAATCAAAATTTATTTTCTAAGATCAGAAAATCCCTAGATCTAAGATCCTATTACATGATTATTACATGATATTAAATCAGAAATTAAAATATATAAATATAGCATGAACTACATGTTGATCATATCAACATGTTTTTATACTACATCTAATGTATGTATTAAATAATAGATCAGATCTATTACCTTGCAAGTTAGACGCTCTAACCTCGCTGATCCAGGCTTAAGGATGATGTTGCAAGCCGCACATGCGTCCGGCCTCTAGGAGTCGTCCACACGAGCCCACGAATCTCGATCAGAAGTCCTGCTTCAGGAAATCAGCACAGTATGCTAGTACTGCGCTGATCCTTCTTTGATGGTTGATCAGGTGCCTCCTTCTTCTTGATTTGGACTCTTCCAAAGATGGAAAGTAGAAGGAGGAGTTTCAGATCTGAGACGCTCTCAGGAAACTCAAGATGGAAGGAGGAAAGATATGAAAATAAAAACCCTAGAAGAAGACCCTCTTCTTCTTCACGTTTTTCTCTCTAGACACCCAAACTTGCATCTTTTATATCTCCACGACCCAAAGGTATTTCTCTCTGATTTTTGGATGACAGAAAGGCCTCTCAAAAACTATCTCTCTTAAAATTTCACGAAGAAACTCATCTTATATAGAGAGATATGATAGAGTCCTTGTCTAGGTCAAACACCTAGTCAAGGCTTATCCAAACATGGCAAGTAAAGGGACGCCCAACTCTTGAGCACCTCCTTCATATTTTCGTGGATGGATCAACAGAAAAGGGTGCACAATGTAAACCCTAAAAGCCACAAAAATTCCAAAAAAAATTTGGATAAATTCGGTGCAAAATTGAAAGAGTTTTGGATTTCTAAAACTCTATCTCATAGAATTCGAAATCCAAACTTATTCCTTTTAGATTTGATCCAAATCACCTTCCATGTAAGAAAGAAGAGAGGAGACCTTTTGTGAACGTGGGAGAGATCTGGGAGAGGGCTTTTGTCGCACAAAATAAGTGGAGATTGGCGTTGAATAAGAGAGAGGGCGTGGAGAAGGTTTATGTGGTGCAAGGTGGAATCCTAGTCCTACTAGGATTCTGTCTCATAACTTGTTTTAATTTGGTTTCCCAAACCAAATCAAATCAAAATTAGATCAACCCAATTAAAATAGGTCTTAACCTAATTAAGAACCTAATTTAATCAGATTAAATTAGATTTAAATCTGATTTAATTTTCTAATCAAATTAGAAATTAGATTGACCCAAGTCCTAGTTGAACTAGGACTAGTCTTTCCTTGCACTTGGCTTATCCAATAAACCAATTGGACTTGATCCAATCAAGCCCAAATCAAATCTAATTAAATCATATTTAATTAGACTTAATCTCAGCCCATTGGCTTAATCAAATTAAGCTAATTAGCAATCGAATTGCTAATCGATCCTCCTGCAACACTTGCACTGGGTTAAATATCAATCGTATTGATCATCTAACCCTAGAATGATTCTTAATCGTTGATCAACCATCCGATCGGATCATGAACTCTAATGTGTGTGACCTCATAGGTCCGAACCTAAGCCGGTAGCATAGGAATAAATTCTATACCAATCGAAGTGACCATCTAGCAATGATACCCGACGACCGGATAGGTCGAATGTGTAGAACAACATCCTTAGAACCCATGCGGATATAGTTTTCATATAATTCATCCCCTTGACCAAAATGATCATAGGACACCCCAGAGCTCAACTGTCAACTCTGATCAGGTTGTCCACATTGTATTTCAAAATATCAAATCCATCTGATGGATTACCCTGGCCAAGGTTTTGCTAAATTGAAATACAGCGACTCATTCTTCTCCAACTCTTGGAGTGGTCAATCCCATCTCGATCACACTCTGACTTCGCAAGTACTTGACTGTGCCCAGAAGCCTTCCGTCCCTGAATTAAAAATTCAGTTAGTCCAGTACCAAAGCACAGTGAGTTGCTTGCAAGTCACTGAGGCGATCTCAAGTCTAAGGGACACTTATACCTATATCCCATCAGAGACATTCTCGACAGCAGAATGCTCTGGAGTTGGTCACGTTCAATGATGATGTACCCTTACATCTCACCTGTATGCCATACCAGTGTCTCCACACTCTTTGGTTAAGAGGACAACCAACCCATATGGCCTACAGCGACCTATGCTCGATAGAAGCTGTCGTCCTTATTAACAGCCTATCATTTGGTCGTGAACAGTTTTAAGGACTAATCGATAAATCCTCTCTTTATCGAACTTAAATAGTCCTAAGGACTTCATCATAACAACGGAGTTCATTAGAAGATGAAAGCTTATGATGAAAATGCCAAATATATTTTATTTATTAACAAATCAATTACAATACTTGGTTGCTCAACCGTCAACAGCTTGACGATTGGCTTTTTAGGACACATTTCCCAACAACTCCCACTTGTCCTAAAGCCACTCGGCACAGTATCTAATACCCATCTTCGACTTGTGGTTGTCGAACTCCTTTATTGCCAGGGCTTTAGTGAAGGGGTCGGCTAGGTTCTCCTTTCAGTCGATCTTCTGAAGGTCGACGTCACCTCGATCTACGATCTCTCGGACCAGGTGGAAGCGGTGCGAGATGTGCTTCATCCGCTGATGTGCTTTGGGTTCCTTCACCTGAGCTATGGTACCAGTGCTGTCGCAGTAGAGCAGGACTGGACCATCGAAGGAGGATGCTACTCCAAGCTCATTGATGAATTTCCTCAGCCACACAGCTTCCTTCGCGGCATCCGATGCTGCGATGTACTCCGCTTCACAAACAGAGTCCGCCACAGTATGCTGCTTGGAACTCTTCCAGCAGATGGCTCCACCATTCAGAGTAAAGATATAACCCGACACACTCCTGCTATCATCATGGTCAGATTGAAAGCTGGAGTCTGTGAACCCCACAAGTTTCAGATCTGACTCGCCATAAACCAACCATTGGTCCTTAGTATTTCTCAAATACTTAAGGATTGCTTTAACCACTTTCCAGTGGTTTTCTCCAAGATCAGATTGGTATCTACTCACTACTCCTAGTGAGTATGCCACATCTGGTCTTGTACATGTCATGGCGTACATGATAGATCCCACGGCTAAAGCATATGGGACTCTACTCATACGCTCTCTCTCTTCAGGAGTTGTCGGACAATCCTTCTTAGAGAGAGAAATTCCTTGGCCTATCGGTAGATAGCCCTTCTTGGAATTCTCCATGCTGAACCTCTTCAGCACAGTGTCTATGTATATGGACTGGGATAACCCAAGCATCCTTTTAGATCTATCCCTATAGATCTTCATCCCTAGGATGTAGGATGCTTCACCCAAGTCCTTCATGGAGAACTGTGATGACAACCAAACTTTTATTCCCTGTAGTGCGGGGATGTCATTCCCGATTAAGAGAATGTCATCCACGTACAAGACAAGGAATACCACAACTGGACCATTTGCCCATTTATAGATGCAGGGATCTTCTCCATTCTTAATGAAGCCATACGTTTTGATCACCTTATCAAAACGCATGTTCCAACTCCGAGAAGCTTGCTTCAGTCCATAAATGGATCTCTGAAGCTTGCACACCTTGGACTCATCTGTGGATGTAAACCCTTCAGGTTTTATCATATACACCTCTTCAGTCAGCTCTCCATTCAGGAAAGCTGTCTTTACATCCATCTGCCAGATCTCATAATCCAGATGGGCAGCTATTGCAAGCATTATCCGAATAGATTTGAGCATTGCCATAAGGGAAAATATCTCGTCATAGTCAATACCATAACGTTGACGATACCCCTTGGCAACCAGACAGGCTTTATAGGTCTCCACCTTTCCGTCTGCGCCCCTCTTCCTTTTGAAGACCCATTTACACCCAATGGGTTTAACCCCTTCAGGTGGGTCAACCAATGTCCATACATCGTTGACCTTCATGGACTCCATTTCGGATTTCATGGCTTCAAGCCATTTCTCGGAATCAGGTCTCTGCATAGCATCCATATAGGTGATCGGATCCTCATTATTCTCATCAAGTTCGATGGGATCACCATCCCGGACCAAGAAACCGTAGTATCTGTCCGGCTGACGCGGTACTCTACCGGATCGCCTTAATGGTGCAGGTATATTGGGCTCCGGATCTGATCTAATCATATCCGACTCAGGTTCAGCTATTGGTGTCGGTCCTTCTACCTGTTGAACTTCATCAAGTTCAACCTTAGAGGCAACGGTTCCTTCACCAAGGAACTCCTTTTCTAAAAAGATTGCCTTAAGGCTGACGAACACCTTTTGTTCATCAGCATGGTAGAAAAAATATCTTTTTGTCTCTTTGGGGTACCCTATGAATGAGCATTTGTCAGACCTAGGTCCAAGTTTGTCTGTGACTAATCGTTTGACATAGGCCGGGCACCCCCAGACCCTAAGGTGTGAAAGTGCTGGCTTACGTCCCGTCCATATCTCATATGGAGTCTTAATTACAGACTTACTTGGAATCCTATTTAACAGATAACAGGCCGATTGAGTACATATCCCCAGAAGGATATCAGCAAGCTAGCAAAAAATCCATCATGGATCGGACCATGTCTAACAGAGTCCGATTCCTCCTTTCAAACACACCATTATGCTGTGGTGTTCCTGGAGGAGTCCATTGGGAGAGAATCTCATTCTCTCTTAGATATGTGAGAAACTCACTAGAAAGGTATTCTCCTCCTCGATCAGATCGAAGAGTTTTAATACTCTTTCCAGTTTATTTTTCTACTTCACTTCAGAATCGTTTGAACATTTCAAATGAATCCGACTTATGTTTCATCAGATAGACATATCCATATAGGTATAGGTCATCCGTGAAAGCTATGAAGTAGAAATATCCACCTCTAGCACTGGTGCTCATGGGCCCACATACATCAGTATGTACTAGGCCCAAGAGCTCAGTAGCTCTCTCACCTTTTCCAGTAAAAGGTGACTTGGTCATTTTACCAAGAAGACAGAACTCACAGGTTGGAAGTGATTCACAATCACTGACTTTGAGGATTCCCTCTTGAGTCAACCTGTTTATTCTGTTCTTATTTATATGACCTAGCCTCCAATGCCATAAGTAGATATTTGACACACTATCTAATCTAGGGTGCTTGCCAGTAGAATAGACTCTTATCAGGCTTGATCTTTTTGGTCTGGCTCTGCACAGATGTCCCAGCCTGAACTTGCACCTTCTTGACTTTCTTCTTCTTGTTCTTCTTTCCTTTCTCAAAGGGTCGAGAACCAGAAGATGAACCTCCCACTGAGTTCACTGAGTTCACCGACTCCTTGAGGAGTTGGTGATCCTTCTCAAAGTTCTGAAGCAACCCCATTAACCCATGGTAGTTTACTTCAGGCTTTGTCATTCTATAATGAGTGAGGAATGGGAGACAAGACTTGGGCAGCGAGTTCAGTATTGCATCTTTCCCAAACTGCTCATGCAAGGGAAAGCCGAGCTTGCTCAATCGTTCCATCAGCTCGATCATGTACAATACATGATCAGTGATAGAGACTCCATCCCGTATTTTGGCGTTGAAGATGGCACAACTAGTCTTGTGCCTCTCTACGTCATCGGGTGTGCCAAAGGTATCCTCCAACACTTGAAGCATGTCCTTTGGCTGAGCCGTCTCGAATCTGCGACTGAACTCGTCGCTCATGATAGCAGCTAGCATGATACAGCACATCGTGGTCCGGTCACTGAGCCACTTCTGGTAAGTGTCTCTGACTGTTCCACATGCATTGACAGCTGGCTCCTCAGGTGCAGGATCTAATATCACATATAGGATCCGTTCATGCTCCAGGACTATCTTCAACTTTCGATACCAGCTATCGAAGTTGGATCCCACCAACTTATCATTGTCCAACAATGATCGGAGTGATAGGGAAGTGGCCATATTTGCACAAAGGAGAACCATAACCTAATTAGTAATTGATTCATTAAACCTAAAGATTTGGACTTTAATCAAAAGGTTTCTCCCACTATTTTATTCGAATTGGTAGCCTCTACCTTCAATTCGAGGAATTACCCTAATTCCTTAGTGGGTACTAGAATCCACTTAGACTGCACACAAGCCCAACTTTGGTTGGCCAACCCATGTACATCTAAGGGTAGGTTCATAACCAATTGTTTCTCTAAACAATTTCTAGTAATTTTAATTTTGCCCCAGAAACCTAATCAGTAGGCTTTGGCCTCCACTGTAAGGATCCAGTTAGGTCCAACCATTAACATGATCATACTTGGTGTATCTAACCAACGAATGATTAAGCCCAACTTTGGTTGGCTCACCTAACCACCATTAGAGAGATACTTCCAAGTCGTCATATGATGAGTGATAATTCCATTAGTCAACAAGCACCAGGCCTTTGGGTCTGCAATGATTATTGAGTTCATGGACTCATTATCAAACACCTTAATGGGAGGCTATGACTCAGTTATCTCCATAACTTTATCATTTTAAGGACCTAATAATTTTAGAGGATTTAAATAATATAGAGGATGAGGTCAGATGAACCAGCTTATCATGATGCTCCCACTGGCTTCACCAAGTCAGCTTAAGGGAGACCAGGGCTGGTCTAGGAGCACCTAAATCAGTCACACTGATTTACCTAGCTGACATGGGTCAGCTCGAATAGTCAAGTGATCCGATCAAAACATAATTTCACCAAGAGGCCAGGTAAGTTCGATCAGTGGGAGGGTCTGCCAAAGCTTGCCTTAGACACCATCATGAATGGCCAGGTAAGCGGGCTCCCAATTAAAAACCACCGGTCTGATTTACCTTAGACACCAACTGGTTTAATTAGTTTCGATTAGATCAACCTAACAGTTCGTGCTAGACCGCTTAGCCAAGAATCAAGTCCATTTGGTTCTCGTTAAAGACATGGACTTGACCAACTACAACTATTGTAATTGATCTAGAGAATCCTTGACCTAATCTAAGACAACAATTGATTAGATTTAGTTAATTCTCTAATTAAGTCCATCTTTAATCTAACCATAGGTCTAACCCAATTAATGGACCTAATTTCCACTAACCCATTAACCCAATGTGTTATGATTTGTGTCTTAGGTTCTTCAATTCACAATCCTAGAACCTAATCAAACAACTTCTTAATTCTTAATTAAGTTTTGGGCTGAGGGTTGGGTTCGGCTTTTCAAAAAATAATTTTCATATTTGTAAAATAATTTTACAATATGATTCTACCAATCATATTGCATGTTTGATTCATAATCAAGATGCAAGTGAAATAAACATGAAACTACTTTAGATCTAATCTAAACAGGTTCATGTAATTGAAATAATTTCAACTTTAAATAATTTCTTTGCATAAAAATTATTAACAAAGAGATTTTATTTCAGATTTAAACATCTTTTAAATTAATAATCATAAATTTAATCTAGATCATATCTAACAAATTTATGATTAAAGATAGATCTACACAAACTAGGACAACCTTTGCACTGTAAGGGGTAAACCTTACAGCAGGACAACCTTGCAGTTTGTGATTGATCTAAAATTTTAATTTCAGATTAATAATCAGATTATAAATTAGATCTAATCTAAAAATAATCTAAGCATGTATAAATAATCATGTAATAAAGAACCTAGGCTCTGATACCAATTGTAGGAACCAGATCCACTTTAGTGTGTCCATACCATAGACTCAAGACACATCTACCCTAAGAAAGTGATCGTACACCAACCTTTCAGATCGATCACCATCCTCATGATGATCCTATGGTCAGGAGCTATTTATGAGTTAGTTATGTAAATTCATGCCTTAAATTTTCAACTCTTGAAAACATGAATTTATATTTCTACTAACTCAAATGATGTATCACAGACATAATGTACACAATGTGATAGAAGGATAATCCTTTTATTCATTTATAGTCAAAATTATAAATTTGCCCTTAGATCTGTACAGGAATATGTCAGCCGATCTGGCATCTAGGGCACACATCTAACATCTTCCTCTCTCTTTCTCTTCTCTTGGGTATTCTATACACCCCTTCCTTGGGACATGCATCCCAAGGAGTTTCATGCCCAAAGGAGTTTGGGTGCCTCTTTTTTGCTGGTTTTCAGTATTTGATAGCAGCACATAGCAAGGAGAAACTCTAGAGAAGAGAAGAAGAAGAAGATCAAGTATTGATCATGATCCAGGCTTCGTTCAGATTTAGCAGACTGAATTTTGAAGAATCAAAATTTAGATTATAGAGGACTGTTCTAGGCTGATCCTGATGGATACTCATAGAAGTTGAATACTTGTGCAGCTAATAGAGAGCCTCATTTCTTTTAGATCTAATTTTAAAAAAAGAGATTGCAAAACAGGTATGTGATTTGATCACAATCTGAATTTCAGCATATATTAATTTCAGCACATGAAATGGATCTATATGGTTTATATTTTTATTCATGTAAAATTTAGATTAAAAGTATTTTAATCTTATTCTTCACTGTGATGTTTGAAAAATAAAAGTTTTGTAATACATATGCATGCACCAAATCCAGAATTCCAACAGTGGTATCAGAGTCACGGGTTTTCATATGCTGAATTTTGATATACATATTTTTAAAAAAATTTAAAATTAATTTTTTTCTTGATACATAAGATGTATGGATGGATCTTTAAATTTAAAATTTAATTTTAGATTTAGTTTTAGAACATATAGTTGATATGTTATTGCATGCATAGATCTGAATTTTGATTTAGAAAGAGTTCTAGTTAATGTTCATGTGAAATATAGATGTATGCATGAAATATAAAATTTTTTTATAATCTAAATTTTGATACATATATATGATATATGATTATATTTTTAGATCATAAATTTATTTTTAATCTGATCCATGATTAGTATATGAGATATATGACATCATGCTAAGATCTAAAATTTTGTTTAGATCTAATTTTACATGGATATATATGATATATGTTTGTATGTTAAAATTTGAAAATTAATTTTATATTTTAAAACTTACTTTCATGCAAAAAACTTAGATCTAAAATATGATTTTAAAATCTAAAATTTATGTTTGTACATGAGAGTTTTGGTCATGAGAAAATCAAAAATTAAGTCATGTGATAGGATTACATCTAAGGTTTTTGATTTGAGTCATATGGGTCTAATTCGATTAAGTAATTGGTCAAACTGAGTCAAGTGTTGAATTGAATTAGATCAATTAAGTTAATGATCATACAATTATTGTTGATCAAATTGATCGAGTCCCATATGTAAAATCGATTAACCTAAAGACTAATTTGGCTTGTTGGTTTGAGCCCGATTCGCTTGAGCTAACCAATTCTGATCAATCGACCTATTGGTGTCTAAGGTAAGTTAATGAGATATGGTTATTTAATTAGTTTCGTTAGCCGACCTGGCCAATTCATTGGTGTCTAAGGAAGGCAATGAGAGGGCCCCCACCATTCTCCACTTATTTGGCCAATTTGGAAGATTGGGTCTCGAATTAGGTTGCTTAGCGGTTTGGTTTAGCCCATGCCAGTTAGATCAGTCATATGATGACTGATTAGATGAGACCTAAATCTAAACTTTCTCACAAATATTAAGTCCATAGGTCTTCCACCGTTGTAGATGTGCGGGTGTGTTACCGACGTTGATTGTTCTCGACTGATCACAGTGGTTCAGTTGTATCGAAAATATGCAACCACTCTATTAGCAAAGAGTTGCTCTAGGATAAGGATGGGGTTGGACCCAATAACTATTAGGTGAGGGACCCAATGATGGCCTTGCACTTGCTTGTGAACGATGGGTCGGGCTTAACTAAGAAGTGTGGGCAATAACTGTTAGGTGTTAGGTGAGCCCACATGATTTAGAGATCAAGTGGCTACAACATACCTAATGAAGCATCTAAACAAAGAGTTGCCTACGTATTGGTGTGCATGTTATCAATAACTGTCAGGTGAGATGCATGTCATCGGTGGGACCGCAGCACCCACTATGAATTTTTTATCATGTTAGGGTTTTCGTTTCCTTCCAGAGAGTGGAGAGATCCAAAAAATTGGTGGGAGTCATTATTTACATCTTAAAGTCCTAGAAGCAAATTAAAATATTAAGTGTAAAAGTCTAACTTGAATCTCTACTCTCACAATTAAACCATCATGTCAGCCTCGAACCCTCTTGCTCACATCTTTGAAACCAATCATTTGATCAGTAATATTTTAAAGACTAGTTTAAAAATCTCAAGATTGTCCTGACCTCAGAAAAGTTAAATCATATTCTTGACTAGGAACCCGTTGTGTTGCCAAACCATCCAAACCATCCTACTGCTAAGTAGAGAACTGCCTTTGAAAAGTAGATGGATGAAGATAGTCGGGTCAACTGTTATGTGCTAGCATCCATGTCAAATGAGTTGCAAAGCCAGCACAAGCATATGCCCACTGTCCGGGCTATGATCACTCACCTATAAGAGTTTTATGGTGAGCAAAGTCATACTACATGCTTCGAAGTATCTAAGAAACTCTTCAACCTCAAGATGTGAGAGGGGCAGTCAGTCCATGAGCACTATATGACAGTGATCAAGGACTTTGAGAAGCTTGAGAAGCGCGGGCTTGATATGCAAAAAGAATTGCAAATGGATCTGATCCTTCAATCCTGTACTAGTTCAGATAGTCAATTCATCATAAATTTTTATATGAACAAACTTGACTGCACTATTCCCAAACTTATCAATATGTTGGTCATAATGGAGGGTACCTTGAAGAGTTCAAAGGACATTGTTCTCGCTGTAGAGCGGACTTCTTCTTTCAAGAGAAAGTCTGTTGGAAGAAAGAAGGCTAAATCCACAAAGAAGCAGAAGAGAGAGAGCAAGCCAAAGAATAATGGTCCAAAAGTGGCTGAGGCAAAGGAAAAGTGTTTCCACTGTCATGCTGAAGGCCACTGGAGGAGGAACTATCCTAAATATCTGAAGAGCCTAAAGATCAAAAAGGGTGACAAATCGTCTGAAGGTATTCTCGTAATTGAATCTAACCTTACAGTTTCTTCTACTTCTAGTTGGATATTAGACTCTGGCTCATGTGCTCATATATGCACCTCTATGCAGGGTCTGGTAGAAAATAGAAGGTTGAGAGAAGATGACATGATCCTTTGGATCGGCAATGGAGCAAAGATTGCTGCAGAGCCCATTGGCACTTATCCTCGTCGATTACCATCTGACGTTAGATTAGATTTGAAAGACTATTATTATATTCTTGTAGCTAGTCAGAATTTAATTTCTATGCCTGTACTAGCACAGAAAGGTTTTGAAATTTATTTCAATAAAGACTTTTATTTCATTTATTTATGAAATAAATTAGTTGCACGAGGTCTTTTAATTGACCATCTTTATCACTTGCATGTTGATGTGAATGTGAACCTAAACGAGCAAATAGTGAGTATCGTAGGTCAAAAGAGACTCAAAGATGAGATTAACCAGAAGTACTTGTGGCACCATAGACTAGGCCATATTGGAGAGGATAGGATAAACAAACTGAAAAAGGATAGGATCCTTAGCTTTTTTAATCCAGAGTCGTATCCAGCTTGTGAATCTTGTCTTTGAGGAAAAATGGCTAAGTTACCCTTTGGAGGATATGGGGAAAGAGCCACAGAGTTACTTGCCCTGGTACACACCAACATGTGTGGGCCATTTGATGTGTAGGCCAAGGTGGTTACAGCTACTTCATTACCTTTACCGATGACCTGTCTAGGTATGGATATGTGTATCTCATGAAACACAAGTCTGAGGCCTTTAAAAAGTTCAAAGAATTCAATAATGAAGTAGAAAAGTAGACAGACAAATCCGTTAAGGTTCTTTGATCTGATCGAAGAGGTGAATACCTTAGTCAAAAATTTATAGGATATATTAAGGACAATGGCATAGTCTCTCAGTGGACCCCTCTTGGAACACCTCAGCTCAATAGGGTATCCAAAAAAAAAATTGGACCCTATTGGATATGGTTAGGTCCATGATGAGCTTCACTGATCTACCCTTATTTCTTTGGGGACATCCCTTGTTAGCTGCCATTCACTTGTTGAATAGGGTTTCTTCAAAGTCCGTTCCTACCACACCGTATGAGATATGGTTCGGTAAGAAGTTGAGTCTGGGTTATCTTAAGATTTGGAGATGTCCGACCTATGTCAAGAGAGAGATGGCAGAAAAGTTAGAGGATAGATCTATTATAGCTCGCTTTATAGGGTATCCAAAAGAATCCATGGGATACTACTTCTACTTTCTACAAGACTACAATGTGATTGTGAGTTAAAATGTTGTATTCCTAAAAAAATAGTTTATCCAGAATGACGGTAGTGGGAGGTTAGTGAAACTCAAAGAGAAGATCTCTGAAGAGCTAGAGCTATAGATCCTCAGAAATTCGTAGTCTATGAGCCAGTAGTTGATGTTCCTCTGCCACCTCATAGATCTAGCAGGACCTCCCGACCTCCTGAAAAGTACATGGGTATACTTACGAAGGAAGTAAAGAAAATGTTCCTTACAGAAGATAGGGTCATAGTGATGATCCCAATACCTTTGATGAGGTGATGTCTGATATCCATTCTGAGAAATGGTTAGATGCTATGAAGTCAGAAATTGACTCGATGCACTCAAACCAAGTTTGAACTTTAGTGGATCCACCGAAGGTATTGTACCTATTGGACGTAAATGGATCTACAAAAGGTAGATAGGTGCCGATGGTAAGGCAGAGATCTATAAAGCTAAGCTTGTGGCTAAAGGTTATAGTCAGCATGAGGGCATTGACTATTAGAAAACTTTCACGCCCGCAGCCATGCTAAAATTCATCCATACTTTGCTTGCTGTTACAGCTAATTACGATTATGAAATCTAGTAGATGGATGTAAAAACTACCTTCCTGATTGGATATCTTGAGAAAGATATCTATATGGAACAGCTGAAGGGAAAACTGGCTTTTTCCTTGCAGGATCTTCCAGATCTAATGAGATCTGGGATGGAATATTTTTAAAAAAATTATCCTACTTTATTTTAGATCTAAGGTCTATCAGATCTGATTCTTATTATCTGATATTTAATCTAAAATTAAATCTAAAACTTGAGGATTAGAGAAATACCTCTAGGGTAACTAGATTACCCTGTAGATGATCGCAGTAATGCCCGAGGTTCAAAAATAGCCATGCTGTCATCTGGCCTCTACCGGTATCCACTTGAGTAGGATCTGGATTGTCTTCTCCTTGCAAATCTTTACTCCAACAATCAGATCTGGATCTAATCTAGAAGATCTTCAAAAGATCTTCTGAAGCTGGAGCAGCAGCTTCTCGACAAATCCCTGCAGCCTTCTGTTTAGAGAGCCATCACACCTTAGACAAGCACCAGATGGATGTCCAACTTCTTGGACATGAAGAGGAGAGAGAGAGGAGTAGAGAGAATATAGAGAAGTGGAGGGAAATCTCATTTTTGCTGGGCATTGAGTAAAATCTCTAAACCTAGGCGCAGATAGGGTTTAAATAGACCCTGCTGCGCCATGCAGTGCCACATCATTCGACCAATCAAAAAATTTTAAAAAATTCTTAAAAAATTTTGATTGGTGGAGTAATATCATTTGATCATATCAGATAAGAATCTCCTTAATTTCTACCACTGTTGGTGCCAACACTGGATAAGCATAGTGAGATTGGCGCCCCACAGTCCAAGTCGATCAAGGGATCAGAGTCCTCATCTCATGGGACTCTATCCTTATCCAGTTGGGGCGCACGCCCAATCTGATCTTGGCACCCACTTTGAGGCTTAATTTAGCAAATGGACACTCCACAAAAACTCTCCAATAACCTCTTGCCAAGTGGCCTTCAGTTTAAGATCCATAAGTCAATGTTTGACTGATGTCCTAAAATGAAAATGGCAGGTGATAGGAATTAGCAGGTGTTGTCTTAAATTCATCTCATAATTAAGACAAGTCTTTTTAAGCTGGACTGACTCTAGTCAGACTGAGAGAAACCTTCTCAAGGTTCTCTGGGTGAGTCAAATTACATTTGGCTCAGTCGAGATAGAAAAGATTACACGAGGAGAAAGTTAGGCTCAATCGTGTGCTAGCATGATTTTCTTGAACCTAATTGGATCTAATCCAAATCAATCGAACTGGACTAGCTCAATTGATGATATCCAAATCCTAACTCTTATTTGTGTGATCCAGTTAGGTTCATTTCTATATGGTAATGAGACATGTCGTGATTTCATCATCGACATCATCGAAACTCCTTTCGATGGACCAGAACTCTTCTGATTCAGACAATTAGAATGATCGATCATCAATATCATTCTAATTGCTTTCAAAATCCACCAGTGACACCTAGTAGTATATGGTGGCAATCTATCAAAAATAAAAATAAACCTCTCGGTGCAGCTACTTGTGTGATTGAGTTCCTCTATCATGAGTTTCAACTGAATAAGGGTTAAGGTGAACTCGTCAAACTCAACATCAGTCATATGAATCAATCGATCGATCCAAGTCTGATGTGAAACCTTAATAGAAAACTATTTTCCATTATTTCACTTTGCCATGGCCATAGGCTTAAGGATGCGATCTTTCGATCATCATAGGACTACTCCTCTTATCTACCGAGGTTGATAGATCCCATCTTGGTGCAATCTGGTTCCTATAATGAATATGCTATAGCTAACATACACCTCAGGATTTTGAATGGCTAGGAGATCGAGTTATGGTATAGTCAAACTATAACACACTCAAGGTAAACTATCGATGTACCTCAGATCAAAGAACTAGACATACAACTGCAGCATCGAGTGAGTCATCGATGAGAAGGTAGACTTCCTTATGACTGCTCGAGGTGGTCACGCTCAATACTCTCGTTCTCAATGAATACCTGTACTCTCGCTCTGGTGTCTCCACACCGTGGACTCAAGACTCATCTACCCTAAGAAAGCAATCGTATACCAACCTTCCGGATCGATCACCATTCTCGTGATGATCCTATGGTCAGGAGCTGTTTATGAGTTAGTTATGTAAATTCATGCCTTAAATTTTCAATTCTTGAAAATATGAATTAACATTTCTACTAACTCAAAGGATGTATCACAGACATAATGTACACAATGTGATAGTAGAATAACCCTTTTATTCATTTATAATCAAAATTATAAATTTGCCTTTACATTTGTACAGGAATGTGTCAGTCAATCTGGCATCCAGGGCATACATCTAACAAACTCCCACTTGACCTAATGCCAATTGGCTATATATCTAAGTTCCATCTTCTCAAGATGGGCTTCGATCTTCTGCTGGCTTAATGGCTTTGTCAGTGAGTCTGCCGCATTGTCTGTGGAGTTGACTCTCTTAACCTCGACATAACCTTTTTTGAGGTAATCACGGATCAGATGAAATTGCCACTCGATATGCTTGGACTTCTGGTGAGACCTTGGCTCCTTAGCTAGGGCTATGGTGCCATTATTGTCGCAGT
This sequence comes from Elaeis guineensis, assembly GCF_000442705.2. Lineage (NCBI taxonomy): Eukaryota > Viridiplantae > Streptophyta > Magnoliopsida > Arecales > Arecaceae > Elaeis > Elaeis guineensis. The sequence goes on from NC_026001.2 coordinate 60,300,289, forward strand.
AAAGTAAGATGGCATCCGATGGCATCACTCCAAGCTCTGCGGCAAACTTTTTATGCCAGAATGCCTCCTTCGCAGCTTTCGATGCAGCAATATACTCTACCTCCATGGTGGAATCAGCAATCACCGTCTACTTGAAACTCTTCCAGCTAGCTGCACCACCATTGCAAATGAACAGACTTTCAGATGTCGACTTTCGATCATCTATATCAGACATGAAGTCTGAGTCTGTAAATTTCTGAACCTGGAGTTCTCCATTCCCAAAGACTAGAAACATATCGTTAGTACTTCTCAAGTACTTAAGGATACATTTCACAGAAGTCTAGTGCTCTTACCTGGATTCGACTGATATCTGCTTGTGACACTCACAGCATGGGCTATATCAGGTCGTGTATATAGCATGGCAAACATGAGGCTCCCTATTGCGGAAGCATAAGGAATCTTGCCCATGTGTTCAATCTCCTCAAGTGTGCTAGGGCACATCTTCTTGGAGAGATGAATGCCATGTCTAAAAGGTACTAAACCTCTTTTAAAGTTTTTCATGCTAAATCTTTTTAGCACCTCCTCTATGTACATCTTCTGTGAAAGTCCCAGCATCCTATTTGGTCTATCTCTATAGACCTTAATACCCAGTATAAATGATGCCTCTCCTAGATCTTTCATAGAGAACTCCTTAGACAACCATATTTTGATTGAGGTCAACATGAAAATATCATTTTCAATTAGGAGGATGTCATCTATGTACAGTACGAGGAAGACAACTCGCTCCCACTGACCTTCTTGAACACATATGGTTCCTCCTCGTTCTTGATGAAACCAAATATTTTGATTACATCATTGAAACGAGTATTCCAGCTTCGAGATGCTTGCTTAAGTCCATAAATGGATCTTTGCAACTTGCAGACCTTGTGATCATCATCACTGGATGTGAAACCAAGCGGCTGTTTCATATAGATATCTTCCTCAAGATATCCATTTAAGAATATCGTTTTCACGTCCATCTGTCATATTTCATAATCAAAATAGGCTGCAACAGCAAGCAATGTGTGGATAGATTTTAGCATGGCTACGGGCAAAAAGGTATCCTGATAGTCAATACCTTCGCACTGACTATAACCTTTCGCTACGAGCCTAGTCTTGAATGTCTCCACATTCCCATCTGCACTTATCTTTCTCTTAAAGATCTATTTGCACCTAATAGGTACAATACCTTCAGGTGGATCTACCAAGGTCCAAACTTGGTTTGAGTGCATCGAGTCAATTTCTGATCTCATTGCCTATAACCATTTCTCGGAGTCGATATCTGATATCGCCTTGTCATAGATCTTGGGATCATCACCATGAGCCCTATTTTCTATGAGGAATATTTTCTCTACATTCTCTTGTATGGTATCTAAGTACCTTTCAGGAGGATAGAAAATCCTAGTCGATCTACGAGGTGGAAGAGGTTGTGTTAGGATTGGTTCTAATTGATTGGGTTTCTAAGATTCTTTAGCTCGTTGCTCTTGGGAGACATTCTCTTTGAGCTTAATTATTCTTTCGATACCACCATCTTGAATAAATTATTTTTCAAGAAAAATAGCATGTCAATTTACAATCACATTATGATCTTTCAGAATATAGAAATAGTATCTTAATGACTCTTTAGGATATCTTATGAACCGAGCTCTAAAAGATCTGAACTCTAACTTGTCTGCCTACTATCTCTTGACATGAGCCAGACAACCCCAAATTCTGAGATGACTCAGACTTGGCTTCTTACCATGCCATATCTCATACGGTGTGGTAGGAATAATTTTAGAGGAAATCCTATTCAATACATATATTGCTGTAATGAGATAATATCCCCAAAGAAACTCAGGGAGGTCCGTGAAGCTCATCATGGAATGGACCATATCTAATAGGGTCCGATTCCTCCGTTCTGAAACTCTGTTGAGTTGTGGCATTTCAGGTGGAGTCCATTGAGAGACTATGCCATTATTTTTAAGATAGTCTAAGAACTCCCGACTAAGGTATTCACCTCCTCGATCTGATTGAAGAACCTTAATGGGCTTTTCTGTTTATTTTTTCTATCTCATGCTTGAATTTTTTGAACTTTTCAAAGGCTTCAGATTTGTGTTTTATTAGAAACACATATTGGGAATAGTGTCCCAAAGTCAATCGTTAGCTTGTTGATGGTTGTGCTCATTTTTATATATTTACATGAATTATGAATTAATAAAAATTATTTTGATATTTTTCATCATAAAATATTTCATCTTCTAATGAACTCCTATGTTGTGGTGAAGTCCTTAGGACTATTTAGACTCGACAAAGGAGGATTTGTCGTTTAGTCCTTAAATCTGTTTGCGACCAAATGATACGTTGTTACCAAGGATGACAATATTTATCAAGCATAGATCGTTGTGTGCCATATAGGTTGGTTGTCCTCTTAACTAATGAGTGTGGAGACATTGGTATGGCATACAGGTGAGATGTAAGGGTACATTTGCACTGAACGTGACCGACTCCGGAGCTATTTTTGCTGTCAAGATTTGCTCCGATGGAATATGGGTATAAATGTCCCTCCGACCTGAGACTGCCACGGTGACTTGCAAGTAACTCACTGCACTTAGGCACTGGACTACCTGAATTTCTAATTCAGTGACGGAAGGCTGCTGGGTGTAGTCAAGTACTTGACTTATCGGTGCGTGTGTCAAGATGGGATTGACCACTCCAGTTTAGGAGTTGTGTATAGTCGTATTTCAATTTAGCAAAACCTTGGCCAGGGTAGTCTTTATGAGGAGTCACAGGACTATTTGAGTTGAGCACGATTCGGATGATCTAATCAGGGTTGATAGTTTAACCCTGAGTCATCCTAAACACAGAGGTCAAAAGGATGAATTATACAGTAACCATATTCATGTAGGTTTTGAGTGTTGTGATTGTGACCATTCGACCTATCCGATCATCAGATACCATTGCTAGATGGTCACTTCGATTAGTACAGGAATTGGTTCCTGTGCTACCGGCTTAGGTTCGAACCTGTGCGGTCACACACATTAGAGGTTTCTATCTGATCTGATGGCTGATGAAGAGTTTTAATGCTCGTGGACTATGAGTCCTACATATCTGAAACTCTATGATTGAGAATCAAGATTCTCTGATCATGAGTCCCACACATTTTGGATACCGGGGTCAAGAGTCCCACTGGTTTGGGACTCTTCGATCAGGGTTACATATCGATGAATTCTGATGCCCGATTATCCATCGGATTTGATCTCAATATTTATGAGAAGTTTAATTAGTGATTTGATCATTAATTAACTTAATTTGATTGAGTAATTATTTTTGGATCAAGTCCAATTGAATTGGATTCAGTTGGATTTGACTCGATTAGGTTAAGAGTTGACCTAATCGTCTAGATGGTTTGGTCCCTGATTTGATCAGGGGTTGGGCTTAATCAATTTCTGATTTGATTAAGATTTTATTGAGCTTAATTAAGCCTAATTTAGTTGGATTTAAATTAGTCTAATTGGGCCTAACTTATTTGGTTCAATTAGATTGGTTTAAATAATGAAACCACCTTGACCCATTCTCCCTGCGCCACCTCACTTCCACTACGCCCATTTAAATTCACGAGAAGGAAGTTCTCATGAATTTTTTCTCATGCAAAGCCCTCCTCACGTCCTACTTTAATGCACTATATGAGTGGATAAGGATGATTGGTTGGCCATTCAAATTCAAAATAAAGTTTTATTTGAATGAGCAACCAATCTTAGCGCCTTGACCTTATCCTCTTTTAACGCCCCATTTATTACACGAGAAAATATTTCTCATGAAATCACTTATGCACAAATTAAGCCACGCCCTCCTCTTCTCACACCCTTAGTGGATAGGAATAAATTGGTTTCTATTTGAATTCAAAATTTGATTTGAATTTAAATGTGCAATTACTCATCTTTATCCTCTCACATAGATAAGACGTTTGACATTGTTTTAAAAGGAGGAGAAGAGTGGGGCGTGTGAAAGAAAAATTTTGGAGAGAAAATCTAGGCATGAGGAATCCTTGTGTGCAAGGTGAAGGTCTATATCCTTCCGAGAGAAAAGGAAAGAAAAGAAAGAAAAAGTGTGCGTAGGGTTTCAGTGAGTTCTTCAGGGTTTCAGCCTGGACTTCGGGAAGTGAGAAGGTGAGCTACGAGTGTCGTGAGCTCACCAAATTTTAGGAAGATCTTCAACATCCCCTCAAGCACATCTATTGATGATTCAGAGCATCCAAAGAATCGATAGATATCGATCGAAGGAGTTCGATCAGCATCGACCGTCGAAAGGGCTCTACAACGAGCTAGCACTCGTGTGGAGTCAATCAGTCTGAGAGCTTCGTATGGATGATCCATAGAGGTCAGACACATTATGTGGCTACATCATGATGATCAGACTCTTCCGACGGTAATCAGATTGCGACGATCTACTACCCGCACAAAGGTATTGTGTTCTGAACACATTACAATAAAGTGTTTACTGTTCAAATTCGAATTTCAAATTTAAATACATGCATGCTATATATCATATTTAGATCCTTATGTAGGGTAAATTCTTATTAATTAATTAGATTAATTAATAATTTCTACTGTAAAATAGTGATTTTGAAAAAGTTTTAAAATTATCATTTTACCCCTGCACTGATTTTCCCCACAAATGGTATCAGAGCGGGTTCTTAGATATGATATATATATTTTCATGCATAGATTAAGTTTAATCTAAAAGTTTAAATTCAAAATTTTAAATTCAAAATTTGAATTTTGAATTTTGAAAGTTATTCAAAATTCAAAATTCAAAAATTTGAAATTTAAAATTTAAAATTTAAAATTTGAAATTAGAAATTCAAATTTAAAAATTTAAAAATTTGAAATTCAAAAATCTAAAATTTGAAATTTGAAATTTGGTTGAAATTTCAAATTTGAAATTCAAAATTTAAAATTTGAAATTTGAAATTCAAAATTTGAAATTCAAAAATTTGAAATTTAAAATTTGTTTGAAATTTGAAATTCAAAATTTAAAATTTGAAATTTAAAATTTGAAATTTGAAATTTAAATTTTGAAATTGGTATATTTAGATATACTTGATCCAAGTAGCAAGTAATCAAATTGGGTTGGTTGCCATGGCCGTCCGGTCATAGGAGAAAAGTAGGGTTTAAAGGCCCTCTCTTCCCATTCGATGGGGTCTCCTATGGCGGTAGGGGTGCCGATGCAATTATATCCCATGCAGATGAAGTAGTGAAAGGAATATTCATGATTTATTTTAATTGAGTTATTTTCTGTTATGTAATTAGCAATAGGATTGCTATTTATGAAATGTGCTGATCTATTTGTGTAATGAGTCAACATATTTGGTGAACAGAAAATAAAACCTTTCAAATTTGAAAATTATTTTTGAAATGCCAAACCCTGATCCATCAGCCCAAATACTTAATTAAAAGAATTAAGTGTTGTCTAGTAGGTCTAGAATTGTGAATTAAGACCTAAGACAATTGCATAAACTTATGGGTCAATGGGTTAGATGGATTAGGTCCATAATTGGGTTAGACCTAAGGTTAGCTTAAAGAAATGGACTAAATTAGAGTAATTGGTCAAATCTAATCAAAAGTTGAATTAGATTAGGTCAAGGATACTCTAGACTCAACTCCAATAGTTGTAGTTGAATGGGTCCATGTCTTTAACTAGACCAAGATGGACTTAATTCATGGCTACGCGGTGGAACCCTATTTACTAAGTTGATCAAATTAAAACTAATGAACCGATTGGTGTCTAAGGTAAGTTTGGCAGTTTGACCAGTGATTTTTAAGCGGGAGCTACTGGCAGTGATTCGATCTCTGATGAGTTAATGGCTTATCCCCACCACTGATCTCACTTACCTGGCCAACCTGGTGAATTAGGTTTTGATTAGATCACTTGGTGATTAGGGCTCACCCATGTCATTAGGTAAATCAGTTTGACTGATTTAGGTGCTCCTAATGCTGGCTTAATTAAATTCTTTTTAATCTGACTTGGTGAAGTCAGTGGGAGGATTGAAATTGGATGGTAATTTATCTTCTCATCTATTCTTTAATAAAATCCTCAAAAATTATTAGGTCCTAAAAATGATTAAGTTATATTGATAACTAAGTCATAGCCTCCCATTAAGTGAGTGATAATGAGTCTATTAGTTTAATAATCATTGGAGGCCCAAAGGCCTGGTGCTTAATGACTAATGGAATTATCATTCATAGTATGATAATTTGGTTTGAGTCTTTCTGATGGTGGTTAGGTTGGCCGACCAAAGTCGGGCTTGATCATTTATTGATCCGATTCACCAAATCAAATCATGTTAATGGTTGGACATAACCAGCTTTTTTCAGTGGAGGCCAAAGCCTACTGATTAGATTTTGAGGCAAAATTAATTACTAGAAGTTGTTTAGAGAAACAACTGTTATGAACCTACCCATAGATGCACATGGGTTGACCAACCAAAGTTGGGCTCGTGTGTAGTCTGTGTGGATTCTAGTACCCACTAAGGAATTAAAGTAATTTCTCGAATTGGAGGTTGAGGCTACCAATTCATAAAAATACTGGGAGAAACTTTAGACTACAGTCCAAGTCTTTAGTATTAATAATTTATGTACTAATATAGGTCTGGTTTTCTTTTATGCAGCTATGACCACTACCCTATCGCTCCGATCATTATTAAATAATGACAAGCTCATGGAACCTAATTTCGATAGCTGGTATCGAAAATTAAAAATCATCCTTGAGCATGAGCGGATCCTTTATGTAGTAACGGATTCGGCACCTGAGGAGCCAGCCCTGAACGCTAGAGGGACGGTCCGAGATACTTACCAGAAGTGGCTCAACGACCGCACCAACGTCTAATGCATAATGCTGACGGCAATGAATGAAGAGTTCAGTTACAGGTTCAAGAATGCCCAGCCATAGGAGATGCTTCAAATGTTGAATGACTCTTTTGGCATGCCTGACGACATTGAAAGGCACAAAACTAGTTGTGCCATTTTCAATGCTCGGATGAGGGATGGAGCCTCAGTCACTGATCATGTACTGTACATGATCAAAATGATTGAGCGCCTAAGTAAACTGGGCTTTCCCCTGCACGTGTAGCTCGGTAAGGATGCGATCCTAATTCTCTGCCCAAGTCCTTCCTTCCCTTCCTTACTCATTTTCGAATGATAAAGCCTATAGTGAACTACCACGGTTTGTTGGGGTTGCTGCAGAACTTTGAGAAGGATCACCCGCTCCATAAGGAGTCGGTAAATATTGTGGGAGGGTCTTCTTCTGGTCGTCGATCCTTTAAGAAAGGGAAGAAGAACAAGAAGAAGAAGAATAAGAAGGTGCAGTCGCATGCTGGGATGTCTGCACAGGGTCAGACCAAGAAGCGCAAGCCCGACCAGAGCCAGGCTGAGTGCTTCTTTTGCAAGAAGCAGAGGCACTGGAAGAGAAACTGTCCTCTATACATTGCCTCACTGGACCCAAACAGGCTGAAGAAGAAGCAAGGTACTTATATGATAACACCTTACAACTTTTTCATTTGTGATACTACTGCCTGGGTATTGGATACCGAAAGCCCTTATCATATTTGCAATACGATGCAGGGTCTGTAAGTCAGTAGGAGATTTGATGAAGGTGAGAGATTCCTGAACGTTGGAGATGGAAGCAAAGTTCCAGTTCTAGCATTAGGAATCATGAACCTTGTAATCAATTCTCGAAATATAATTCTGAGTGAATGTCACTATTGTCCAAGCTTTTTATTAAATATCATTTCTGTAGGCCTTTTGGCCATGAACGGTTATCAATTTTTAATAAAAAAAATATTTGCAATATCATTTTGAATGGTGTTACAATATTTGTTGGACAACTTAATAATGGAATTTACTTTCTATCACAACCTGTTAATGTGGTTCAAACCTTCGGTAAATGCCCTAGAATAGATAATGTGTCAAATGTCTACCTTTGGCACTGTGGGCTAGGTCATATTAATAAGAACAGGATAAACAGGTTGGCACAAGAAGGAATTCTTGAAGTAGGTGATTATGAATCACTTCCAACCTGTGAGTCCTATCTTCTTGGTAAAATGACCAAGTCACCTTTTACTGGAAAAGGTGAGCGAGCCAGTGAACTCTTGGCTCTGGTACATTCTGATGTATGTGGACCTATGAGCTGAAGTGCAAGAGGTGGATATTTCTACTTCATAACCTTCACAGATGACCTATCGAGGTATGGGTATGTCTATTTAATGAAGTATAAGTCGGAGTCATTTGAAATGTTCAAGCTATTCCGAAATGAGGTAGAAAAATAAACTAGAAAGTGTATTAAAACTCTTCGATCTGATCGAGGAGGTGAATACCTTTCCAATGATTTTCTGACATATTTTGGAGAGAATGGGATTCTCTCTCAGTGGACACCTCCTGGAATACTATAGCATAATGGTGTGTTTGAAAGGAGGAATCGATCTTGTTGGACATGGTTCGATCCATGATGGGGTTTGCTGGTCTGTCGATCTCTCTTTGGGGATATGCGCTCGAATCGGCTTGTTACCTTCTAAATAGGGTTTCCAGTAAGTCTGTAACCAAAACGCCATATGAGATATGGATAGGATGTAAGCCAGTACTCTCGCACCTTAGGGTTTAGGGGTGTCCAGCTTATGTTAAACGTTTAATTACGGACAAGCTTGGACCTAGGTCTGACAAGTGTAATTTTATAGGGTACCCAAAAGAGACCAAAGGGTATTACTTCTACCTAGCTGATGAGCAAAAAGTGTTTGTCAGCCTTAAGGCAATCTTTTTGGAAAGGAAGTTCCTTGGTGAAGGGACTGTTGCCTCTAAGGTCGAACTTGATGAAATTTGATAGGTGGAAAATCCGACGCAAGTTGCTGAACCTGAACCGAATTTGATTAGATCAAATCCGAAGCCCATTATTCAAGCACCCTTAAGGCGATCTGGTAGAGTACCACGTCAACCGGACAGATACTATGGTTTCTTGGTCTGGGATGATGATCCTATCAAACTTGATGAAAATGATGAGGATTCGATCACCTACATGAATGCAATGCAGAGACCCGACTCTGAGAAATGGCTAGAGGCCATGAAATCTGAAATGGAGTCCATGAAGGTCAACGATGTGTGGACATTGGTTGACCCACCCGAAGGAGTAAAACCCATAGGGTGTAAGTGGGTCTTCAAGAGGAAGAGGGGCGTAGACGGAAAGGTGGAAACCTATAAAGCCCGTCTGGTTGCCAAGGGATATCGTCAACATTATGGTATAGACTATGATGAGACATTTTTCTCCTGTGGCAATGCTCAAATCCATTCGGATTATGCTTGCGATAGCTATCCATCTGGACTATGAAATCTGGCAGATGGATGTGAAGACAGCTTTTCTAAATGGAGAGCTGGACGAAGAGATGTATATAATACAACCTGAAGGATTCACATCCACAGATGAGTCTAAGGTGTGCAGACTACAAAGGTCCATTTATGGACTTAAGCAGGCATCTCGGAGTTGGAACATACATTTTGATAGGAGATCAAGACGTATGGCTTCGTTAAGAATGGAGAAGAGCCCTGCATTTATAAGTGGGCTAATGGTCCAGTAGTGGTATTTCTTGTATTGTATGTGGATGATATTCTCTTAATCGGGAATGATGTCCCTGCATTATAGAAAATAAAGATTTGGCTGTCGTCACAGTTCTCCATGAAAGATTTGGGAGAAGCTTCCTACATCCTAGGGATGAGGATCTATAGGGATAGATCTAAAAGGTTGCTTGGTTTATCCCAGTCTACGTATATAGATACTATGCTGAAGAGGTTCAGCATGGAGAATTTCAAGAAAGGCTATCTACCGATAGGCCATGGAATTTCTCTCTCGAAGAGGGATTGTCCGACAACACCTCAAGAGAGAGAGCGTATGGGTAGGATTCCATATGCTTCGACAGTGTGATCTATCATGTACGTCATGACATGTACACGATCAGATGTGGCATACTCACTAGGGGTAGTGAGTAGATACCAATCTGATCCAGGGGAGAATCACTGGAAGGTTGTTAAAACCATCCTGAAGTATTTGAGAAATACTAAGGACCAGTGATTTGTTTATGGTGAATCAGATTTGAGACTTATAGGGTTTACAGACTCTAGTTTCCAGTCTGATCATGATGACAGCAAAAGTGTGTTGGGATTTATTTTTATCCTTAATGGTGGGGCTATCTGCTGGAAGAGTTCCAAGCAACACACTATGGCTGATTCAGTTTGTGAGGCAGAGTATGTCGCTGCATCAGATGCTGCCAAAGAAGCGGTGTGGCTGAGAAAGTTCATCATCGAGCTCGAAGTAGCACCCTCCCTTGTTGGTCCAGTTCTGCTCTACTGTGACAGCTCTGGAGCCATTGCTTAGGTGAAGGAACCGAAGGCACACCAGCGGACGAAGCATATTCTGCGCCGCTACCATCTCATCTAGGAAATTATGGATCGAGGTGACGTCGACCTTCAGAAGATCAACGAAAAGGAGAACCTGGCCGACCCATTCACTAAAGCCATTACGGTGAAGGAGTTCGATGACTACAAGTTGAAGATGGGTATTAGATACTGCACCGATTGGCTTTAGGCCAAGTGAGAGATTGTTGGGAATAGTGTCCCAAAGCCAATCGTCAGCCTGTTGACGGTTGTGCTCATTTTTGTATATGTACATGAATTATGAATTTATAAAAATTATTTTGGTATTTTTCATCACAAAATGTTTCATCTTCTAATGAACTCTTATGTTGTGGTGAAGTCCTTAGGACTATTCAGACTCGACAAAGGAGGATTTGTCGTTTAGTCCTTAAATCTGTTCATGACCAAATGATACGTTGTTACCAAGGATGATATTGTTTATCAAGCATAGGTCATTGTATGCCATATAGGTTGGTTGTCCTCTTAACCAATGAGTGTGGAGACATGGTATGGCATACAGGTGAGATGTAAGGGTACATCTGCACTGAACGTGACCGACTCCGAAGCTATTTCTGCTGTCAAGATTTGCTCCGATGGAATATGGGTATAAATATCCCTCCGACCTGAGACCGCCACGGTGACTTGCAAGCAACTCACTGCACTTAGGCACTGGACTACCTAAATTTCTAATTCAGTGACGGAAGGCTACTGGGTGTCATCAAGTACTTGACTTATTGGTGCGTGTGTCAAGATGGGATTGACCACTCCAGTTTAGGAGCTGTGTACAGTCATGTTTCAATTTAGCAAAACCTTGGCCAGGGTAGTCATTGTGAGGAGTCACAGGACTGTTTGAGTTAAGCACGATTCGGATGATCTAATCTGGTTGACAGTTTAACCCTGAGTCATCCTAAACACAGAGGTCAAAAGGATGAATTATACAGTAATCATATTCACATAGATTCTGGGTGTTGCGATTGCAACCATTCGACCTATCCGATCATCGGGTACCATTGCTAGATGGTCACTTCGATTAGTACAGGAATTGGTTCCTATGCTACCGGCATAGGTTCGAACCTGCGAGGTCACACACATTAGAGGTTCCTATCTGATCTGATGGCTGATGAAGAGTTCTAATGCTCGTGGACTATGAGTCCTACATGTTTGGGACCCTGTGATCGAGAATCAGGATTCTCTGATCATGAGTACCACACATTTTGGGTACCAGGGTCAAGACCAACTGCAACTATTGAAGTTGATCAAGCGAAGAAATTTATCCAATCAGAATTAATTTTTAATTAGATTTGATTAATTACTAACATGATCCATTATCAATGATTTTAATCCTACTAGATCTAATCCAGTTAAATGGATTTGACTCGAGCTAACCAATTAATCCATGAATTATGAAATTAATGTCTTAGATCTTTGATTCTCAAATCTAGATCGCTTAATTATTAATTAAGTTTTGGGACTCTTCGATCAGGGTTACATATCGATGAATTCTAATGTTCGATTATCCATCAGATTTAGACTCAATATTTATGAGAGGTTTAATTAGTGATTTGATCATTAATTAACTCAATTTGATTGAGTAATTATTTTTGGATCAAGTCCAATTGAATTGGATTCAGTTGGGTTTGACCCGATTAGGTTAAGAGTTGACCTAATCGTCGAGATGGTTTGGTCCCTGATTTGATCAGAGGTTGGGCTTAATCAATGCCTGATTTGATTAGGATTTATTGAGCCTAATTAAACCTAATTTAGTTGGGTTTAAATTAGTCTAATTGGGTCTAACTTATTTGGTTCAATTAGGTTGGTTTAAATAACGAAACCACCTTGACCCATTCTCCCTGTGCCACCTCACTTCCACTGCGCCCATTTGAATTCACGAGAAGGAAGTTCTCATGAATTTTTTCTCATGCAAAGCCCTCCTCACACCCTACTTTAATGTGCCATATGAGTGGATAAGGATGATTGGTTGGCCATTCAAATTCAAAACAAAGTTTGAATTTGAATGAGCAACCAATCTTAGCACCTTGACCTTATCCTCTTTTAACGCCCCATTTATTACACGAGAAAATATTTCTCATGAAATCACTCACACACAAATTAAGCCATGCCCTCCTCTTCTCATGCCCTTAGTGGATAGGAATAAATTGGTTTCCATTTGAATTCAAAATTTGATTTGAATTCAAATGTGCAATTACTCATCTTTATAGTCTCATGTGGATAAGACGTTTGACATTGTTTTAAAAGGAGGAGAAGAGTGGGGCGTGTGAAAGAAAAATTTTGGAGAGAAAATCTAGGCATGAGGAATCCTTGTGTGTAAGGTGATGGTCTATATCCTTCCGAGAGAAAAAGAAAGAAAAGAAAGAAAAAGTATGCGCAGGGTTTCAGTGAGTTCTTTAGGGTTTCAGTCTGGAGTTCGAAAAGTGAGAAGGTGAGCTACGAGTGTCGTGAGCTCACCAAATTTTAGAGAGATCGTCAACATCCTCTCAAGCACATCTGCTGATGATCCAGAGCATCCAAAGAATCGACAGACATCGATCGAAGGAGTTCGATCAGCATCGGCCGTCGAAAGGGCTCTACAACGAGCTAGCACTCGTGAGAAGTCGATCAGTTCGGAGCTTCATGTAGACGATCCGTAGAGGCCAGACATACTGTGTGGCTGCATCGCAATGATTAGACTCTTCTGACGGTGATCAGATTGCGGCGATCTACTACCCGCACAAAGGTATTATGTTCTGAACACATTACAGTAAAGTGTTTATTGTTCAAATTTGAATTTCAAATTTAAATGCATGCATGCTATATATCATATTTAGATCCTTATGTAGGATAAATTTTTATTAATTTATTAGATTAATAAATAATTTTCACTGTAAAATAGTGATTTTGAAAAAATTTTAAAATTACCATTTTACCCCTTCACTGATTTTCTCCACAACACATACCGTACCTAGACATATCATCAGTAAAGGTAATGAAGTAGATATAGTTGCCTCTAGCCGGCATATCAAATGGGCCACACACATCCGTATGTACTAGGGCAAGTAGGTTTGTGGCCCTTTCTCCATGTCCCACAAAAGGGAGCTTGGTCATTTTGTCTTGAAGGCATGATTTACAAACTGGATATGACTCGAAAGTCAACGGACTCAATGGCCCGAATTTCTCCAATTTGTTAACTCTGTCTTCTGGTATATGACCTAGCCTTAGGTGCCACAGATACCTATCATTTAGACTATCTCTAGGCCTTTTAATTCCCATGGCATTCACATTTTGCTCGATATGAAATACAGATACATCAATATGTAGCTGATAGAGACCATTGATAAGAAAATTATTTGCAACTTTATTATTTTATAAAATATATTACAATGGTCCTTAAGAAAGCTAATCACATAGCCTTCTTATGTAAACATGAAATAGAAATCAAATTCCTGCTTGCTGTAGGCACATAATAAGTCTCTAAGAACTAAATCTAATCCTAACGGTAATCGCAGAGGGTAGGTTTCCACGATCACAGCAACAACTCTTGCTCCGTTCTCGATGTGTAGGATCATATCCCCATCTCTCAGCCTCCTGCTCTCCTCAAGACCCTGCATAGAAGTGCACAAATGAGCACCAGAACCAGAGTCAAGTACCCAATTGGATGCAGAGGAAACTGTAAGATTAGATTCTATAACGAGCATACCTCCAGAAGGACCATCCTTCTTGTTCTTCAGGGTGGCCAGATACTGAGGACAGTTCTGCTTCCAATGGCCGTCTGAATTGCAGTAAAAATATTTTTTCTTTTCAACAGCCTTCTTCTTCAGTTTCGTCTTTTTTTTTTTTCCATCCACCTTCTGCTTCTTCGTAGACTTTTTCTTCTTTCCAAAAGACTTTCTCTTGGAAGAAGTCTGCTCCATAGTAAGGACGAGCCTTTTGAACTCTTCAAAGAAAGCTCAGCCATAACCAACATGTTCATTGACTCAGCCAAGGTACACTGCATCTTATGCATATGGAACTTCATGATGAACTGACCATATGCATCAGACAAAGACTGAAGAATCACATCAATCTGAAAATCCTTGTGTAAGATGATACCGAGCTTCTCAAGCTCCTCAAGGTCCTTGATCATTGTCAAACAATGATCTTGGACTAACTGCCCATTAAGCATTTTAGCCTTAAAAAGTGTTGGCAGACTTGATACTTGGTTGCGCGACTTTGTTCACCAAACAACTCTTGTAGGTGAGCCAACATTTGGCAGGTAGTTTTAATATTCTCATGCTGGCACTGCAAGTCATCAGACATTGCACCCAACATATAGTACCTGGCTTTGTTATCTTCATCCGTCCACTTTTTCAGAGATGTTCTCTGTTCAGCAGTCGGACATGCTGGCATGGCAGGTGGGTCCTAGTCCAAGACATGAGTCAGTTTTCTGAAACCCAAAAAATTCTGTAGTTTCTCAACCAGTCCTTAAAATTGGGTCCAGTCAATCTGTGGGTGTCTAATATTTTGGTCAGGGGGTTGGACGCAGACATGTTTCCTGTAGAGTGTCAAAAATTTCTAGTTAGATTTTGTAATCAAACTTAACCAATTTGTTTAGGGGTTTTATTTTTAAATAAATTAAGCTCTCACTATTTTCTCAGATCCCTACACTCCCTAGGTAGAGATGTGAAAATCTCTGTGATTAGTGATTTCTAGTGGGTGGTGTGGTCTCACCGACTGGCTCACCACCTCACCTAACAGTTATTGGTGATGGGTCAACCGACGAGTGGACAACTCTTGTCCAATGATTCTCTAATCATGGTGTATCCAAAACTTGGTCTCTAATTCATGAAGCTCACTGTGTCCGGAATATTGCTCCAATCCTTAGTTAAGTCAGACCCACCATTTGCACAAACTAGATTCCTGATTGAGTCCCTCACCGTATTGGAATATTGAGCACAACCCATCCTCTAATCCGTAGCATCCAATGCCTAATGGACATGGTTGCGTCTTTCCGATACAACTGAGCCACTGTAACCAGCTGAGAATAATCAACCCCGGGAAGGGCCCGCACATCCACAATGGTGGAAGACCTTAGACTTAATATTTTCTTAGGAAGATTTGATTTAGGTCTCATTAAACTTGACTTGACATAGTCATAAAATTATGACTAACCTAGTGGTATGGGTTAGCTCAAATTATTAGTCACCTCAAATCAGAACTGGATCGACACATATGGTCAGGTAAGTGAGACCGATGGAAGGGATATGCCATTAACTCGACAAGAATGTATTCGAGTCGAGTAGCTCCCAATTAAAAATCATTCGGTCGCATCTGCCCAACTTACCTTAGATACCAAATTATCGAACCAGAACCAATTGGGTTAGCCTAGAATCCAGGCTCTAACCACTGAGCCAAATTAGGTCTTAACTTGATTGAGTCACATATGAATGTGATTCGACCTTGACCTAGACTTAATTCTATTAGGCTGATCAATTATTAGCTTTCATGATCCCACCTAATCAATTTTTGATTCGGTTTGATCAACCACTAGACCTAATTGAGCTACCCAAGTCCGAACCCAATTTTATGAAAATGATTTAGATCTGAAATTCTTAATTTTAGACCTAATTTAATTTTATAAGCTTAATTCATTAATTAAGTCTTGGGTTCATAAATAAAATATGTAAAATAAATCTTAGAATTTTAGGATCTAGGGTTTTGCAGAAAAGTAAGTTTGATTTCTGATTAAGGATGAAGCGCAGCACCCCTATACGCCATAAGAACACTCCATTGAATGGGAGGAGAGGGTCTTAAACCCTACTTTGTTCTTATGACCAGACGACCATGAGGAACACCTTAATCAAAGATATTGATTTAACTACAAAACTAGTTAGATCTAAGTTACATATCACATATATAATTTCAGATCAAACTTATACATATTTTGCATACATCTCATGTATTAAAATATGATTTAATTAGCATACTTTCAAATCTGATACATCACATGTAACATCTAAAAAATAAGATTTAAATTAACTATTCAATATAAAATTTATTCTAGACAGTTACTAGAATAATTCTACAACTAGTCTAGGCATGCAGCAGATCAATCTTATGAATTAATTAAATTTTATTTTTTATTTTTTGATCTGAATATAATATTTATACATCAAAAAATCAGATAATAAATTAAATCTAATTTATATTTTAATCATATTAAAATATAAAACTTCAAGACTATTCATAGTTCAAACTATTCCTAGTCTAGTCATGCATCTCATACATGTTAGATCTACTTAGATTTAATTTTAAATTTTTTAATTTAGATCCAATCATATCTGATGTGATATATAAAATTCATTAATATAAGATAAATAAAAATAAAAATTAAATCTAAATTAGATCTGAAATAGAGCCATCAACCTGGCTCTGATACCAGTTGAAGAAAAATCAGTTTTTTCCTTGTAGGATATTCCAGATCTAATGAGATCTGGGGTGGAATATTTTTAAGAAAAATTATTCTACTTTATTTTAGATCTAAGGTCTATTAGATCTAATTCTTATTATCTAATATTTAATCTAAAATTAAATCTAAAACTTGAGGATTAGAGAAATACCTCTAGGGTAACTAGATTACCCTGTAGATGATCGCAGCAATGCCTGAGGTTCAAAACTAGCCACACAGTCACCTAGCCTCTACCAATATCCACTCAAATAGGATTTGGATCTTATTCTCCTCATAAATATTTGCTCCAAAAATCAAATCTAGATCTGATATGAAAGATCTTCAAAAGATCTTCGGAAGCTGGAGCAGCAGCTTCTCGACAAATTCCTGCAGCCTTCTGTTTAGAGAGCCACCACGCCTTGGACAAGCACCAGATGGATGTACAACTTTTTGGACGTGAAGAGGAGAGAGAGAGGAGTAGAGGGGACATAGAGAAGTGGAGGAAAATCTCATTTTTGTTGGGTATTGAGTAGAATCTCTAAACCTAGGCACAGACAGGGTTTAAATAGACCCTGCTGCGCCATGTAGAGCGACATCATTCGATCAATCAAAAAATTCTAATTAATTTTAAAAAAATTTCAATTGGTAGAGTGATATTATTTGATCATATCAGATAATAATCCCTTCAATTTCCACCACTGTTGGCACCAACATTGGATAAGCACAGTGAGATTGGCACCCAACACCAAGTCGATCAAGGGATCAGAGTCCTCATCTCATGGGACTCTATCCTTATCCACTTGGGGTGCACGCCCAATCTGATCTTGGTGCCCACTTTGAGGCCTAGTTTAGTAGGTAGACACTCCATAAAAACTCTCCAATAACTTCTTGCCAAGTGACCTTCAGTTTAAAATTCATAAGTCAACATTTGATCGATGTCCTAAAATGAAAATGGCAGGTGATAGGAATTAGCAGGTGTTGTCTTAAATTCATCTCATGAATTAAGATAAATCTTTTTGGAGCTGGACTGGCTCCAGTCAGACTGAGAGAAACCTTCTCAAGGTTCTCTGGGTGAGTCAAATCATATTTGGCTCAGTCGAGATAGAAAAGATTACACGAGGAGAAAGTTAGGCTCAATCGTGTGCTAGCATGATTTTCTTGAACCTAATTGGATCTAATCCAAATCAATCAAACTGGGCTAGCTCAATTGATGATATTCAGACCCTAACTCTTATTTGTGTGACCTAGTTAGGTTTATTTTCATATGATAATGAGACATGTCGTGATCTCATCATCGACATCATCGAAACTCCTTTCGATGGACCAGAACTCTTCTGATTCAGACAATTAGAATGATCGATCATCAATATTATTCTAATTGCTCTCAAAATTCACTAGTGACACCTAACAGTATATGATGGCAACCTATCAAAAATAAAGATGAACCTCTCGGTGCAGCTACCTATGTGATTGAGTTTCTCTATCATGAGTCCCGACTGAATTAGGGTTAAGGTGAACTCATCAAACCCAACATCAGTCATATGAATCGATCGATCGATCTGTTGCCCAGCTATGCAACCTAAGAGGGGGGGTGAATTGGGTTTCTAAAAAATTTTAAGCCCAACAGATTACTTATGAAGAACAAAACAAAGACTTTAATTCAATATTAATTTCCTAAGGCAGGAATGCAAGAATATAATAAAGAAATAAAGTGAAGAGATAAAGCACACCACAAACACAAGGATTTATAGTGGTTCGGTGCTAACCTTGCACCTACATCCACTCCCCAAGATCCTACTTGGGAATTTCAATCCACTATCCTTTGTATTCAACCCGAATACAAAACGTCGGAAACTCTGACACTAGCTATCCCAAGCTAGATCACTTATTTTCGGGTACAAGTAAACCCAAAACACTCCGATTTCAGGTTCGGATCAACCTTTTCTTGTTTTGGAAATCCTCCAAAAACAAGAACAAAAACTCACAAAGAGTTAGAAAATTTAGAGCACAAATTAATACAATAACAGCTCCTTTAAATGAGCGAATATAACAATAAAAGCTTTACTCAAATGAAGAACCCCTTTTTCGGATTTTCTCAAAGTGGATGAACGCTTGAATGCTTGAGAAGAGGTTGATTGTTGATTGAAGATCTCTTGAAAGCTTTGAACGATCTCTAGATCAAAGTTGAAACAATAGGCGTGAAGAATTCTCTCCTTGAAAGATCTTGCTTTTTTCTTTCACAATCTCTCTGGTATATTGTGGATCCTCTCTCTTTTTCTTTTTGGATTTTTCGTTGATCTCAGGCTTTTTCTTGCAAATTTCGGATCCTTTCTTCTATTCTTCTCTTCTTTTGATTTCACGTTTGATCCGCTATTTAATCTGCAATTTCTTTCACCATTTAAAGCATTTTGTAGCATTAGAAGCAAGAGAAAATAATTTAGGTAGATAAAGAGCCGTTAGAGGATTTTTAGGAAGCATAAATGGCAATTAAAACGGGCAAAAAAATAGCCGTTGCTGACATTTCCCGTCGCAGGGGTCGACTCATGAGTCGACTCATGCTTCAGGGGTCGACTCATGAGTCGACCTCTGTTGCAAAAACCAGAGAATGCGTTTCTGGAAATTCTTGGCTCAAATTAGCAGGGGTCGACTCATGAGTCGACTCATGCCTTGTGGGTCGACTCATGAGTCGACTTACAGGTCGTGCCAAGCCAGAAAACTAGCGTGCCAAGGAGAATTTTTGCGTGCCAATCAGCTCACAGTGCCATGAGTTGACTCATGAGTCGACTCATGCACTTCAAACCTTCATAACTTCAAAAATATAAGTCCAAACACAATGAAATTTTCACCAATAGATTTCAAATCATTTGTTCTACCAAATGATACTATCAAATCAGGATTTTAGTGAAATTATGATTTTGCCCTTGAAGAGCATAAGGACTTTTTCATTTTAAAATTATTTGTATCCCTTCAATCTGCTTTGTAATCATCAAAATCAATCTAGGAGCAACACGATCCAAGTCCGATGTGAAACCTTAATGGAAAACTCTTTTCCATTATTTTACTCTGCCATGGCCATGGGCTTAAGGACTCAATCTTTTGATCATCATAGGACTACTCCTCTTATCTACCAAGGTTGATAGATCCCATCTTGGTGCAATCTGGTTCCTACAATGAATATGCTACAGCCAACATACACCTCAGGGTTCTGAATGGCTAGGAGATCAAGTTATGGTGTAGTCAAACTATAACACACTCAAGGTGAACTGTCGATGTACCTCAGGTCAAAAAATTAGATACACAGCTGCAGCATCGAGCTAGTCATCGACGAGAAGGTAGACTTCCTTATGACTGCTCGAGGTGGTCACGCTTAGTACTCTCATTCTCAATGAATACCTGTACTCTCACTCTGGTGTCTCCACACCGTAGACTCAAGGCTCATCTATCCTAAGGAAGTGATCGTACACCAACCTTCCAGATCGATCACCATCCTCGTGATGATCCTATGGTCAGGAGCTGTTTATGAGTTAGTTATGTAAATTCGTGCCTTAAATTTTCAACTCTTTAAAATATAAATTAACATTCCTACTAACTCAAAGGATGTATCACAAACATAATGTACACAATGTGATAGTAGAATAATTTTTTATTCATTTATAGTCAAAATTATAAATTTGCCCTTATATTTGTACAGGAATGTGTCAGCTAATCTGGCAACCAGGGCATACATCTAACAGCAGCCTATGGGTTTCACATCTGGTGATGATGATCATAGAGTCTACAAGCTGCAAAGGTATATACGGATTAAAGTAGGCTCCTCAAAGTTGGAACCATCATTTTGATGAGGTAATTAAATCGTTTGATTTCATCAAAAATGAAGAGAAACTTTGTGTATACAAAAGTGTCAGTGGGAGTACGATCACCTTTCTCGTATTGTATGTGGATGACATTCTCCTTATTGAGAATGATATTCTCATGCTGACCACAGTGAAAAATGGTTGCCCAAGAAATTTTCTATGAAAGACTTAGGGGAAGCATCCTATATTCTCAAAATAAAGGACTATAGGGATAGATCTAAATGGATGCTTGATCTATCATAAAAGTTGTACATAGAGAAGATGCTGAAGAGGTTTAGTATGAAAAACTCCAAGAGAGGTCTCTTACCTCTTAGGTATGGTATTAGTCTCTCCAAGATGATGTGTCCAACCACGTCTAAGGAGGTGTAGCGCATGAGTAAGATTTCTTATGCTTCGATGATAGGAAGTCTCATGTACACCATGCTATGTACTCGACCTGATATTATCCTTGCCATGAGTGTCATGAGTAGATATCAGTTGAATCCAGATGAGGAGCACTGGATAGCTGTGAAGAACATCTCTAAGTACTTAAGAAGGACTAAAGATTTGTTCTTGATCTTTGGAGGGGATTCTGAGTTGTGAGTCGAGGGTGTATTCTTGTTTGATATATTGAAGGATTCTAAATATTCGATCAATGAAGGCTGAATATGCTGTAGATGTGTAGCACAAATTCTGAATCTAATGTTAGTTGTAGAACTGGATGTCATGCCCTAACATAGACTGCAAAGATAATGGCACCATAGCTCTTGCTAAGGAGTCCAAGGTCTCACCAGAAGTCCAAACACATAGACCAGTAGTATACGTGACTACCTCATGTTGAGGTGCGAAGAGTAGACTCTGTGGATAACGTGGCAGACCCACGAACTAAGTAATTGTGCCAACCAAAAATAAAAGTCCACCTTGTAAAGATGGGACAGATTTGTGACCAATTGGCTTTAGTCCAAGTGAAAGATTGTTAGATATATGTCTGAGAAGTCAATATGGCTAACACATTATAATATATTTAGGGCATAAATTTATACTTAATATATTGATATAATCAATAAAAGGGGCAAGTTCTTTCTCATTCAAGGGTAATGTGTCCTTGAACCATCTATAGAATTAATTTTGATACATATTCTCAAAGTGTTGAGAATTAGAGATTTTTATTTAATTCCTAAAGGCTCCCGATCATTGGATCATCATAAGGGCAATGATAGATCCGGATAGACTGGCACACAAATCACTTCCTTCGGGATAGATAGGTCTCTAATCGACTCTGTAGAGACACAGAGTGACAAGCACGGATGGTTGTTAGAGAACAACGAGCACTACGCATGACCATACAAGAGATTATTTGAATTTATATTTAATCATCAGTGATTGTCTCGATACTATAGTTGTGAGACTGATCCTTTGACTTGAGATGATACTTGTTGCCCCTTGGATTGATTTTAATGATTACAAAGCATTTGAAGGGGTACTAATGATTTTTGCTTGAAAAAAACTTATTGCTTTTCAGGGGCAAAATCATAATTTTATCAAATCCTGATTTGAAAGCATCAAGTGATAGAACAAAAGATTGTCATCCATTGGTGAAAATTTTATTATTTTTGGACTTATATTTTGAAAGATATTCATGATTGAAAAATATGTGTCGACCCATGAGTCGACTCATGGCACATAAGCTGATTGGCACGCACACTTTTGGCCGGCATAGGCTTGGCACAGCCTGTGAGTCGACCCATGAGTCGACCCCTAAGGCATGAGTCGACCTCTGCTGTTTTTAGGCCAATTTTACAGAACCTTGCTTCTCTTTTGAAATTCTGTTATTTTTCCATAGAGGTCGACCCATGAGTCGACCCATGAGCATGAGTCGACCCATGAGTCAACCCCTGTGACGGGAATGTTCCGCAACGACTAGTTTTTAATCTGTTTTAAGTGCTTTTAATGCTCATTTAATGTGGTCTAACGGCTCTATTTCAGCCCAGATTGTTCTCCACCATTTCTTAAAGCTATATAAGGGACAAAAAGGTAGGAATCATCAAGAAGAGAGATTTTGAAAAGAGGATTTCAAGCTAACTTTTCAGCCCTAAGCAAGAGCTCACTCAAAGCATTCAAGAAGCCTTTAATCCAAGCTCACCAACTCCTCAAGTGCACATTCAAGTCTCCAACCACCTTGAGGAAATCAAAAAGAGTCTTCTTCTCTTTGAGTAAAGTGTATTTAAAGTCTCATTCACTCATTAAAGGAGCTTCTTTTGTATTTATTGTGCTATTGATTATTATACTCTGTTTAAGCTATTGTTTTTATTTTGGAAGGATTCCAAAACAAGGAAAGGTTGATCCGAACCTTGAATCAGAGTGTATTGGGTTGGCTTGTACCCAAAAAATAAGTGGACTAGCTTGGGATAGCTAGAGTCAGAGTTTCCAACATTTGTATTCAGGTTGAATACAAGTTAGTGGATTGAAATTCTCAAGTAGGAGCTTGGAGAGTGGATGTAGGTGCAGGGTTGGCACCGAACCACTATAAATCTTTTTGTTTGTGTTGTGCCTAATTGCTCTTCTCTAGAACTTCCTTACTCTCTTACATTCTTGCTTTTAATCATTAGCCTTGAATCGACTATACTCTTCTTGTACATTTAGCTATTGTTAAACATTTTCTATAAGACATAAATTAAGTTTAAAATTTTTAGAAATCCAATTCACCCCCCCCCCCTCTTGGGTTGCATAGCTGGGCAACAAGTGGTATCAGAGCCCGGTGCTCTAGCCCTACTTTGATCTAACCAATCAAAGAGCCAAAGATCTATGGCAACTCAAGTCGGCACTTCTCTAGCCGAGGGGCAGTCCACTAACCGACCTCCACTTTTCAATGGGTCCAATTATACCTATTGGAAAGCTCGGATGAAAATCTTCATTCAAGCACTAGACTATGATATATGGAGTATCATAGTGAACGGCCCTCACACACCCACTAAAATTATTGATGGTGTGAAATCAGCCAAACCCGAAAAAGAGTGGGATGAGGTTGATAAGAAAATGGCCCAATTAAATGCTAAAGCTATGAATGTTCCATATTATGCTCTTAATGCTAACGAATTTAATCATATTTCTACTTACTTGTCTGCTAAAGAAATATGGGATAGGTTAGAAGTAACCCATGAAGGAACCAATCAAGTAAAGGAGTCCAAAATTAACATGCTCGTACATAAATATGAATTGTTTAAAATGAAGCATGATGAGTCCATAACTGAAATATTTACTCACTTTACTGATATTATAAATGGTTTAAAGAGTCTTGGTAAGTCCTATTCTAACAGTGAGCTTGTAAGAAAGATTCTCAGGTCCTTACCAAGAACTTGAGAAGCCAAAGTGACCGCCATCCAAGAAGCCAAGGACTTGAACATTCTACCCTTGGAAGAGCTTCTTGGATCATTGATGACACATGAGCTGAGCATGAAACAACATCAAGAGGAAGAAGTCAAAAAGAAGAGAACAATCGCCCTCAAATCTATAGCTCCACCAGATGAAAAAATGATGACACCAAAAATGAAGAGCAGGATGAAGAGATGGCACTCATTACCCGAAGGTTCAAGAAGTTTTTGAGAAAAAGAAACAAGGGATGAGGAAGAGGTCATTCATAAAAGGGGAACAGAGCAAAGAAATGGATAAAAACCAACCCCTTATCTGCTATGAATGTAAGAAACTGGGACACTTCAAGTCTGAATGCCCACAACTGAAGAAGGGTCTCAAGAAGTACAAGAAGAAGGTGATGATGGCCACTTGGAGTGGGAGTGATGACTCAAGCTCCGAAGAGGAAGACTCGACTGAACAAGCCAACCTGTGCCTTATGGCACATGAAAATGAGGTAATTTTCGAAACTCCTAGTGACTTTACATTTGAAGAACTGCATGAAGCATTTTGTGATTTAATTGATGAACTAAAAAACTAGGGATAAAGAACAAAGATCTAAAATCAAAAAATTAATCTTTACTGAAATAAAATGAAAGCACTTCAATTGAAAAATCCACCCTGCTTCAAGAAAATCAAAGTTTAAAGAATGAAATTGCCAAGCTAAAATCAATAGTTGAAAAATTCACCTTGAGTTCTAATAAACTTAATATGATTCTTGAAAATCAAAAGGCCGTGTATGATAAGGCTGGACTTGGCTATAGCCCCTTGAAGAAATAAAAGTATCTGAAAAATATCTATATAAACTCTTCAAATAACAAGTTTTCTAATATTACTTGCTTCAAATGTGGTAGAGTAGGACACAAGTCATACACTTGCTTCTCTAACAAATCTGCAAACTCAAATGTAAAAAAAATATGGGTTCCAAAAGGAACCATTATGACTAACCAAAAAGGACCCAAGAAAGCTTGGGTACCTAAAACAAAAACTTGACTTTTGCCTGCAGGTGTGTTTAGCATCTCAAGGAGGAAACAGGAAATGATATCTTGACAGTGGATGCTCGAGACACATGACTGGTGATGAATCCCAATTCATCACTCTTGATGCTAAGAATGGAGGGATGGTCACCTTTGGAGACAATGGCAAAGGAAAGATCATCGGTATAGGTAACATTGGTATCACTCCCTCCAAATACATTAAAAATATTTTGTTAGTAGATGGTTTAAAGCATAATTTACTAAGCATTAGTCAATTTTGTGATAAAGGATATAGAGTTATTTTTGAATCTTCTGTTTGCATTGTAACTAGTCCTATTAATGATGGCATTAAATTTGTTGGACATAGACATGGTAATGTTTATATGGTAGATTTGAATGATCTATCCAAGATAAACATGCAATGCCTAGTATCTTTGAATGCCAAGATTAATGAGACTAGTTGGCTTTGACATCGTAGGCTTGCTCATATTAGCATGCATTCACTTTCAAAATTAATTAAGAAAGAATTGGTTCTTGGTTTGCCAAAATTAAATTTTGAAAAGGATAGAATTTGTGATGCATGTCAACTAAGTAAACAAACAAGAGTTTCATTTAAATCTAAAAATATTGTTTCAACCTCTAGACCTTTAGAGCTATTGCACATGGACTTATTTGGACCTACTAGAACTACTAGTCTAGGAGAAAATGATATGATTTTATAATTATAGATGATTACTCTCGTTTTACTTAGGTTTTCTTTTTGGCACACAAGGATAAACTTTTCAAGTTTTCACTAAATTTTACCGAAAAGTCACTAATGAGAAAGGATTTTCAATTCAAAATATTCGAAGTGATCATGGAACTGAATTTGAAAATCAAGACTTTGAAAAATTTTATGATGAAAAAGGAATAGGCCATAATTTCTCTGCACCTAGGACACCCCAACAAAATATGGTAGTAGAAAGGAAAAATAGAACCTTAGAAGAAATGGCCCGTACCATGCTATGTGAAAGAAACCTTCCAAGATATTTTTGGGTGGAAGCTATTAACACAGTATGTTACATCTTAAATTATGCTTTGATTAGACAAATTTTAAAGAAAACCCCCTATGAGCTTTGGAAAGGAAGAAAACCTAATATTGCATATTTTCATATTTTTGGTTGCCGATGTTTTGTATTAAATAATGGTAAAGAAAGACTTAAAATTTTGATGCAAAATCAGATAAAGTAATTTTTCTTGGTTATTCCTCCACTAATAAAGCTTTTAGGGTTTTTAACAAAAGAACCTTAGTAGTAGAGGAGTCTATACATGTTGTCTTTGATGAAACTAACGATCTTCCTTCAAGGAAGAATGAAAGTATTGATGATGCAGATCCTCTTATAGAAGGAATGAAGGAGATCACTCTGAAAGATTCTACAATTCAAGATGATGAGGAACATGAAGACAAACAGGATGAGGAAGGTGAAGAACATCAAGAACAACCTCAAGGTACAAATGACCTATCCAAAAAATGGAGGTATGTTCACAATCACCCTAAGGATCCTATGCATGGGGTAAGAACTCATTCTTCACTTAAAGATGTATTTAATCATTGTGCTTTTGTCTCTCATCTTGAACCTAAAATCATTGAAGAAGCTGAAAATGATTATAATTGGATTAATGCAATGCAAGAGGAACTTAATCAATTTGAAAGAAATAATGTATGGACTTTAGTATCAAGACCTAAAAATTATTCAATAATTGGCACAAAATGGGTTTTTAGGAATAAATTAGATGAACATGGAAATATAATAAGAAATAAAGCAAGATTGATTGCTAAAGGTTATAATCAAGAAGAAGGAATTGATTTTGATGAGACCTTTGTACCTGTTGCTAGATTAGAGGCCATTAGACTTCTACTTGCATATGCTTGCTTTATGAAATTTAAATTATTTTAGATGGATGTCAAAAGTGCATTTTTGAATGGATATATTGCTGAAGAAGTCTATGTAGAACAACCCTCAGGTTTTGAAAATCATGCTTTTCCTAATCATGTTTTTAAATTAAATAAAGCTTTATATGTTTGAAACAAGCACCCAGGGCTTGGTATGAAAGGCTAAACAAATTTTTACTTAATAATAATTTTTCAAGAGGCAATGTAGACACAACCTTTTCATTAAAAAAATCAAGATGATATATTAGTTATTCAAATATATGTTGATGACATCATTTTTGGGTCTACTAATGAATCTCTTTGTCAAGACTTTGCTAAGCTCATGCAGGGGGAGTTCGAGATGAGCATGATGGGAGAACTTACATTCTTTCTCGGACTCCAAATCAAACAAACAAAGAAAGGAATCTCCATCATCCAAAGCAAGTACACAAGGGAATTACTCAAAAAATTTGGAATGGAGAACTCCAAAGCAATTGGCACACCCATGAGCCCTTCATGTAAGCTTGACAAGGATGAAGAAGGTAAAAGTGTAGACTTAAAATATTATAGAGGTATGATTAGCTCTCTACTATATTTAACTGCAAGTAGACCTGATATCATGTTTAGTATTTGTCTTTGTGCTCGATTTCAATCTAATCCTAAAGAATCTCACTTGAATGCTGTTAAAAGAATCCTTAAATATTTAAATGGTACTCGAACTCTAGTATTATAGTACTCCAAGGACTCATTAATTGATTTAATAGGATATTTAGAGCTGATTTTGCTGGATATAGATTAGACAGAAAAAGCACTAGTGGAACTTGCTAATTTCTTGGAGTTAACCTAATCTCTTGGTTTAGCAAGAAACAAAATTCGATAGCACTGTCTACAGCCGAGGCGAATATATTGCAGCTGAAAGTTGTTGTGCTCAAATCTTGTGGATTAAGCAACAACTCAAAGATTTTGGTATCAAACTTAATGAAACACCCATAAGATGTGATAACACTAGTGCCATAAATCTTACTAAAAATCCAATTCAGCATTCTAGGTCTAAACATATTGAAATCAGACATCATTTTATAAGAGAACATATTCAAAATAAAGATATAATTCCTGACTATGTTTACACTGAAAAATAATTAGCCGACATCTTTACAAAGGCCCTAAGTGAAGATAGATTCTGTGAAATTAGGAGAGAACTAGGGATTCTTGATCCATCTGCTTAAATATCTCTCTGATTCCAAGGAATCAATATCAAAAATTCTTTGAACTCAATTCTCTTGGACCTAAAAGCTCAAAATTATCATTTCATAACTATTCATAGAGCAAACATCCTTCTCCCAGAGTTTAGAATTCTTTCAAAATTTGTTCACCATTTTCTTGAAATTTTGTGAATCATGAGTCGACCCCCTAGGGTCGACCCAATGGCATACTTGCAATTTTCGGCCAAAATCCCATGGGTTCCTCTCCTTTTTTATTAAAATCCCATTCATGAGCCGACCCACTCCATCTTCATCTTCCTCCCTCCAAACCCAAGTCCTCTTCTTCTTCCTCTCCAAATCCAAGGTCTACCCCCAAGATCTTTCTCCCATCACCCCTCCACCTCAAATCGCCCCTTGGGAATCGAGCTCTTCCCATTTTCTCTCTTGATTGGAGCGATTGGAGCGTGCCCTAGCTCCCACCCTTCTCCTCCAAATTGGGGTTTCTCTCCTCCAAAAATCCCTATCCATCCCCTAATATCCCTCTATCTCCTCACACATTTGATCTCCCAAGACCCTCACTTGCTCTAGTGGTGGAAATGGCTCCAAAAATGAAGCTCCCACAAAGAAAGAAGTCGGTCTGTGAGTTGGAAGAAGCTTGCGCAGGAAGAGACAAGCTTCTCATACCTCATTTGCTTCCATTCCTGTTTTGGCATCTGCTCCAGGTTCTTCTCGATCTCCATTAAGCCCCAGTAAAATTTTCTTATCTGTTAGAAAGGTAGAACCCGAAAAAAATGTAGACTTTAGATTTTTTGAAAAAGAGGGGTTCTCCATTGGTTCTAAAATCAAAGATCAAGGTTGGGGATTTTACTGCTCTCTTAAAGAAGTTACCTATGTGGATTTGGTTAGGGAATTTTATCTGAACTTGTGCTATGGCAATGGAACAGTAACATCCACTGTTAAGGGAATAGATATCTGTTTAGATCCTGTACTGTTGGGAGAGATTCTTCATTTGCCCTGTGAGGGATACTCAAACATGGAACTCCCAGTCAAGGAAGAAGGAATTAATGTGATTTTAGGAGGAACCTACTCGGGAAGCCTAAACAAACTAGAAGCCAAGATCCTGTCCATTGAGATGAGGATTTTACATCAATTGGTAACAAAGCTTTTCTTCCCAAGAAGTGGTAGACATGACCTCCTCTCAGGCCGAGATATCTACATCATGTTTCATGTGATTATCCAAACCCCCCTAAACCTCCCTGCATTAATGATAGAAGCTATGAAGGAAACCCTGAATAGATCCAAGGCACATCTGCCTTTCGGTATGGCCCTCACATTGGTATTCAGGAGGTTTGGAGTTAGTTTTGAGGGGGAGGTAGCAGCTAGGCTCTCTCACTCTGACACCATCAACCAACATACTTTGCATTGCATGGGATTTACTAGGACTGATGGTGGTTGGATTAAGGGTGCAAAAGAAAGAGTTGAGGACAGAGCTGAGGAAGAAGGTCTTTCATCACCTCTCCATGATCTCAGGGTAGCATCTCCAGACATTCAGTTTGTTTCAGATCCCGAGGCTGGCCCTTCAGAGTCTACTAGGAGGCACACTCCAGTTCAGTAGCCAGACAGTAGAGCTTTTCCCTCAGAGATCAGATTGGCTGATGACCAGATTGAGATGATCTCTCAGCGTGTGGCCTCCTTACTTTCTCCACAGTGGGGCACTTCAGCTTTTGCACAGGGATCCACATCACTTGATGCATCTGATCAGACTTTGATCCCTCACATCTCCACTGTCTTCCAGATGATCTCAGATCAGTCAGTTCGCATTCAGCAGCTTGAGGGTTATATATTGAGACTGACTGGGAGGGTACTTGACTTGCAGGGGTAAGTGTTAGCTCTGGCACATCCACAGCCACAGGAGTGCACCACTGAAGTCTCAGACCTATCTATGGAGGTAGCCAGACTTAGAGGAGTATTGGAGAGTGGATTTGATTTCCTAAGGAGAGAGATCAGAGGCTCTAGTGAGCATGCATCCACCCAGTTCACTGCACTGCTACAATCTATTTCGAGAGCTCTGAACCTTCTAGACACCATCAGACTCTCTCTTGCAGTTCAGTCTGTTGCTTCTCAGCCTTCAGGATCATCTCGCCCGCCCACTCGTGCCGGCACCTCCACTCGTGGCAGAGGCAGATGGGGTCGAGGTCGAGTCCTTGGTCATGATCCTTCATCTCCCCACCCTATCTCTGATACATCAGACTCTGATCCATCCAGTCATGAGCTCTACTAGATCCTTGTTGTTAGTCTTATCTTTAGTCTCTTTCTAGGATCTATCTTTTGGGCCATGTAATGATGTTGACTGATTGACTTTTATGTTTTGGTATATGTAGTGGAACAACTATATAGTTTAAGTCACTTTTTGATTATATATATATATCTACTCTTTGACTTTTAATGTATGACCTTCAAATTGAGTTACTTTCAATTATGTGCATGCTTAAAATACTATGAATTGCAATTTCATATCTATGATATCCAATGGTATATCTTTTATGTTTACTGTATTCAGGAGGAGTAAACAAAAGTAACATTAGTAAAATTATTTTAATATATTCAGAAATTGGGGAGTAAATAATTTTTTGGTGATGATGTCAAAAAGGGGGAGAAATTAAGGAATCAAAAGTTAATTGATAAAGAAATCAAAAGTTAATTGATAAAAGAATCAAAAGCAAATTGATAAAAGAATCAAAAGCAAATTGAGCAAAATGTTAAGCAAATGAGTATGTTAAGCACATGAGCAAATTTTCAAATTCTTAGGCATGCTCTGATATCAAAATTAAATAATCAAATGAGCAAATGAGATATTTTCAAATGAGCAAAGAGAATGCTCTGATACCAAAATTAAATAATCAAATGAGATATTTTCAAATGAGCAAAGAGAAAATTTTCGAATTCTTGGGCAATTTCTGCTTTGTTCTGATACCAAAAATTCTGCTCTGGTACCAAAAATCACATAATCCAATAAGAAAATATTTTCAAATGAGCAAACTTTCAAATGAGCAAATGAACAAATTTTCAAACTATTAAGCAATAGGCAAATTGTTAGGCAAATGAGCAACACAAGCAAATGGGCACATGTATCATGTGCCAAAGAATCAATCTTCTTTTCAAGCAAATATACTTACAAGTAATTTTCAAATTGGTAGCAAATTTCCTATTTATCTTCAAACTACCTCTGATGCATTTCATTCCTTTGAAATTTATGCTCAATGTTTCATATATATGCTTTTGCTCAAGTGTTTTGTCATCATCAAAAAGGGGGAGATTGTTGCCCCTTGGATTGATTTTGATGATTACAAAGCATTTGAAGGGGTACTAATGATTTTCGCTTGAAAAAGACGTATTGCTTTTCAGGAGCAAAATCATAATTTTATCAAACCCTAATTTGAAAGCATCAAGTGATAGAACAAAAGATTTGTGATCCATTGGTGAAAATTTTATTATTTTTGGACTTGTATTTTGAAAGATATTCATGTTTGAAAAATATGAGTCGACCCATAAGTCGACTCATGGCACATGAGCTGATTGGCACACACACTTTTGGCCGGCACAGGCTTGGCACAGCCTGTGAGTCAACTCATGAGTCGACCCCCAAGGCATGAGTCGACCCATGAGTCGACCTCACTCAAAGCATTCAAGAAGCCATTAATCCAAGCTCACCAACTCCTCAAGTGCACATTCAAGTCTCCAACCACCTTGAGAAAATCAAAAAGAGTCTTCTTCTCTTTGAGTAAAGTGTATTTAAAGTCTCATTCGCTCATTAAAGAAGCTTCTTTTATATTTATTATGCTATTGATTATTATACTCTGTTTAAGCTATTGTTTTTGTTTTGGAAGGGTTCTAAAACAAGGAAAGGTTGATCCGAACCTTGAATCAGAGTGTATTGGGTTGGCTTGTACCCAAAAAATAAGTGGACTAGCTTGGGATAGCTAGAGTCGGAGTTTCTGACGTTTGTATTCAGATTGAATACAAGTTAGTGGATTGGAATTCCCAAGTAGGAGCTTGGAGAGTGGATGTAGGTGCAAGGTTGGCACCGAACCACTATAAATCTTTTTGTTTGTGTTGTGCCTAATTGCTCTTCTCTAGAACTTCCTTACTCTCTTACATTCTTGCTTTTAATCATTAGCCTTGAATCGACTATACTCTTCTTGTACATTTAGCTATTGTTAAATATTTTCCATAAGACATAAGTTAAGTTTAAAATTTTTAGAAACCCAATTCAGCCCCCCCCTCTTGGGTTGCATAGCTGGGCAACAGTACTGCTACTCGCAGTGAGACAGCTGGAGTTTGATTGATACATAAATATGGATCTCAATGATCCTTGTAATGAATGTTGGTGACAGTTGGTCCACTGTAGGAGTGAGATGCACATCAAGATAGGATCTATCGACTTTAATAGAGAAGAGTAGTCCTATGAGATTTGAGAGATTAAGTCTAAGAGTCTGTGACCACAGTAGTGTGATTGATAGAAAAGAGTTTTCATAGAAGTCACAACTGGGCTTGAGCTAATCAATCTATCATATGACTGATGTTGAGATTTGATGATTTATCCATGACCTACCATCTAGTTGGGACTCACTATAGAGGGACTAAATCATACGTTAACTACATCTAGAGATTTATTTCAGTTCTACTGGGTTGCCACTACATACAGCTAGGTGTCACTGGTGGATTGTGAGAGCTCACTAGGGTTGTTTCGGATCGACAATCCTTGTTGAGTTAGAGTAAAATTATTCTGATCTATTGAAAAGAATTTCAATGATACGATGATAGAGATCATTGTATGTCTCACTACCAGATAGAATTGAACCTATGAGGTCACACAACAAAGGGATTAGGCTTGGAATAAGAAATTGAGCTTATGAACTGTCAATTGGATTTAGAGAAATCCATTGGGTTCATGGTAACCTTGCTAGCACATGGTTGGACCCAATTTCTCTTTTTGTTGGGATTACTTATTTAATAAGATAATTCTAACTTAATTACTTACTAATAACTTACATGAATAAGATTCATGAGACTTCAATTATTGGGTGTCTAAGGTTATAGATCATATAAATTAAGGGTGCAAATCCCTTATGAATCTCCTAGATAGTTATTATGGGGCGCCACTTTGATTTGATCAATTTGGACATATCCATTAAGTAGAGGGCCTTTGCTTTTTATATGGGGTATCTCTTGGGTGCAAAAGAGGGTGTCTAATTATGGGTGCAAGAGCTCCAATAGTTGGTGCCTAATGGGCTTCCTAATGTAAGTTGGATAACTTAAGTTAATAAGAATCCTAATGCAAGTAGGACTTGTATTATGAGATTGAATAGGATTCAATTCTTATGCCTATTTAAAAAGACCTCCCCTAAGATTCCTAGAATATCAAAACTAGCAGCCCCTCATACCCAAAGTCTCTCCCCATGCCCTTTCTTCCTCTCCCTTTTTCTTCTCTTGGGTGTTCTACACACCCCTTCCTTGGGATGCGTGTCCCAAAGAGTTTCATGCCTAAAAGAGTTTGGGTGCCTCTTTCTTATTGGTTTCTAGTATCTGGTAGCAGCACATAGCAAGGAGAAACTCTAGAGAAGAGGAGAAGAAGAAGATCAAGGAGAAAGATCAAGTATTGATCGCGATCCAGGCTTCGTTCAGATTCAGTAGGCTGAATTTTGGAGAATTAAAATTTAAATTATAGAGGGCTATTCCAGGTTGATCCTGAGTAGATACTCATAGAGGCTAGATACTTATACGGCTAATAGAGAGCCTCATCTCTTTCAGATCTAGTTTTGAAGAAAGAGATTGCGAAATAGATGTATGATTTAATCACAATCTGAATTTCAGTATATATCAATTTCAGCACATGAAATAGATCCATATGGTTTTATATTTTTATGCATATAAAATTTAGATTAAAAGTATTTTAATCTTATTCTCCACTGTGATGTTTAGAAAATAAAATTTTTGTAATACATATGCATGCACCAAACCCAGAATTCCAACATCGGGCTCGAACCACTGAGCCAAATTTGGTCTTGACTTGATCAATTCATATCACATGTGAATCAGTTTGACCAACTACAATTAAATTCAATTTTGAGCCCCTTTGACCGAATCCCAACCAACTCTTGATTAGGTTTGATCAACTGCTCAAAATTGAAAAGGGTTTTAACCTAATCTAATCAATGATCCTAGTTGTAGTTTAGTCTCTAAACCTAATTTGTTCAATCCATACTCGAAGCTCATATTTTATTCATTAAAATTTAGATCATAAATTTATAATTTTAGATCTTTTAATTTTAAACCTTAGTTCTCAATTAAGTGCATTATGTTCATGGGTTTAAGTTTAGATCTTAAAATAATTTCTAATCTAAACAATTTATATTGTATCTCATACAATTTTACTA
The DNA here is from genome assembly GCF_000442705.2 of Elaeis guineensis. Lineage (NCBI taxonomy): Eukaryota > Viridiplantae > Streptophyta > Magnoliopsida > Arecales > Arecaceae > Elaeis > Elaeis guineensis. The sequence goes on from NC_026001.2 coordinate 60,334,930, forward strand.
TCTGCAGAATCGAGTCAACTCGTCCTGGTATATGAATTGACTTGTCACAATAAGTCGGCATAATACTGAGATAAATAAAAATCTATAAACCTAGCCTGCACAATTGAGTCGGCTCATTAGCAAATGAGCTAATCTACCAGGATTTTGAGTTGACTCCAACAAAATAAGTCAACTCATCAAGCACTCAAGTTGATGCAATCGAGAATCGAGTTGACTTCATAGGCATTCTAGTCACAATTTTATGGTTTCATGCAAATAGAACGTAGGATTTTGGATCTAGAATTTTATAGAAATTTAAATTTTAGATCATGTGTCAAAATAATATATCACATATAATATTTAACGATCTAAAATACATAAAAATACATGCACAATCTAATTTAAATCTAAAATATATAATACATATAATTTTTTATTCATTGTTCATCTTTATAGGAAACATCACAGTCGGCACCTCTACACGTCATAAGAGAAAATTCATCAAATGGGTAAGAGAGGGACTTTAATCCCTTTATCTTCTTATGATCGGATGGTCATGATGATTATCCTAATTTGATTACTAAGCTACTAAGAGATTAATCTAACATATCACATATGTATTCAATTAAAAATCAGATCTAATTATCTTCACATGTCAAACATATGAATAATAATTTTGAATCTATGCATGTATAAAAAAAACTTTGGCAATCATACTAGATTCAAATTAAATCTTAATTAATATATTCAGATTTAAAATTAATTTTAGATCTGAATAATTTATAATTTATTTTAGATCTAAAATAATTTTAGATCCAAAATAATCCTGTAATTATATTACAATATGCAGAAAATTCAGATCTAACATTAATTAATATTCTATATCATTCTAGGATAACCATTAGCATCACAAGATTATGCCAAGACAACCTTATTTCAGAATGATATTGATTATTTAACTAACCTTCAAATCTGATTTCTACAAATCAAATTTCAGATCTGAGGAGTTTTCATATTCATATCAGAACCAGTGCTCTGATACCACTGTTAGAAATTCACCATCATTTCGTACGTATAGTTTAATTTTTTTTAAAACTTAATAAAGTAAAAATAAATAAATTAAAATATTTTAATTTATTTCATGTACCAGATCTAATCTACAAGTCGTACTTAGGATCTTGACATAAATATGTTACCTTGATCTAAAATCTGAAAAAAAAAACAAACATCAGCAAAATAAAAATGGAGATTAGATCTCCACACCTTCGGATCCTGCAGATGTCTGGGGTTCCACCGCGCACGCACCCGACCTCTGTTGGTATCCATATAGAGATATTTGATTAGAGCTCTGAGATCACCAGTGTGTCAGTACCTTACAGATTTTGCTCCTCAGCCTTGGATCTACATCTCTTCTTCTAGATCTCGAAGAAAAAGATCACTGCGCGAACTCCTTTGCGCAGATCTAATGAGATCTAAATCAGATCACTAAGAAGGAAAAAAAATCTTTATTCTTCTTTTATTCTCTCTCTTGTCTCTCTTAGATATGATCACCATCAAATCTTGGTGTTGGAGATGTAAGGAAGGAGGAGGAATAGTTGGGGTGTTGAGAGGTTGTGATGTCCTAAAGAAGCCGCCCACTTTTTTCATACCAAAAACCCCACACCCAAAATATTTTGTCGCACAAAAACAAAACTCTTTTTTCCCAACCTCTTCCTCACACCCTAAAAGATCTTATCTCCTTTGATCTAAGCCGTTCAAATCAAAAGAATGGGTTAGGTGGGCATTGAGATAAAGTTGTGCGGCAAGAAAGAAACCCCACAAAAATTAGCGCATGCCAATTCCTTTCAAATTTTTTGTCCCACAAAAAATTCTTTACACACCATATCAGATAGAATTTTATGCTATTTTGAATCAAATTCAAATAAGAATAAAATCTGAAAGAAAGAGAATCCTAGATAATGTGGGGCGCCAATAGTTGGCACCCCCTCTCCTTCACACGTGCAAGAAGAAAAAATAGATGCATCTCTACACACACCCTCCCCTTCTTAGTATGAATCTGGAGAGAGAGTCTCAAAAAACCTAGGTTCTCAGGGTCATGATTTATCTGGTTCAAATTAGGTCTCAATCGGGTTCAAATCGAGTCCGAATCAAGTTGAATTCAAAATGCTGTCAAGCCTGTTCCAATCAAGCTTGAAATCCAAATCTGATTTGGATAATTGAACCCAATTTATATTAAATTAAATTAAATCAGATTTAAATTAATTAAGAATTAATTTATAATTTAATCAACCTAAATAAAATTACAACATTTATAATTAAGTCCTGTGCTAACAATTAGCAGCTGCCAAAACTGTAACGCTTACAAATTAGTAGTTTCTAAAATTTAAACTATCAATCTGATTGATAATTCAAATATGATCTAAGCTATTGATTAGGTCATGCTCCTTTTGTGTATGATCTCTTAAGTTTTATTTTGTCTGACAGTGAGACATACCATGATCTCCATCATAGTATCATCGAAACTCTTTTCGATGGGCTAGAATGATTCTAACTCACCTCAACAAAGATCGTTATCTGAAAACCATCCTTGTTGAGGTGAGTTCTCATGATCCATCAGTGACACCTAGCAGCATGTAGTGGCAATCCAGTAGAATAAAAATTGAACTTTTAGATATAGTTATCGTGTGATACAATCTCTCTATTGTGTCCCGACTAGACGGAGGTCATAGAGAACTAATCAAACCCCATCATCAGTCATATGCTAGATTGACTCGACTTGAGTTCATCTATGAATTCTGTGAAAACTCTTTTCTAGTATTCATACTTACTCTAGTTAGAGATTTTTTGAACTCAATCTTGTAAATCGCATAGGACTTCTTCTTTTCTATCAAGGTCGATAGATTACATCTAAGTGCATCCTACTCTAAACAGCGAACCAGAACCTATAATAGCTAACATACACAACAAGGATTCGAATGGTCAGGGACCAAAAAAATATACAGTCAAACTAAGTAGCCTCACTGTGAATTGCCAACACATTGTAGGTCAAAAGATCAATCACACCACTACAACATTGAGAAAATCATTGACAAATGAGTAGACATCCAAGTGATTGCTCATATTGGTCACACTCAGTATAAGTTATTCTTTAACAACCACCTGCACTCTCACCCTAGTGTCTCTATACCACAGACTCGAGACTCATCTGTCCTAAAGGGAGGTGATCCATTCATCGATCTTGAATGGATTGATCACTGTCCTTCGTGACGATCCTTCGATCGAGAATAATTAGAAATTAACCACTAATGATGTATGTCTCAAATTCTCAACATCTTGAGAATATACAAAATTATCTTTGTAAATTTTTAAGACAAATCATGGACACATATGACATAATAGGTTATAAAGACTACCCATCAAGTATAAAACATGCTCTAGAGAAAGGTATGTGTTAGCCAAAATTAGCTTCTAGGACACACATCTAATAGTATGCGGCTCGAGAAACTTTGAACCAGAGATCATCGATAGCCGTGAATTTCTACCTGTGCTAAGGTATTGAGATTTGATCTCATACTTATTTTATTTTTAGATTATATATATACTTTTTCTTCTGGGCTTGGGTAGGATTAGATAAGATCTGTTGCATGTGGGGTTAAAGGGTTTAACTTGATTATTTTTTCACTGCAATCAAAAAGATTTTTGAAATCTAGGAGTTGGAACATACATTTTTTATCACATTTTCAAAGTCGGATAGAGTGCATATGTAGATTTCAAAACTCTTTTTAATCGTAGCAAAAAAATAAATGGGTTAAACCCTTTAACCCCATATGTATTAGATCTTATCTAATCCTACCCAATCTCAAGAGAAAAACATACATATGATCTGAAAATTAAAATAAATATGAGATCAAATCTCAATATCTTAGCATGAGTAGAGATTCAACATTATCGATGATCTTACATTCAAAATCCTCGAGCTACATACGTATCCGACCTCTAGGATATCCATCGAGATCAACCTGAATCAATCTTTTCATAGTAGATTCTTCTTCTCCAAGTAGAATCTCACCTTTAGAATCTCAATCAACTCCTTGATCCAGACTGTGAAATCAACTTCTTGATCTACAGCATTTTCTCTTTGTTTCTCATTGAAGATGGACTGCTCCTCAACTCTTGGCATGTGGAAGGTGGGATGCCCAATCTTTGGATGTGGGAAAGAGAAGAGGGAGATGGTGAGGAGTGGAGAAGGGGGGAGAGAGAGAGATCTAGTTTTTAGTCAATAAAAACTACTTCTAAAATTCTAGGAGACCTTCTCTTTATATAGGCCCTTCTCTGATTCAAAAGAGTATTGGAGCAGTTGCCCCAGGTTGTGGAATGGGAAACAGCAAGGATCAAGTCGTGGAGGTCCTTGAAGGCCAACAACCAAGCAAAACAAAAACATCCTTTAGGATTTCAGCAGCCTTGTAAATCCTGTCAATAGAATTTTTTTCTGTGATTTGAACTCCTCCATCAGATCTGAAATCCACCTTTTGAGACCTAGAAGTACTCTTGATGAAGCCTCCAAAAAATAAAAAGATGGGACCTGAAACTCTTCTTGGGCGGCCAAGAGGGGGCTCTCAAAATAGAGGCGTGCACAAAGGGGGGGCGCTAGTTTCTAGCACCTTTTTTCTTTCCATTTTGGGGTGGCGGCCAAGAAACCCTAGGTTTCTTGGTTCTTGAAAGTCGAGAAGACCATAGAGAGAGGAAGGAAGAGAGAGAAAGTTAGGGAGAAAATAATTTTTATTCCTTTCGATCCCTCGAGTCCAAATATAATGTATGTTTATATACAGGGTCAATGTGACCCAACCCAAAAACTCTTTTGGCTAACTCAATACAATATTGTGCTCACCCAAGCCCATGTATACCCATGACTTGAGCCAATCTCATAATCTTGGACTCAATTCTAGCTCAAACATAAGTTAGCCCCTCAAGGCTCAAAATTTCTGGACCTCAAGATCCGAAAGGCTGACAACCTTTCATCCTAGGGCCCAAACTAGCCCTAGAAACCCCATGACCACTTCATGGGCTTTAGACTTTAGCCTTAGCCTTGGTCCCTTGAGCTTTGGTACCCTAAGGCCTCAACCAACTCCATTCTATTCATCAAGTTTATCAGTGTCACATATTTTTGAAAGCTATCTCGTGGAAGTACCTTCGTCAATGCATCCGCTGGATTCTCCTTAGTGTGGACCTTCACCAGCTCCATCTCTCCTTCTTCTACAAGCTCTCCAATCCAATGATATCTAATATAATGTACTTCATTCTAGCATAGTAGATAGAGTTCTGTGCAAGTAACAGTGCACTCTAACTATCACTGTGCATCCTGACGTCCTCCTATGTAAGGCCCATCTCCAACACCAAACCCTTCAGCCATAGGGCTTCCTTTACTGCCTCTGTAACACCAATGTACTCTACCTCAGTTGTAGATAAGATCATGATGGGCTATAAGCATGATCTCTATGAAACGAGACCTCCAAATAGGCTAAATACAAAACTTGTCGTCGACCGTCGAGTGTCCACATCTCCATCGAAATCCGTATCCACGAACCCTCCTATCAGCCCTTAAGCCTCCTTGGATGTGTTGGAGAGTCCCTCATCACCTCCTCACTGTTGTAGTAGATGCCGACTCCAACAGTATCCATCAAGTATTTGAAGATCCCCTTCAATGCTCTCACTGCTCCCTGTTAGGCTGCGCCATGAACTTGCTGACCTAGCTCACTGCGGGGGTGATATCCAGCCTATAGCATACCATGGCATATGTAAGGCTTCCCACACCAGAGGCATATGGCACTCTCTCTATCTCCTGAGCCTCCACCTCAGTCTGTGGCAACATCATCTTCAAGAGTCTAAAGTGCTCGATGAGTGGCAGCTCCACCGGTTTCGCTTCCTTCATCTCAAACCTCTCCAAGACCTTCTTGATGTAACCTCCCTGAGATAAATGCAGCACCCTCTTGGCTTGATCTTTGAAGATTTTCATGCCTAAGATCTTCCTCGCAGGCCCCAAATCCTTCATCTCAAACTCTCAAGACAAAGCTGCCTTCAGTTCCTGCACAACCTTCCTACTCTTGCATGCTATAAGCATGTCATCCATATACAAGAGTAAAAACATCCTAGACCCATCCTCCAAAGATTTAACATAAACATAAGAGTCATACTTACACCTGAAAAGTCCAATGCTCCTCACATAAGAATCAAACCGCTTATACCATTATCTCGACGACTGCTTCAGCCCGTATAGTGATTTCTATAATAAACATACCTTCCCTTCTGCTCTTGGCTCTCAGAACCCAGATGGCTGCTCCATGTAGATGCTCTCCTCTAGGTGCCCATGGAGGAACACTGTCTTGACATCCATCTGCTCCAACTCCAAGTCCTGAGCTGCAATAATGCTCAGCGGCACCCTGATGGAAGTATGCCTGACGATGGGAGAGAAAATCTCATTGAAGTCGATGCCTTCCTTCTGGAGGTATCCCTTAGCCACTAGCCTTGCCTTATACCTAATACCTCCCTACTTCGAAGGCCCCTCCTTGCATTGATAAACCCACTTGCAACCAATGGGTTTCTTTCCTCATGGCAACTGCACCAATTGCCATGTCTCATTCTTGTAAAGAGACTGCATCTCTTCGGACATTGCTTGGACCCATCTCTCTCAGTCCTGGCTCTCCATAGCCTCTTCATAGGTGTAGGAATCCCCATTCACTATCACCAGAGCATATGACGCCATCTCTTTGAAGCCATATCATTTTGATTGCCTGACGTTTCTTTTGGGCTTGTGTAGTGCAACCCCGATATCCATCCTAGGCCTAGTTTGCTCCTGCCGGACCTCCTAGCTTCTTTCATCCATCCGAGATCTCTCTACCTATGGAGACATCTTTGGAGAGTGCTCCACCTGAATACCAAGTCCTCCCAATGCACCTGCAAGTGGCAAAATGGAATAGGATGTTAGTTGTCCAGCACTACCCTGCTGGACCTCCTGCTGCTCCTCTATGCCATCTCGCCTTTGAAGAACTAAATTTTCATCAAAGGTGACATCCCTACTAATGACAACCTTTTTCTCCAAGAGATCCCATAGTCAGTATCCCTTAACTCCTCACGGATATCCCAAGAACACCATCTTCCGTGATCTGACGTCCAATTTGCTCCGCTCACCACATCAATGTGCACAAATGCCATGCACCCAAACACCCTTAGATGGCTCAGCCCAATCTTCCTTCCAGATCATTTTTGCTCTGGAATACCACCATCTAACTTAGTGTGAGGTAACCGATTCACCAAATAATATGCTGCATCCACTGTATCAACCCAAAATGCCATAGGAAGTCCTGCCTGCAGCCTCATGTACAGTGCCTTTTCTATAAAGGTTCTGTTCATCCTCTCGGCCATCACATTTTATTGAGAAATCTCTCTCACCAAGAAGTATCTTTTGATGCCACACTCCTCACAAAAAATCTGAAACTCCTTACTAGTGTACTCTCCGTCATTGTCAGACCGCAAACACTTCAAGCTCAGACCTGTCTCCTTCTCCACCTCAACTTTCTATACCTTAAATTTGGTGAAGACTTCTGATTTCTCCTTCATGAAGTAGACCCACACCTTCCTTGAGAAATCATCTATAAAGGTCAAGAAGTATCTTACCCCATTTCTGATTGAAATCGGGGCCGTCCCCCACACATCAGTGTGAATTAGTTCTAGTGGGGCTGCACTGCAGGCTGAACTGCTAGCAAACTGCATTCTCCTCTGCTTTTTCATCTTGCATGGCTCAAATACCTCCAAAATACCTCCATCCAGATCTACAATCAGACCATTCTTACTCAACTCCTTCATCCCACGATCTCCCATGTGGCCTAGGCGGTAGTGCCACAATCGGTGAGTCCCCTGCTGATCCTGTGCTGCTGCTGCTGCATCAGATTCTCCAGTCATCACAGATCCTTCCATTCTGTAGAGGTTGTTCTCCATCCTCCTACCTCACATCACTACCATGGCTCTATTTGAGATGTTCAACACCCCACTCCTAGCACGACTGCTAACGCTGTAGCCGCTCCACTCTAGGTAACCAAGTGACACGAGATTCTTCTTCAGATCAAGGACGTGCTTCACATTAGTGAGCATCCGCACCATCCCATCAAATATCCTTACCCAAATGCTCCCAATATCAGCAACTCGACACAGATGATCATCTTCATGTGTCACACTTCCTTCATCCATCTTGGTGTATGTAGCGAACCAAGACCAGTTTGGGGTGTAGTGATGCAAACAGACTAAATCCATGGTCCATACATCTATGTTTTGCCTGTGACCATCTGATACTAGCAAGAGGTCATCCTCCACCTCACTATCAGCCACCATACTCAATGCATCAGATCCTCCCTTATCTCCCATCTTGTTCTTCCACTGCGGGCAATCTTGTTTGAAGTGTCCGATCTCGTTGCACTTACAGCACCTGACTTCTTTTTTGCTCCTGCTCTTCCGAGACTTTGATCGTCCCCTTGACTTACCTCTTTCCCTTCCTCTTCTAGATCTCTTCCCTATGGCCAAGCCCTCCTAAGGAGCACCTTCCTTGGTCAACTTCTCTCACTGTTCATTGGACCGCAGCATCGAGACCATGTCTTCATACTCCAGGGTCTCCTTACCGTAGAGCAGTGTCGTCACCAATGGATCATAGGAAGGGGGCAGTGAGCATAGTAGTAGCAACGACTTATCTTCCTCCTCCATCTTCACCCCGATGTTCAGTAACTCATTGCACATTTGATCAAATTTCTGGATGTGACCTAAGACATCTCCATCTTCCTGCATCCGAAAGCTGTATAGTCTCTTCTTCAACATCAGCTTATTGCACATATTTTTTTCTATATACATGGTGTACAACTTCGACCACAATCCTTTCGGGGTCCTCTTCTCTAACACCCAATAGAGTGCCACATCCACCAAACATCCTCCAATCACATAACAAGCCTTCTTCTCCAGGGACCTTCATTGATGATCCGTCATCCCTTCAAGCTTCTCCTTCAATGCCTGATCTAAATTTACTTGAATCAAAAGATCTTCTACTCAAACTTTTCACATGGAAAATTTTTTTTTCCCATCAAACTTTTCAAAATCAATCTTCATGTTGCTTTCCATGGCTGGATCCAAACCAAAAGCATAACAAAACTTCAAGGGATTTGAGAAATACCTTGACAGGGTCCTTGCTGAAATTTCAACCTTTGAAGATCTTCAACTTCTGGAGTCTCCTTCTTTCTCCACACAACTCATGCTCTGATACCAATTATTGGAGCAGCTTCCCCAGGTTGTGGATATTAGGAAACAGCAAGGATCAAGTCATGGAGGTCCTTGAAGGTCAGCAACCAAGCAAAACAAAAACTGCCCTCAGGATTTCAGCAGCCTTGTAAATCCTATCAGCAGGACTTCTTTCTACGATTTGAACCCCTTCTCATCAGATCTAAAATCCATCTTTTGAACCTGAAAGTACTCTTAATGAAGCCTCTAAAAAATAAAAAAGTGGGACCTGAAACTCTTCTTGGGTGGCCAAGAGGGGGCTCTCAAAATAGGGGCGTGCACAAAAGAGGGGCGCTGGTTTCTAGTGCATCCTTTCTTTCCTTTTTGGGGTGGCGGCCAAGAAACCCTAGGTTTCTTAGTTCTTGAACATGGAGAAGACCAAAGAGAGAGAGGAAGAAAGAGAGAGAAAGTTAGGGAGAAAATAATTTTGTATTCCTTTCGATCCCTCGAGTCCACATACAATGTATGTTTATATATAGGGTCAATGTTACCTAACCCAAAAACTCCCTGGCTAACTCAATACAAGATTGTGCTCACCCAAGCCCATGTACACCCATGACTTGATCCAATCTCATAATCTTGGACTCAATTTCAGTCTAAATATAAGTTAGCCCCTCAAGGCCCAAAATTCCTAGACCTCAAGATCCGAAAGGCTGACAGCCTTTCATCCTAGGGCTCAAACTAGCCCTAGAAACCCCATGACCACTTCATGGGCTTTGGACTTTGGCCTTAACCTTGGTTCCTTGAGCCTTGGAAGCACCACATGAAAGGTTTTAATGCAATGGCAGAAGCACGGATTTCAAATCAATTATTATGAAATCATAAAAATAAAACCTAACTCCAAGATCACCTTATCAGAAATTAAACCATATAATATGCATTAATATCAAATAAAAGATATAGAAATATACCTCTTATCACTAAACCCTGATTTGTGCTTAGTTGCCGGCAGCAATCTGTTTGGGTTTTCACCAGGTGCCCAAGTGTTCACCCTCCAACGTTGATCCACACGGGGACTCGATCAACTCTCTAACACTTATTAGAAAATACTCTGCAATTAAATTCTGATTTATCAAAATTTAAATGCAATTTGGGCAGAACCTCCTTTCTTGGCTTTGCTGTCACACTGTTAGACCTTTTCTTCCCTTTCTTTCTTGCTCCTTGTCTCCTTAATTTTTATTCCAATTCTCTAAGCCTTTAGGAAGATTTTTTGTCCTTTATCAGGACCTTATCTAGGCTAGAGAAAAAGAATAAAGAAAATTGGACAAGCAGAGCCTCTTGTAAGAAAGAAAGAAGATTTTTAAATCACCGAGACTCCTCGGCGTGCACCCCTATTTATATTGCACGTAAAGGTGCAATCCAAAATATCTCACGCCCTCTTACAATTTATCTCATGCCTCTTGTCTATTTCTCATGCCCCATAAGTTAAGAAATGCCATGTGTACATCAAAGTTGGGTTGAAGAGATGCCTTATTTCAGAAAGACTCTTCGATCTTAACTTACGATGTTCAGATGAGAAGTCACGAAGCTTCTCTTATTGGCGCCATCAACCCATGCCTTTGGATCTGGAAGGAAGCCCATCCAATGGCCAAGATAGATGGCACCAATTTGAAGAATGGTGCAAGAGATAAAGGGGCATGGATAATTTAAAACTTATCTCCCCATTTGAAATTTCAAAGGGGCGCTTCCAAGAGGTGGCGCATGGATTTAATCCTTTTCCCTTCTCTTAATTCTTCTACGATGAGTTTAATACTCAGAAGGACTCTTAGGCACCTCCTAATACATCTAAAATACATTCGTAGAATAAAAGTTATGGAGAAAAATAGGATAGACCTTATCTAAAGGTGGCGCCAACTCCATCAATGCGCCATGTGGCTCATGCGCATGGATTCAAATCCACATGCCAAGAGAGAGACTCTTAGGCATGTGGTTCCCTAGTTTTTGGCACCCAACAGCAAGCCCAATTAAAACACTTTGAACCTGCTTCAAGACCAAATCCAATTTGGCTCAAATTGGTTCTAAATTAGCCCAAATCAAACCCGATTTGAATTTGATTCGAATCTAAATGCTAGGGTTTGCAACATGTGCTAGCATGTTCAACTTGCAAACATTGTTTAATCAAATTAAACCCATGATCAATTCCCTTTGTGTGTGACCCATTGGATTTCACATCTAGCCAGTAGTGAGTCCAGGTGCAATTTAAACTAATTTGGTTAGAACACAATCTAGCCGATTTAGGTCAAATCAAACTGAACCATTTTGATCAATCAGAACAGCTTTTAATTAATGATCGAATTAAACTCTTTAATTTGATCAAACTCATAAGACATGATTGACGTCTAGCAATGTATCATGTCTACCTGGAAGATATGAAATTTTGATAAAAATACCAAAAATACCCTTCAGTGGAAGATTACCATGCAACATGATCTTACGATCATCCTGCATCCCGAATATAAGTTTGGGTATGAAAAATGTCAAACCCAATTTTATGTTCATATTTCTCTTGATTAAATAATAATGATTCGATTTATGAAACATTAAAAATTATTTCTAATTTTTCATAATGCTCTGATCAAAGTCTTCCTGAATCATTATTTGATTAAAGCAGATAGGATGCGATCTCCTCTTACTAGGAGTGATCGTTTTCATATTGACCTACTCACAACCTTCATAAGCAATCCCTCATATCCAGAACACCCCGTACATGATTAAATCATGAATGAGTATGATCCAAAATATGGATTCATGCTTATAAGGTTCTACGGCAGTCTCAGGTCAAAAGATTTACATGCACAATTCCCACTATAAGAAAAAATCTGTTGACATGTAGATAAGACTCCATCAGATATTCTTTAATTGGATTAATTCAGTGAATTCATTCTCTAATGAACACTTACATCCTTATATTAGTGTCATACGCAAGTAATTGTGAGATCAATTATCTTCTCTATCGAGCATACACAGAATGTACCAATCTTACCGAAACATTGATCCCCTACTCAATGTTCCATCGACTAGGAATATTTAAAATTAGAGTTTTAAGGTTTTAGGTCTCACTTGGTATGATCGCATCATAACCCTAAAACCATAGCCCTAATTTATGGGGTTCATCGAAATAAGATGCAGCATATGATGAACTAAATGCCTTTATTTATTTAAAACATCAGTACATGAGTTGTCGGGAGACAAAAAAATATCCATCTATTTATACATTTTGATTGGCTTATAGGGCATATTCCTTTCAATCTCCCACTTGCACTAAAGCCAATCTCCCTTATATTTCAATCCCATACAATCGAGATGGCGATCGAATTGCTGCTGTGGTAAAGCTTTAGTGAATGGATCCGCTATGTTGTTCTTTGTGTCTACTCGTTCAATAATAACATCTTGTCTTTCAATTATTTCACGAACAAGATGGAAGCGTCTCAAAATGTGCTTGGATTTATGGTGAGACCTGGGTTCCTTTGCTTGAGCAACTGCTCCAGTATTATCACAATAAAGTGGTACTGGGTTCTCAATCTCAGAAACAACGCCCAATTCAGTGATGAACTTCTTCATCCAGACAGCTTCCTTGGCGGCTTCACTTGCAGCTATGTATTCTGCCTCTGTGGTTGAGTCAGCTACTGTTTGCTACTTAGAACTCTTCCAACTCACTGCTCCACCATTCAAAGTAAAGACATACCCTGAAATGGATTTGCTATCATCTGGGTCTAATTGAAAACTAGAATCAGAGTATCCTTCTAGTTTAAGATCAGATCCACTATATATTAGAAAAATATCCTTAGTCCTTCTTAAGTACTTTAGAATATTTTTTACAGTCTTCCAATGATCCTCTCTTGGACTAGCCTAAATCTACTGGCTATGCCTAAGGCATAAGCTACATCAGGCCTGGTACATAACATAGCATACATTATTGATCCTACAGCCGAAGCATAAGGAATAGAACTCAGTCTATTTCTCTCTTCAGTTGTCTTAGGAGACATCTTCTTAGAGAGATGTATGCCTTGACTCATGGGTAAATAACTTCTTTTACTCTCATTCATACTGAATTTTTCAGTATTAAGTCAATGTACCTAGACTGAGATAAGCCTAGCATCCTTTTAGATCTATCTCTATAGATCTTTATACCAAGTATATAGGATGCTTCCCCCAAGTCTTCCATGGAAAACTTATTTGATAGCCATAATTTGACTATTTGTAACATTGGGATATCATTCTTAATAAGGAGTATGTCATCTACATACAGAACCAAGAAAACTAGTGCACTCCCACTAGTCTTCTTATACACACAAGGTTCATCAACATTTTTGATGAAGCCAAATTCTTTGATTGTTTCATCAAAGCGGATGTTCCAACTCCTTGAGGCTTGCTTTAATCCATAAATAGATTTCTTAAGCCTGCATACTAGATTTGGTCTGTCATTTGAGATAAAATCCTCTGGCTATGACATGTAGACCTCCTCTTCTAGAAAACCATTCAAGAAGGCGGTCTTCACATCCATTTGCTATATATCAAATCATAGTATGCTGCTATTGCAAGCATTATCCAAATAGATTTGACCATGGCAACAGGTGAAAAAGTTTCATCATAATCAATACCCTGTTCTAGTTCTTCTTTATTTATGTGAATATTTGGTTGAGAAATATCTATTTGTTTTTGTTGAACTTCATTAATTTCAATATTTCTCCCACTGCCTCTTTCTAGGATAAATTCTTTCTCCATGAAAGTGCATGCCTACTTACAAATACTTTTATTCAGTAGGATGGTAGAATAGATATCCTATAATATCCTTAGGATATCCTACAAACAAACATTTATCTGCTCTAGTATCTAGTTTATGGCCAAAATTTCTTTTGACATATGCTGAACATCCCCATATCTTAAAATATTTAAGATTGGGCTTCTTACCTCTCCATATTTCATATGGAGTGCTAGATACAGATTTAGAAGGTACTCTATTCAAGATAATATTGCGGTCTCTAAAGCATAACCCCAGAAGGAAGTAGGCAATTCAGTGAAGCACGTCATGGATCGTACCATATCTAATAAGGTATGGTTCCTCCTTTCGGCTACACCATTTAATTGTGGCGTATAAGGAGGTGTCCATTCAGAGATAATTCCCTTTGCTTTAAGATGGTCTAAAAATTCATTGGACAAGTATTCTCCTCCTCGATCAGATCGAAAGATTTTTATACTTTTTTCAGTTTGTTTTTCGACCATGCTTTGATACTCTTTGAATTTATCAAAGGCTTCGGATTTATGTTTCATAAGATACACATATCCAAACTAGATAAATCATCTATAAATGTAATAAAATATGAGTATCCACCTCTGGCATGAGTTGTCATAGGGCCACATACATCTGTATGTACAAGTCCTAACAACTCGTTTGTCCTATCTCCATGTCCTCTAAATGAAGTCTTGGTCATTTTTCCCATGAGACATGATTCATAAGTTCCTAATGATTCACAATCATAAGAATCAAAAAACTTTTTTTTGTACAACTTGTTAATCCTAGTCTCACTAATATGACCAAGTCGACAATGCCAAAGTAAGGTATTATTTACATTATCTCTCTTACGTTTACTATTTTCATCAACATGAAAAATATTATCATTCAAGCATAGAGTCAACAAACCATTGTCAAAAATGCCATGACAAATTATTTCATTAGAAAAACTAATCAAGCAACCATTGCTCGTTACAAATATTTGATATCCTTGTTTTATCAACAAGGGTACAGATACAATATTTCTAATGATCTTAGGCATGTAATAACAATTTGTTAGCTCTAAGATCTTCCCAGAAGAAACTTCAAGATATATGTCCCTATAGCTTCTGCTTGGATAGAATCTCCTCCAGCACCATAGAGCTCGAAGTCTCCCTTAAACTTCTAATTTTCTGCAGCCCCTGCAATAATTTGCAGATATAAAAACCATAGGCAGTATCTAATACCCATGAGTTTGAAATGAAAGAATTCAGTGATAATATTGTATGTATCTCATACATATCTTTTGGTGCATTATTTGCACCAGTCTTCACTATTGCAAGATAAGCCTTGCAATTCCTTTTCCAATGACCTGCCTTGCCGCAGTGGAAGCAGGTCGACTATCCGGAGGTCTTCTTTCCCTTCTTTCTCTTATTTATACCACCTTTAGGGTTCAGCCTCCTTTTAGAACCATTTTTGCCTGCCTTCTTCTTGGAGATCCCATCCACAAGAAGAAGAGGAGCCTTATCCTTCTTGATATGGCTCTCTGCTGTTTTGAGCATATTTAACAGCTCAGGCATGGAAGAATTTAGTTTGTTCATGTAATAGTTCATGACAAACTAAGAAAATGATTCTGAAAGTGATTGTAGGATTAGATCTGACTCAACTCTCCATCCATAACAAAACCTAATTGACCTAATCGAGTGATCAGGTCAATAACCATCAAAACATGATTTTGTACGGATGACCCCTCTGTCATTCTGGCATGGAATAACTGCTTAGATATCTTATATCTTGCAATCCTACTCTGTTCTCCATAAAGCTCTTTTAAATTGAGCAATATGGAATGAGTGTCCATGCTATCATGCTGCCTCTGTAACTCTTTGTCATAGAGGCAAGTATGATACACTTGACAGTTAAAGAATCATTTTGCCACATCCTATATGTGGTTTTTTCTTCCTCTGTGGCATCCTCCCCAACTGGCTCAATGTCAGGGGTATCGAGAATGTAAGAAAGCTTCTCTTGACTAAGTACTATTTTAAGATTTCTCAACCAGTCCACATAGTTGGTACCAGTCAATTTATTTGTATCCAAAATGGAGCGAAGTGAAAGTGAAGAAGCCATTAATCTACATAATAAAGAACATTACATAAGTGAACAACTCAAGATGATATACACAATTAAATTAAGACTTTAATTTTATTGTGTCTCCCACTATTTTTATCAGACATCATAACCCTCTAGTATGATGTTTGAAAAACCCTGATTGATTTTCTTAGTGGGATTGAAACCCTAATTCCTTATAAAAGATCTTGTGGTTGCACAACAAACCTTTTATAAGTTTAAAGGTAGGAAACTCTTTCCAATTGTATCTCATGCAATTCTCAATAAAAACCCTGGCCTCTAAAACATTAATAGCCTTGTGTTTACACAACAGACCATAATGTTTTAGTTAAGTAGGACCCTTCATTTTAATACAGTCAAAATAGAATATAAATGCTTTTGTGGTTATACAACAAAGCATTATACTCAAAAAATTGCTGTAAGCATCTCAATGCGCCAGAACAATATTATGTCAGTTTTCATAATTGGTCTTGTGGTTACACAACAAACCTAATATGGTTCGTGACATAGTAATGTCCTAGCATGAAAAAAGGCCATAATATAGTGAATATAACACCGAGCATCCCAGTCAAGAATTAAATTAATCTAATCAGCCAGGTAAGTGGAAGAGAGGTGCGGGTCCCCCCGTTGCTTTCCTTAGACACCAATAAATTTTGGCCAGGTCAGACAACGGAACCAATTAGAAACTACATTCTCTTTACCAATCATGAACCACTTTCCTAGACACCGATTGATCAATTAGACATCATCGATTGGTTCTGCTATTGGTTAATTACACTACAACTTAATATCATTTTACAGAGGGTTTTTCAGGTCTCAATGCATATTTAATTTCTATATCATAATAAATACATGAATAAAAAAAATTAGCATCATAGTGAACACACTTCAATAGGACAAAGCAACATTCCATAATTATATACATCATATTTTAATTATGAAATAATGAATATGATCTCATCATATAGCATCATAGTGAACATAATTCAATGTGACAAAGCAACATTCCATAATTATATACATCATATTTTAATTATAAAATAATAAATATGATCTCATCATATAGCATCATAGTGAACACAATTTAATATGACAAAGCAACATTCCATAATTATATACATCATATTTTAATTATGAAATAATGAATATGATCTCATCATATAGCATCATAGTGAACACAATTCAATATTACATAGCAACATTTCAAAATTATATACATCATGATTTAATTATGAAATAATGAATATGATCTCATCATATTAATATCATATTAAAACATAAATAATGATCATATCATATTTATAATATTGCCTTTAAATCATTAACATTACATCATATGATTTAATTCTAACAAGGTGGCTCTGATACCACTGAAAGGTTTTAATGCAATGGCGGAAGCACGGATTTCAAATCAATTATTATGAAATCATAAAAATAAAACCTAACTCCAAGATCACCTTATCAGAAATTAAACCATATAATATGCATTAATATCAAATAAAAGATATAGAAACATACTTCTTATCGCTAAACCCTGATTTGTGCTTAGTTGCCGGCAGCAATCTGTTTGGGTTTCCACCAGGTGCCCACGTGTTCACCCTCCAACATTGATCCACATGAAGACTCGATCAACTCTCTAGCACTTATTAGAAAATACTCTACAATTAAATTCTGATTTATCAGAATTTAAATGCAATTTGGGCAGAACCTCCTTTCTTGGCTTTGCTGTCACACTGTTGGACCTTTTCTTCCCTTTCTTTCTTGCTCCTTGTCTCCTTAATTTTTATTCCAATTCTCTAAGCCTTTTGAAAGATTTCTTATCTTTATCAGAACCTTATCTAGGCTAGAGAGAAAGAATAAAGAAAATTGGACAAGCAGAGCCTCTTGTAAGAAAGAAAGAAGATTTCTGAATCATCGAGACTCCTCGGCGTGCACCCCTATTTATATTGCACGTAAAGGTGCAATCCAAAACATCTCACGCCCTCTTACAATTTATCTCATGCCTCTTGTATATTTCTCATGCCCATAAGTTAAGAAATGCCATGTGTACATCAAAGTTGGGTTGAAGAGATGCCTTATTTCAGAAAGACTCTTCGATCTTAACTTACGGTGTTCAGATGAGAAGTCACGAAGCTTCTCTTATTGGCGCCATCAACCCTTGCCTTTGGATCTGGAAGGAAGCCAATCCAATGGCCAAGATAGATGGCACCAATTTGAAGAATGGCGCAAGAGATAAAGGGGCGTGGATAATTTAAAACTTCTCTCCCCATTTGAAATTTCAAAGGGACACTTCCAAGAGGTGGCGCATGGATTTAATCCTTATCCCTTCTCTTAATTCTTCTACGATGAGTTTAATACTCAGATGGACTCTTAGGCACCTCCTAAGACATTTGAAATACATTCGTAGAATAAAAGTTATGGAGAAAAATAGGATAGACCTTATCTAAAGGTGGCGCCAACTCCATCCATGCGCCATGTGGCTCATGCGCATGGATTCAAATCCACACGCCAAAAGAGAGACTCTAAGGCATGTGGTTCCCTGGATTTTGGCACCCAACAGCAAGCCCAATTAAAATACTTCGAACTCACTTCAAGACCAAATCCAATTTGACTCAAATTGGTTCTAAATTAGCCCAAATCGAAACCCGATTCGAATTCGATTCGAATCTAAATGCTAGGGTTTGCAACATGTGCTAGCATGTTCCACTTGCAAACATGGTTTAATCAAATTAAAACCATGATCAATTCCTTTGTGTGTGACCCATTGGGTTCCACATCTAGCCAGCAGTGAGTCCAGGTGTAATTTAAACTAATTTGGTTAGAACACAATCTAGCCGATTTAGGTCAAATCAAGCTGAACCGTTTTGATCAATCAGAACAGCTTTTAATTAATGATCGAATTAAACTCTTTAATTTGATCAAACTCACAAGATATGATTGACGTCTAACAACATATCATGTCTACCTGGAAGATATAAAATTTTGATACAAATACCAAAAATACCCTTCAGTGGAAAATTACCGTGCAACTTGATCTTACGATCATCCTGCATCCCGAATATAAGTTTGGGTATGGAAAAATGTCAAACCCAATTTTATGTTCACATTTCTCTTGATTAAATAATAATGATTTGATTTATGAAATATAAAAAATTATTTCTAATTTTTCATAATGCTCTGATCAAAGTCTTCCTGAATCATTATTTGATTGAAGCAGATAGGATGCGATCTCCTCTTACTAGGAGTGATCGTTTCTATATTGACCTACTCACAACCTTCATAAGCAATCTCTCATATCCAGAACACCCCATACATGATTAAATCATGAATGAGTATGATCCAAAATATGGATTCATGCTTATAAGGTTCTACGGCAGTCTCAGGTCAAAAGATTTACATGCACAATTCCCACTATAAGAAAAAATCTGTTGACATGTAGATAAGACTCCATCAGATATTCTTTAATTGGATCAATTCAGTGAATTCATTCTCTAATGAACACTTACATCCGTATATTAGTGTCATACACAAGTAATTGTGAGATCAATTACCCTCTCTATCGAGCATACACAGGATGTACCAATTTTATCGAAAACATTGATCCCCTACTCAATGTTCCATCGACTAGGAATATTTAAAATTAGAGTTTTAAGGTTTTAGGTCTCACTTGGTATGATCGCATCATAACCCTAAAATCATAGCCCTAATTTATGGGGTTCATCGAAATAAGATGCAGCATATGATAAACTAAATACCTTTATTTATTTAAAACATCAGTACATGAGTTGTCGGGAGACAAAAAAATATCCATCTATTTATACATTTTGATTGGCTTATAGGGCATATTCCTTTCAATCTCCCACTTGCACTAAAGCCAATCTCCCTTATATTTCAACCCCATACAATCGAGATGGCGATCGAATTGCTGCTGTGGTAAAGCTTTAGTGAATGGATCCGCTATGTTGTTCTTTGTGTCTACTCGTTCAATAATAACATCTTGTCTTTCAATTATTTCACGAACGAGATGGAAGCATCTCAAAATATGCTTGAATTTATGGTGAGACCTGGGTTCCTTTGCTTGAGCAACTGCTCCAGTATTATCACAATAAACTGGTACTGGGTTCTCAATCTTAGGAACAAAGCCCAATTTAGTGATGAACTTCTTCATTCAGACAGCTTCCTTGGCGGCTTCACTTGCGCTATGTATTCTGCCTCTGTGGTTGAGTCAGCTACTGTTTGTTGCTTAGAACTCTTCCAACTCACTGCTCCACCATTCAAAGTAAAGACATACCCTGAAATGGATTTGCTATCATCTGGGTCTGATTGAAAACTAGAATCAGAGTATCCTTCTAGTTTAAGATCAGATCCACCATATATTAAAAAATATCCTTAGTCCTTCTTAAGTAATTTAGAATATTTTTTACAGCCATCCAATGATCCTCTCCTGGATCAGCCTGAAATCTACTGGCTATGCCTAAGGCATAAGCTACATCAGGCCTGGTACATAACATAGCATACATTATTGATCCTACAGCCGAAGCATAAGGAATAGAACTCAGTCTATTTCTCTCTTCGGTTGTCTTAGAAGGCATCTTCTTAGAGAGATGTATGCCTTGACTCATGGGTAAATAACTTCTTTTACTCTCATTCATACTGAATTTTTCAGTATTAAGTCAATGTACCTAGACTGAGATAAGCCTAGCATCCTTTTAGATCTATCTCTATAGATCTTTATACCAAGTATATAGGATGCTTCCCCCAAGTCTTTCACGAAAAACTTATTTGATAGCTATAATTTGACTGTTTGTAACATTGGGATATCATTCTCAATAAGGAGTATGTCATCTACATACAGAACCAAGAAAACTAGTGCACTCCCACTAGTCTTCTTATACACACAAGGTTCATCCACATTTTTGATGAAGCCAAATTCTTTGATTGTTTCATCAAAGCGGATGTTCCAACTCCTTGAGGCTTGCTTTAATCCCTAAATAGTTTCTTAAGCCTACATACTAGATTTGGTCTGTCATTTGAGACAAAACCCTCAGGCTGTGACATGTAGACCTCCTCTTCTAGAAAATCATTCAAGAAGGCGGTCTTCACAACCGTTTGCCATATATCATAATCATAGTATGCTGCTATTGCAAGCATTATCCGAATAGATTTGATCATGGCAACAGGTGAAAAAGTTTCATCATAATCAATACCCTGTTCTAGTTCTTCTTTATTTATGTAAATATTTGGTTGAGAAATATCTATTTATTTTTGTTGAACTTCATTAATTTCAATATTTCTCCCACTGCCTCTTTCTAAAATAAATTCTTTCTCCATGAAAGTGGCATGCCTACTTACAAATACCTTTTGTTCAGCAGGGTGGTAGAATAGATATCCTATACTATCCTTAGGATATCCTACAAACAAACTTTTATCTGCTCTAGTATCTAGTTTATGTCCAAAATTTTTTTGACATATGATGAACATCCCCATATCTTAAAATATTTAAGATTGGGCTTCTTACCTCTCCATATTTCATATGGAGTGCTAGATACAGATTTAGAAGGTACTCTATTCAAGATAATTATTGCGGTCTCTAAAGCATAACCATAGAAGGAAGTAGGCAATTCAGTGAAGCACATCATGGATCGTACCATATCTAATAAGGTATGATTCCTCCTTTCGGCTACACCATTTAATTGTGGCGTATAAGGAGGTGTCCATTCAGCGATAATTCCCTTTGCTTTAAGATGGTCTAAAAATTCATTGGACAAGTATTCTCCTCCTCGATCAGATCGAAGGATTTTTATACTTTTTTCAGTTTATTTTTTGACCATGCTTTGATACTCTTTGAATTTATCAAAAGCTTCGAATTTATGTTTCATAAGATACACATATCCAAACCAAGATAAATCATATGTAAATGTAATAAAATATGAGTATCCACCTCTAGTATGAGTTGTCATAGGGCCACATACATCTATATGTACAAGTCCTAACAACTCGTTTGTCCTATCTCCATGTCCTCTAAATGAAGTCTTGGTCATTTTTCCCATGAGACATGATTCACAAGTTCCTAATGATTCACAATCATAAGAATCAAAGAACTTTTCTTTGTACAACTTGTTAATCCTAGTCTCACTAATATGACCAAGTCGACAATGCCAAAGTAAGGTATTATTTACATTATCTCTCTTACGTTTACTATTTTCATCAACATGAAAAATATTATCATTCAAGCATAGAGTCAACAAACCATTGTCAAAAATACCATGACAAATTATTTCATTAGAAAAACTAATCGAGCAACCATTGCTCGTTACAGATATTTGATATCCTTGTTTTATCAACAAGGGTACAGATACAATATTTCTAATGATCTTAGGCATGTAATAACAATTTGTTAGCTCTAAGATCTTTCCAGAAGGAAACTTCAAGATATATGTCCCTACAGCTTCTGCTTGGATAGAATCTCCTCCAGCACCATAGAGCTCAAAGTCTCCCTTCCTCAAACTTCTAATTTTCTGTAGCCCCTGCAATGATTTGCAGATATGAAAACCACAGGCAGTATCTAATACCCATGAGTTTGAAATGGAAGAATTCAATGATAATATTGTATGTATCTCATACATATCTTTTGGTGCATTATTTGCACCAGTCTTCACTGTTGCAAGATAAGCCTTGCAATTCTTTTTCCAATGACCTGCCTTGCCGCAGTGGAAGCAGGTCGACTGTCCGGAGGTCTTCTTTCCCTTCTTTCTCTTATTTATACCACCTTTAGGGTTTAGCCTCCTTTTAGAACCCTTTTTGCCTGCCTTCTTCTTGGAGATCCCATCCACAAGAAGAAGAGGAGCCTTATCCTTCTTGATATGCTCTCTGCTATTTTGAGCATATTTAATAGCTTAGGCAAGGAAGAATTCAGTTTGTTCATGAGATAGTTCACGACAAACTGAGAAAATGATTCTAGAAGTGATTGCAGGATTAGATCCTGACTCAACTCCCCATCCATAACAAAACCTAATTGACCTAATCGAGTGATCAGGTCAATAACCATCAAAACATGGTTTTGTATGGATGACCCCTCTATCATTCTGGCATGGAATAACTGCTTAGATATCTATATCTTGCAGTCCTACTCTGTTCTCCATAAAGCTCTTTTAAATTGAGCAATATGGAATGAGTGTCCATGCTATCATGCTGCCTCTGTAGCTCATTTGTCATAGAGGCAAGTATGATACACTTGACAGTTAAAGAATCATTTTGCCATATCCTATATGTGGTTTTTTCTTCCTCTGTGGCATCCTCCCCAACTGGCTCAATGTCAGGGGTATCAAGAATGTAAGAAAGCTTCTCTTGACTAAGTACTATTTTAAGATTTCTCAACCTGTCCACATAGTTGGTACCAGTCAATTTATTTGTATCCAAAATGGAGCGAAGTGAAAGTGAAGAAGCCATTAATCTACATAATAAATAATATTACATAAGCGAACAACTCAAGATGATATACACAATTAAATTAGGACTTTAATTTTATTGTGTCTCTCACTATTTTTATCAGACATCATAACCCTCCAGTATGATATTTGAGAAAACCCTGATTGATTTTCTTAGTGGGATTGAGACTCTAATTCCTTATAAAAGATCTTGTGGTTGCACAACAAACCTTTTATAAGTTTAAAGGTAGGAAACTCATTCCAATTGCATCTCATGCAATTCTCAATAAAAACCCTGGCCTCTAAAACATTAATAGCCTTGTGTTACACAACAGACCATAATGTTTTAGTTAAGTAGGACCCTTCATTTTAATACAGTCAAAATAGAATATAAATGCTTTTGTGGTTACACAACAAAGCATTATACTCAAAAAATTGCTATAAGCATCTTGATGCGCCAGAACAATATTATGTCAGTTTCCATAATTGGTCTTGTGGTTACGCAACAAACCTAATATGGTTTGTGACATAGTAATGTCCTAGCATGAAGGAAGGCCATAATATAGTGAATATAACATCGAGCATCCCAGTCAAGAATTAAATTAATCTAATCAGCCAGGTAAGTGGAAGAGAGGTGGGGTCCCCCCGTTGCTTTCCTTAGACACCAATAAATTTTGGCCAGGTCAGACAACGGAACCAATTAGAAATCACATTCTCTTTACCAATCATGAACCACTTTCCTAGACACCGATTGATCAATTAGACATCATCGACTGGTTCTGCTATTGGTTAATTACACTACAACTTAATATCATTTTACAGAGGGTTTTTCAGGTCTCAATGCATATTTAATTTCTATATCATAATAAATACATGAATAAAAGAAATTAGCATCATAGTGAACACACTTCAATATGACAAAGCAACATTCCATAATTATATACATCATATTTTAATTATGAAATAATGAATATGATCTCATCATATAGCATCATAGTGAACACAATTCAATGTGACAAAGCAACATTCCATAATTATATACATCATATTTTAATTATGAAATAATAAATATGATCTCATCATATAGCATCATAGTGAACACAATTCAATATGACAAAGCAACATTCCATAATTATATACATCATATTTTAATTATGAAATAATGAATATGATCCCATCATAAGCATCATAGTGAACACAATTCAATATTATATAGCAACATTCCAAAATTATATACATCATGATTTAATTATGAAATAATGAATATTATCTCATCATATTAATATCATATTAAAACATAAATAATGATCATATCATATTTATAATATTGCCTTTAAATCATTAACATTACATCATATGATTTAATTCTAACAAGGTGGCTCTGATACCACTGAAAGTTTTTAATGCAATGGCGGAAGCACGGATTTCAAATCAATTATTATGAAATCATAAAAATAAAACCTAACTCCAAGATCACCTTATCAGAAATTAAATCATATAATATGCATTAATATCAAATAAAAGATATAGAAACATACCTCTTATCGCTAAACCCTGATTTGTGCTTAGTTGCCGGCAGCAATCTGTTTGGGTTTCCACCAGGTGCCCACGTGTTCACCCTCCAACATTGATCCACACGGGGACTCGATCAACTCTATAGACTTATTAGAAAATACTCTGTAATTAAATTCTAATTTATCAGAATTTAAATGCAATTTGGGCAGAACCTCCTTTCTTGGCTTTGCTGTCACACTGTTGGACCTTTTCTTCCCTTTCTTTCTTGCTCCTTGTCTCCTTAATTTTTATTCCAATTCTCTAAGCTTTTTAGAAGATTTTTTGTCCTTTATCAGGACCTTATCTAGGCTAGAGAGAAAGAATAAAGAAAATTAGACAAGTAGAGCCTCTTGTAAGAAAGAAAGAAGATTTCTGAATCACCGAGACTCCTCGGCGTGCACCCCTATTTATATTGCACGTTAAGGTGCAATCCAAAACATCTCATGCCCTCTTACAATTTATCTCACACCTCTTGTCTATTTCTCATGCCCCATAAGTTAAGAAATGCCATGTGTACATCAAAGTTGGGTTGAAGAGATGCCTTATTTCAGAAAGACTCTTCGATCTTAACTTACGGTGTTCAGATGAGAAGTCACGAAGCTTCTCTTATTGGTGCCATCAACCCATGCCTTTGGATCTGAAAGGAAGCCCATCCAATGGCCAAGATAGATGGTGGCAATTTGAAGAATGGCACAAGAGATAAAGGGGTGTGGATAATTTAAAACTTATCTCCCCATTTGAAATTTCAAAGGGGCGCTTCCAAGAGGTGGAGCATGGATTTAATCCTTATCCCTTCTCTTAATTCTTCTACGATGAGTTTAATACTCAGAAGGACTCTTAGGTGCCTCCTAAGACATCTGAAATACATTCATAGAATAAACGTTACAGGGAAAAATAGGATAGACCTTATCTAAAGGTGGCGCCAACTCCATCCATGCGCCATGTGGCTCATGTGCATGGATTCAAATCCACACGCCAAGAGAGAGACTCTTAGGCATGTGGTTCCCTGGTTTTTGGCACCCAACAGCAAGCCCAATTAAAACACTTGGAACCCCTTCAAGAGCAAATCCAATTTGGCTCAAATTGGTTCTAAATTAGCCCAAATCGAAACCCGATTCGAATTCGATTCGAATCTAAATGCTAGGGTTTGCAACATGTGCTAGCATGTTCAACTTGCAAATATGGTTTAATCAAATTAAACCCATGATCAATTCCCTTTGTGTGTGACCCATTGGGTTCCACATCTAGCCAATAGTGAGTCTAGGTGCAATTTAAACTAATTTGGTTAGAACATAATCTAGCCGATTTAGGTCAAATCAAGCTGAACCGTTTTGATCAATCAGAATAGCTTTTAATTAATGATCGAATTAAACTCTTTAATTTGATCAAACTCACAAGACATGATTGACGTCTAGCAATGTATCATGTCTACTTGGAAGATATGAAATTTTGATAGAAATACCAAAAATACCCTTCAGTGGATAATTACCGTGCAACTTGATCTTACGATCATCCTGCATCCCGAATATAAGTTTGGGTATGGAAAAATGTCAAACCTAATTTTATGTTCATATTTCTCTTGATTAAATAATAATAATTTGATTTATAAAATATTAAAAATTATTTTTAATTTTTCATAATGCTCTGATCAAAGTCTTCCCGAATCATTATTTGATTGAAGCAGATAGGATGCGATCTCCTCTTACTAGGAGTGATCGTTTCCATATTGACCTACTCACAATCTTCATAAGCAATCCCTCATATCCAGAACACCCCGTACATGATTAAATCATGAATGAGTATGATCCAAAATATAGATTCATGCTTATAAGGTTCTACGGCAGTCTCAGGTCAAAAGATTTACATGCACAATTCCCACTATAAGAAAAAATCTATTGACATGTAGATAAGACTCCATCAGATATTCTTTAATTGGATCAATTCAGTGAATTCGTTCTCTAATGAACACTTACATCCTTATATTAGTGTCATACACAAGTAATTGTGAGATTAATTACCCTCTCTCTCTATCGAGCATACACAAGATGTACCAGTCTTATCGGAAACATTGATCCCCTACTCAATGTTCCATCAACTAGAAATATTTAAAATTAGAGTTTTAAGGTTTTAGGTCTCACTTGGTATGATCGCATCATAATCCTAAAACCATAGCCCTAATTTATGGGGTTCATCAAAATAAGATGCAGCATATGATGAACTAAATACCTTTATTTATTTAAAACATCAGTATATGAGTTATCGGGAGACAAAAAAATATTCATCTATTTATACATTTTGATTGGCTTATAGGGCATATTCCTTTCACCACATAAAGCCCAACAAAGAAGAATCCAATTAACTTAAAAAGGTACATTTTATTGAAAAAAATATGGTGGGTGATTTGCATGCATTTATAAAAATTTTTACAGTGAAACATATATAGATTAAATAATTTAATCTATAATACATGCATAGATTAAATCTAAATTACCATACAGGATCTATGACATGAACTAAAATGCGTGTATGCATATCTGAAATCTAAAATTCAGTAAGTACAAGGCATACCTAATCTATATTTCATTCATATCTAAATATTAATTGAATATAAAACTTTATACATGAGCGTGGGTAATAGATCTCCACAACTAAAATCTATGGTAAATAGTTCTTCATGATGCATTAAAGCCGCACATGCATCCAGCCTCTACGGGTATCCATACGAAGTCCTCATGCTGATCGATCTCTCCAAGAGTGCTAGCTTGCGAAGACACATCCATTGGCTAATTTGAGAGAAACATGATGGAAATGAAGAATAAGGAGACCCTCTCCCTTTCTTCCTGAATCCATGTATCTGATCTCTATAATAAAGATCAAGAGAAGAATCCTTTCTTCTCAATTTCTCATGCATAAGAGAAAACCTTTCTCTCTTCCTTTCACATCCTTAAGAAGAATTTTTCTTCTTTAATTTTTTATAATAAAAATTAGATCTAATCTGATTTCTCATACAAAAAATTATATAAAATCTTAAGATCTAGAAAAATTCAAAAGAGGGATCCAAGAGAAGAACCGTTCTTTTTTCTTCTTTTTCCTTTTCTTCTTCGATCTAAAACTCTAGGAAGCCCCAAACACCCAACTAGATTTTTTAGTATTTCTTCTTTAAATTTTTATATTAAAAATTAGATCTAATCTAATTTTTATCTTGAAAAAATATAGAGAAAAAAATCTAAAAGAAGAACCCCTTCTTTTTCAGAACTGCGTACAAGAAAGAAGACCCTTCTTCTTCCTTGATCTAGAACTCTAGGAAGCACAAACCCCAACCAAATTTTTTCTGATATTTTTTCTCTAAATATTTATATTAAAAATCAAATTTAATCTAATTTTTATTAAAAAAAATAAAAAAAAATTAAAAGAAGAACTCTTTCTTCTTCAAGGCTGCACACAAGAAAGAAGACTCATCTTCTTCCTTGATCTATCTCTCTTTGGGAAGAACTTTTCTTCTTTAATTTTCTACTGTAAAACCAATAGAGAACCCTCTCTTTGATACCCAAAAATCAATAATAAAATATTTCAAAAAACTTTCAAGAAGGGAGGAGAAGAGGAGAGACAAGATGCATAAGATATGGGGCATCCAACACTTGGATTCCCCCTTCTCTTACCTTTTCTTTTTGGCCGACATGAAAGAAGGGAGGATGCCTCCTTTTCTTCATGAAACATGAGAAGGGCACGATGAAGGTGTGGCATGGAGGATTTGTTGGGAATAGTATCCCAAAGCCAATCGTCAGTCTGTTGACGGTTGTGCTCATTTTTATATATGTACATGAATTATGAATTAATAAAAATTATTTTGATATTTTTTTCATCACAAAATATTTCATCTTCTAATGAACTCCTATGTTGTGGTGAAGTCCTTAAGACTATTTAGACTCGACAAAAGAGGATTTGTCGTTTAGTCCCTAAATCTATTCGTGACCAAATGATACGTTGTTACCAAGGACGACTACGTTTATCAAGCATAGGTCATTGTGTGCCATATAAGTTGGTTGTCCTCTTAACCAATGAGTGTGGAGACACTGGTATGGCATACAGATGAGATGTATAAATATCCCTCTGACCTGAGGACCCTGAGACCGCCATGGTGACTTACAAGCAACTCACTGTACTTAGGCACTAGACTATCTGAATTTCTAATTCAGTGATGGAAGGCTGCTGGGTGTAGTCAAGTACTTGACTTGTCGGTGCGTGTGTCAAGATGGGATTGACCACTCTAGTTTAGGAGCTGTATATAGTCATGTTTCAATTTAGCAAAATCTTGGCCAGGGTAGTCTTTGTGAGGAGTCACAGGACTGTTTGAGTTGAGCACGATTTGGATGATCTAATTAGGGTTGACAGTTTAACCCTGAGTCATCCTAAACACAGAGGTCAAAAGGATGAATTATAAAGTAACCATATTCACGTAGGTTCTGAGTGTTACGATTGCGACCATTCGATCTATCCAGACATCGGGTACCATTGCTAGATGGTTACTTCGATTAGTACAGGAATTGGTTCCTGTGCTACCGACTGAGGGTCGAACCTGCAGGGTCACACACATTAGAGGTTCCTATCTGATCTGATAGCTAGTGAAGAGTTCTATATATCTAAAATTCTATGATCGAGAATCAGGATTCTCTGATCATGAATTTCACACATTTTGGGTACCGGGGTCAAGAGTCCCACTGGTTTAGGACTCTTCGATCAGGGTTACATATCGATGAATTTTGATGCCCGATTATCCATTGGATTTGGACTCAAAATTGATGAGAGATTTAATTAGTAATTTGATCACTAATTAACTCAATTTTATTGAGTAATTAATTTTAATCAAGTTCAATTGAATTGGATTTAGTTGGGTTTGACCCGATTAGGTTAAGAGTTGACCTAATCGTCGAGATGGTTTGGTCCCTGATATGATCAGGGGTTGGGCTTAATCAATTTCTGATTTGATTAGGATTTTATTGAGCCTAATTAAGTCTAATTAAGTTAGATTTAAATTAATCTAATTGAGCCTAACTTATTTGGTTCAATTAGGTTGGTTTAAATAATGAACCACCTTGACCCATTCTCCCTGCGCCACCTCACTTCCACTGTGCCCATTTGAATTCATGAGAAGAAAGTTCTCATAAATTTTTCCTCATGCAAAGCCCTCCTCATGCCCTACTTTAATGCACCAAATGAGTGGATAAGGATGATTAGTTGGCCATTCAAATTCAAAACAAAGTTTGAATTTGAATGAGCAACCAATCTTAGCGCCTTGACCTTATCCTCTTTCAACGCCCCATTTGTTACACAGAAAAAGTTTCTCATGAAATCACTCATGCACAAATTAAGCCACGCCCTCCTCTTCTCATGCCCTTAGTGGATAGGAATAAATTGGTTTCTATTTGAATTCAAAATTTGATTTGAATTCAAATGTGCAATTACTCATCTTTATCCTCTCACATGGATAAGATGTTTGACATTATTTTAAAAGGAGGAGAAGAGTGGGGTGTGTGCAAGAAAAATTTTGAAGACAAAATCTGGGTGTGAGGAATCCTTGTGTGCAAGGTGAAGGTCAATATCCTTTCGAGAGAAAAAGAAAGAAAAGAAAGAAAAAGTGTGCGTAGAGTTTCAGTGAGTTCTTCAGGGTTTCAGCCTGGAGTTCGGGAAGTGAGAAGGTGAGCTACGAGTGTCGTGAGCCTACCAAATTTTAGGAAGATCTTCAACATCCTCTCAAGCATGTTTGCTGATGATCCAGAGATCCAAAA
Source organism: Elaeis guineensis (assembly GCF_000442705.2). NCBI lineage: Eukaryota > Viridiplantae > Streptophyta > Magnoliopsida > Arecales > Arecaceae > Elaeis > Elaeis guineensis. Next base: position 60,365,823 of record NC_026001.2, read on the forward strand.
AATCAACAGACATCGATCGAAGAAGTTCGATCAGCATCGGTCGTCGAAAGGGCTCTACAACGAGCTAGCACTCGTGAGGAGTCGATCAGATCGGAAGCTTCATGTGGATGATCCACAGAGGCTAACACACTGTGTGGCTACATCGCAATGATCAGACTCTCTTGATGGTGATCAGATTGCAGCGATCTACTACACATACAAAGGTATTGTGTTCTGAACACATTACAGTAAAGTGTTTACTGTTCAAATTCAAATTTCAAATTTAAATGCATGCATGCTATATATCATATTTAGATCCTAGTATAGGATAAATTTTTATTAATTAATTAGATTAATTAATAGTTTTCACTGTAAAATGGTGATTTTGAAAATATTTTAAAATTACCATTTTACCCCTGCACTGTTTTTCCTAAAAATGGTATCAGAGCGGGTTCTTAGATATGATATATATATTTGCATGCGTAGATTAAGTTGTAATCTAAAAGTTTAAAATTTAAAATTTGAAATTTAAAATTTAAAATTTGAATTTTGAAAGTTGTTCAAAATTTAAAATTCAAAAATTTAAAATTCAAATTTCAAATTTGAAATTCAAATTCAAAATTCAAAAATTTGAAATTCAAAAATTTGAAATTTGAAATTTGAAATTTGAAATTTGTTTGAAATTTAAAATTTAAAAATTGAAATTTAAATTTTTAAATTGGTATATTTAGATATACTTGATCCAAGTAGAAAGTAATCGAATTGGGTTGGTTGCCATGGCGGTCTGGTCATAGGAGAAAAGTAGGGTTTAAAGGTCCTCTCCTCCCATTCGATGGGGTCTCCTATGGCGGTAGGGGTACCGCTGCAATTATATCCCATGCAGATGAAGTAGCGAAAGGAATTAATTGTATAGATTCAATTGTGAAATTTATCATGAATGTGTTAGATTAGATCTAAAGAATATTATGATTTATTTTGATTGAGTTATTTTCTGTTATGTAATTAGCAATAGGATTGCTATTTATGAAATGTGCTGATCTATTTGTGAAATAAGTCAACATATTTGGTGAACAGAAAATAAAACCTTTCAAATTTAAAAATTATTTTTGAAATGCCAAACCCTGACCCATCAGCCCAAATACTTAATTAAAAGAATTAAGTATTGTCTAGTAGGTCTACAATTGTGAATTAAGACCTAAGATAATTGCATAAACTTGTGGGTCAATGGGTTAGATGGATTAGGTCCATAATTGGGTTAGACCTAAGGTTAGCTTAAAGAAATGGACTAAATTAGAGTAATTGATCAAATCTAATCAAAAGTTGAATTAGATTAGGTCAAGGATACTCTAGACTCAACTCCAATAGTTGAAGTTGAATGGGTCCATGTCTTTAACTAGACCAAGATGGACTTAATTCATGGCTATGCGGTGGAACCCTATTTACTAAGTTGATCAAATTAAAACTAATGAACCGGTTGGTGTCTAAGGTATGTTTGGCAGTTTGACCAGTGGTTTTTAAGTAGAAGCTACTCACAGTGATTTGATCTCTGACGAGTTAATGGCTTATCCCCACCACTGATCTCACTTACCTGGCCAACCTGGTGAATTAGATTTTGATTAGATCACTTGGTGATTAGGTCTCACCCATGTCATTAGGTAAATTAGTTTGACTGATTTAGGTGCTCCTAATACCAGCTTTAAGTAAATCCTTTTTAATCTGACTTGGTGAAGTCAGTGGGAGGATTGAAATTGGCTGGATATTTTCTTCTCTTCGATTCTTTAATAAAATTCTCAAAAATTATTAGGTCCCTAAAAATGATTAAGTTATATTGATAACTAAATCATAGCCTCCCATTAAGTGAGTGATAATGAGTCCATTAGTTTAATAATCATTGGAGGCCCAAAGGCCTGGTGCTTATTGATGAATGGAATTATCATTCATAATATGATAATTTGGTTTGAGTCTTTCTGATGGTGGTCAGGTTGGCCGGCCAAAGTCGGGCCTGATCATTTATTGGTCCGATTCACCAAATCAAATCATGTTAATGGTTGGACCTAACCAGATCTTTTCAGTGGAGGCCAAAGCCTACTGATTAGGTTCTGGGGCAAAATCAATTATTAGAAGTTGTTTAGAGAAACAACTGGTCATGAACCTACCCATAGATGCACATGGATTGACCAACCAAAGTTGGGATCGTGTGTAGTCTGTGTGGATTCTAGTACCTACTAAGAAATTAAAGTAATTTCTTGAATTGGAGGTTGAGGCTACTAATTCGTAAAAATACTGGGAGAAACTTTAGACTAAAGTTCAAATCTTTAGTATTAATAATTTATGTACTAATATAGGTCTGGTTTTTCTTTATGCAGCTATGGCCACTACCCTATCGCTCCGATCATTATTAGATAATGACAAGCTCATGGGACCTAATTTCGATAGCTGGTATCAAAAATTAAAAATCATCCTTGAGCATGAGCGGATCCTTTATGTAGTAACGGATCCGACACCTGAGGAGCCAGCCCTGAACGCTAGAGGGACGATCCGAGATACTTACCAGAAGTGGCTCAACGACCGCACCACCGTCCGGTGCATAATGCCGGCAGCAATGAATGATGAGTTCAGTCGCAGGTTCGAGAACGTCCAACCACAGGAGATGCTTCAAATATTGAACGACTCTTTGGCATGCCTGACGATGTTGAAAGGCACAAAACTAGTTGTGCCATTTTTAATGCTAGGATGAGGGATGGAGCCTCAGTCACTGATCATGTACTGTATATGATCGAAATGATTGAGCACATAAGTAAATTGGACTTTCTCCTGCACGAGCAGCTCGATAAGGATGCGATCCTTAATTCTCTGCCCAAGTCCTACCTTCCCTTCCTTACTCATTTTCGAATGACAAAGCCTGCAGTAAACTACCATGGCTTGTTGGGGTTGCTGCAAAACTTTGAGAAGGATCACCAGCTCCATAAGGTGTCGGTAAATGTTGTGGGAGGGTCTTCTTCTGGTCGTCAACCCTTTAAGAAAGGGAAGAAGAACAAGAAGAAGAAGAATAAGAAGGTGCAGCCGCATGCTGGGATGTCTGCATAGGGCCAGACCAAGAAGCACAAGCCCGACCAGAGCCAGGTGGAGTGCTTCTTTTGCAAGAAGCAGGGGCACTGGAAGAGGAACTGTCCTCTATACATTGCCTCACTAGACCCGAACAGGCCGAAGAAGAAGCAAGGTACTTATATGATAACACCTTGCAACTTTTTTATTTGTGATACTACTGCCTGGGTATTGGATACCGGAAGCCCTTATCATATTTGCAATTCAATGCAGGGTCTGCAGGTCAGTAGGAGATTTGATGAAGGCGAGAGATTCCTGAACGTTAGAGATGGAAGCAAAGTTCCAGTTCTAGCATTAGGAATCATGAACCTTGTAATCAATTCTCAAAATATAATTCTGAGTGAATGTCACTATTGTCCAAGCTTTTTATTAAATATTATTTCTGTAGGTCTTTTGGCCATGAATGGTTATTAATTTTTAATAAAAAAAAATATTTGTAATATCATTTTGAATGGTGTTACAATGTTTGTTGGATAACTTAATAATGGAATTTACTTTCTATCATAACCTGTTAATATGGTTCAAACCTTCGGTAAACATCCTAGAATAGATAATGTGTCAAAAGTCTACCTTTGGCACTGTAGGCTAGGTCATGTCAATAAGAACAGGATAAACAGGTTGGCTCAAGAAGAAATTCTTGAAGTAAGTGATTGTGAATCACTTCCAACCTGTGAGTCATGTCTTCTTGGTAAGATGATCAAGTCACCTTTTATTGGAAAAGGTGAGCGAGCCAGTGAACTCTTGACTCTGGTACATTCTGATGTATGTGGACCCATGAGCTCAAGTGCAAGGGGTGGATATTTCTACTTCATAACCTTTACAGACGACCTATCAAGGTATGGGTATGTCTATTTAATGAAGCATAAGTCAGAGTCATTTGAAATGTTCAAACTATTCTGAAATGAGGTAGAAAAATAAACTGGAAAGTGTATTAAAACTCTTCGATCTGATCGAGGAGGTGAATACCTTTCCAATGATTTTCTGACATATCTTGGGGAGAATGGGATTCTCTCTCAATGGACACCTCCTGGAACACCACAGCATAATGGTGTATCTGAAAGGAGGAATTGGACCTTGTTGGATATGGTTCGATCCATGATGGGGTTTGCTGGTCTGTCGATCTCCCTTTGGGGATATGTGCTTGAATCGGCTTGTTACCTTTTAAATAGGGTTTCGAGTAAGTCTGTAACCAAAATGCCATATGAGATATAGATAGGACGTAAGCCAGTACTCTTGCCCTTAGGGTTTGGGGGTGTCCGGCTTATGTTAAACGTTTAATTACGGACAAGCTTGGACCTAGGTCTGACAAGTGTAATTTTATAGGGTACCCAAAAGAGACAAAGGGTATTACTTTACCTAACTGATGAGCAAAAGTGTTTGTCAGCCTTAAGATAATCTTTTTGGAAAGAAAGTTCCTTGGTGAAGGGACTGTTGCCTCTAAGGTCGAACTTGACGAAATTCGATAGGTAAAAAATCCGATGCAAGTTGCTGAACCTGAACTGATTTGATTAGATCAGATCTGGAGCCCATTGTTCAAGCACCCTTAAGGTGATTTGATAGAGTACCACGTCAACCAGATAAATACTATGGTTTCTTGGTCTGGGATAATGATCCTATCGAACTTGATGAAAAAATGAGGATCCAATCACCTACATGGATGCAATACAGAGACTCGACTTTGAGAAATGGCTAGAGGCCATGAAATCCGAAATGGAGTCCATGAAGGTCAACGATGTGTGGACATTGGTTGACCCACCCGAAGGAGTAAAACCCATAGGGTGTATGTGGGTCTTCAAGAGGAAGAGGGGCGCAGACGGAAAGGTGGAAACCTATAAAGCCCATCTGGTTGCCAAGGGATATCGTCAACGTTATGGTATTGACTGTGATGAGACATTTTCTCCTGTGGCAATGCTCAAATCCATTAGAATTATACTTGCGGTAGCTGCCCATCTAGACTATAAAATCTGACAGATGGATGTGAAGACAGCTTTCCTAAATGGAGAGCTGGACGAAGAGGTGTATATGATACAACCTGAAGGATTCACATCCACAGATGAGTCTAAGGTGTGCAGACTACAGAGGTCTATTTATGGACTTAAGCAGGCATCTGGAGTTGGAACTTACGTTTTGATAGGATGATCAAGACGTATGGCTTCGTTAAGAATGAAGAAGAGTCCTACATTTATAAGTGGGCTAATGGTCCAGTAGTAGTATTTCTTGTATTGTATGTGGATGACATTCTCTTAATGAGGAATGATATCCCTACATTACAGGGAATAAAGATTTGGCTATCATCAAATTCTCTATGAAGGATCTGGGAGAAGCTTCCTACATCCTAGGGATGAGGATCTATAGGGATAGATCTAAAAGGTTGCTTAGTTTATCACAGTCTACATACATTGATACTATGCTGAAGAGGTTCAGCATGGATAATTCCAAGAAAGGCTATCTTCCGATAGGCCATGGAATTTCTCTCTCGAAGAGGGATTGTCCGACAACACCTCAAGAGAGAGAGCGTATGGGTAGGATTCCATATGCTTCGGCAGTGGGATCTATCACGTACGCCATGACATGTACACGACCAGATGTGGCATACTCACTAGGGGTAGTGAGTAGATACCAATCTGATCCAGGGGAGAATCACTGGAAGGTTGTTAAAACCATCCTGAAGTATTTAAGAAATACTAAGGACCAATGGCTTGTTTATGGTGAATCGGACTTGAGACGTATAGGGTTTACAGACTCTAGTTTCCCGTCTGATCACGATGACAGCAAAAGTGTATTGGGATTTATTTTTACCCTTAATGGTGGGCTATCTGCTGGAAAAGTTCCAAGCAGCACACAGTGGCTGATTCAGTTTGCGAGGCGGAGTATGTCACTGCATCAGATGCTGCTAAAGAAGCGGTGTGGCTGAGGAAATTCATCACCGAGCTCGGAGTAGCACCCTCCCTTGTTGGTCCAGTTTTACTCTACTGTGACAGCTCTGGAGCCATTGCTCAGGCGAAGGAACCAAAGGCACACCAGCGGACGAAGCATATTCTGTGCCGCTACCATCTCATCCGAGAAATTATGGATCGAGATGATATCGACCTTCAGAAGATCGACGGAAAGGAGAACCTGGCTGACCCATCCACTAAAGCCATTGCAGTGAAGGAGTTCGACGACTATAAGTCAAAGATGGGTATTAGATACTGCACCGATTGGCTTTAGGCCAAGTGGGAGATTGTTGAGAATAGTATCCCAAAGCCAATCATCAGCCTGTTGACGGTTGTGCTCATTTTTGTATATATACATAAATTATAAATTAATAAAAATTATTTTGGCATTTTTTTTCATCACAAAATGTTTCATCTTCTAATGAACTCCTATGTTGTGGTGAAGTCCTTAGGACTATTTAGACTCGACAAAGGAGGATTTGTCGTTTAGTCCTTAAATCTATTCGCACCAAATGATACGTTGTTATCAAGGACGACAATGTTTATCAAGCATAGGTCATTGTGTGCCATATAGGTTGGTTGTCCTCTTAACCAATGAGTGTGGAGACACTGGTAGGCATACAGGTGACATGTAAGGGTACATCTGCACTGAACGTGACCAACTCCGGAGCTATTTCTGCTATCAAGATTTACTCCGATAGAATATGGGTATAAATATCCCTCCGATTGAGACCGCCATGATGACTTGCAAGAACTCACTGCACTTAGGCATTGGACTACCTGAATTTCTAATTCAGTGACGGAAGGCTGCTGGGTGTAGTCAAGTACTTGACTTGTCGGTGCATGTGTCAAGATGGGATTGACACTCCAGTTTAGGAGCTATGTACAGTCATGTTTCAATTTAGCAAAACCTTGCCCAGGGTAGTCTTTGTGAGGAGTCACAAGACTGTTTGAGTTGAGCACGATTCGGATGATCTAATCAGGGTTGACAGTTTAACCCTGAGTCATCCTAGACACAGAGGTCAAAAGGATGAATTATATAGTAACCATATTCACGTAGGTTCTGAGTGTTGCGATTGCGTCCATTCAACCTATTCAGACATCGGGTACCATTGCTAGATGGTCACTTCGATTAGTACAAGAATTGGTTCCTGTGCTACCGGCTTAGGTTCAAACCTGCAGGGTCACACACATTAGAGGTTCTTATCTGATCTGATAGCTGGTGAAGAGTTCTATATGTCTGTGATTTTGTGATCGAGAATCAGATTCTCTGATCATGAATTCCACATATTTTGGGTACTGGGGTCAAGAGTCCCACTGGTTTAGGACTCTTCGATCAGGGTTACATATCGATGAATTCTGAAGCCCGATTACCCATCGAATTTGGACTCAATATTTATGAGAGATTTAATTAGTGATTTGATCGCTAATTAACTCAATTTGATTGAGTAATTAATTTTGGATCAAGTCCAATTGAATTGGATTCAGTTGGATTTGACCCGATTAGGTTAAGAGTTGACCTAATCGTCGAGATGGTTTGGTCCCTGATATGATCAGGGGTTGGGCTTAATCAATTTTTGATTTGATTAGATTTTATTGAGTCTAATTAAGCCTAATTAAGTTAGATTTAAATTAGTCTAATTGGGCCTAACTTATTTGGTTCAATTAGGTTGGTTTAAATAATGAAACCACCTTGACCCATTCTCCCTACGCCACCTCACTTCCACTGCACCCATTTGAATTCACGAGAAGGAAGTTCTCATGAATTTTTCCTCTTGCAAAGCCCTCCTCACGCCCTACTTTAATACACCAAATGAGTAGATAAGGATGATTAGTTGGCCATTCAAATTCAAAATAAAGTTTGAATTTGAATGAGCAACCAATCTTAGCGCCTTGACCTTATCCTCTTTTAATGCCCCATTTATTACACGAGAAAATATTTCTCATGAAATCACTCACACACAAATTAAGCCACTCCCTCCTCTTCTCATGCCTTTAGTGGATAGAAATAAATTGGTTTCCATTTGAATTCAAAATTTAATTTGAATTCAAATGTGCAATTACTTATCTTTATCCTCTCACGTGGATAAGACGTTTGACATTATTTTAAAAGGAGGAGAAGAGTGGGGCGTGTGCAAGAAAAATTTTTGAGACAAAATCTAGGTGTGAAGAATCCTTGTGTGCAAGGTGAAGGTCAATATTTTTTTGAGAGAAAAAGAAAGAAAGGAAAGAAAAAGTGTGCGCAGGGTTTCAGTGAGTTCTTTAGGGTTTCAGCCTGGAGTTCGGAAAGTGAGAAGGTGAGCTATGAGTGTCGTGAGCCCACCAAATTTTAGAGAGATCTTCAACATCCTCTCAAGCATGTCTGCTGATGATTCAGAGCATCCATAGAATCAGTAGACTTCGATCAAAGGAGTTCGATCAGCACGGCCATCGAAAGGGCTCTACAACGAGCTAGCACTCGTGAGGAGTCAATCAGATCGGGAGCTTCATGTGGATGATCCATAGAGGCCAGACACACTGTGTGGATACATCACGATGATCAGACTCTCCTGACGGTGATCAGATTACGGTGATCTACTACACGTACAAAGGTATTATGGTCTGAACACATTACAGTAAAGTATTTACTGTTCAAATTTGAATTTCAAATTTAAATGCATGCATACTATATATCATATTTAGATCCTAGTGTAGGATAAATTTTTATTAATTAATTAGATTAATTAATAGTTTTCGCTGTAAAATGGTGATTTTGAAAATATTTTAAAATTATCATTTTACCCCTGCACTATTTTTCCCAAAAGGATTTATATCAAATGGGGTTTAGGTTTTAAGTTGGTTAAGCGTTACTCTAAATAGGACTCAAGATCTTTTTTAACTTCTAACAAATTCTTGGATCCAATCCTAACTAACTTAGGAATTAGTTATAACAAACTAACTTATTGGATCCTAGCCCAATTAGGCCCCAATCTAATTGAGAATTAGTTAGATTAAAACCCTATTGATTCAGAAATTGATTCTTAATGGATATCAGAAAAGTTTTTTAATAATAGGGTTTGATCCAATCAAGCCTATTATCAAATGGCATTTAATCAAATCAAAGCCTATTATCTAATAGGATTAGATCCAATCTAAGCCTATATAAAATAATTTCATATTCATGCATCCCTAAATCAATTGGAATAAGCCCTGTTATTCAATAGGACTGCATCCAATTAATCCAAATCCAATCTAATTGAATCCAATTCAATTAGATCTAATCCAATCTTTATTGCTCAATCAAATTGAGTCAATTAATAACCATATTATTAATTAATTATTCATCTAATTTACTAACCATTAGTAAATATTTATTGTAAGCTTTCCATAAGATTAATCATCAATCAAATTGATAATTAAACCCTTCAATGATTATAATCATCGATTAGCCATTTGATTAGACAGATACTTCTATGTGTGTAACCCCATAGGTTCGAACCTAAACGATAGCATAAGAGTAATTTTTGTATTAATCAATATAACCATCTAGCAATGGGATCCGACATCCGGATAGACCGAGTGTATGCCTAGCAACACTCTAGAACCCATATGGATATAGTTACTGTATAATTCATTTCTTTGACACTTGATGCTCAAGGATGACTTTGGGTTAAACTGTCAACCCAATAAGAGTGGTCCACATTGTGTCTCAACCTCAAAAATCTTGTGACTCCTCACTAGGACTACTTTGGCCAAAGTTTTGCTGAATTGAAAGACAATGATGCATCATCTTCAATTTTACTTGGAGTGGTCAATCCTATCTTGACTCACACTCAGACTTCACAAGTACTTGACTGTACCCAAAAACTTTCCATCATCGAATTAAAAATTTGGATAATCTGACACCAAAGCATAGTGGTTGCTTGCAAGTCACCGAGACAACTTCAGGTCCGAGGGACACATATATCCATATCCCATCAAAGCAATCTTTGACAGCAGAGTGCTTTAGAAGTGGTCACGCTCAGTGAAATATACTCTTACATATCACCCGTATACCATACCCATGTCACCACACATCTTGGTTAAGAGGACAACTAACTAATATAGCATAAAATGACCTATACTCGATACAATTATTGTCCTTATGATAATTGTATCATTTAGTCGCGAGCAAGATTTAAGAACCACATGATAAATCTTCCTTTATTATTTTGGTAGTAGTTCTAAGGACTTCATCATAACATATGAGTCCTATTTTGGAAGATATATTCCTTATGATGAATCTATCAGATAATATTTATCATTTTATAATTCATATACTTATATGGAACATAATCATCTACAATCTAGATGATTGATTTTAGGACATATTTTTCAACAACTCTCACTTGGACTAAAGCCAATCAGATTGGTATCAAATACCTATCTTTCATTTTAGATCATTGAACTCATTAGATCCGATTGCTCTAGTCAATGGGTCAGTCAAGTTCTCCTTTCAGTCGATCTTCTAAGGTTGACTTTATTTTGATCTTATCGAACAAGTTGATTTTAATACAGAAAATATTTGATTCTTAGATGGAACATCAATTCTTCAACTTGAGCTATGGCTCTAGTACTGCTATCAATATAGAAAGGACCATCAATGGAGGGTACCACTCCATGCTTATTGATGAACTTTCATAACCAAATAACTTCTTTACCAGCATCAAATATTGCAAAGAACTCCATATCGCAAATAAAATTGGCTACTAACTATTGCATGGAACCTTTCCAGCATGTCGCTCATCTTTTTAGGATAAAAAAATAATCTGACACAACTTTGTCATTTCCATTCGACTAAAAATTAGGATCAATATTTCATAGGTTTTAAATCAGATTCTTCATAAACGAGCCATTAGTCTTTAGTATTTCATAAATATTTAAGGATGATTCTCATAACCTTCCAAATCTTTATAGAGAACAGAGATGACAATCAAGCTTTTATTCTCTATAATGTAGGGATGTCATTCTGGATTAAGAAAATTTCATCCAAATAGTACAAAGAATGATTTTATAGAACTATTAACCTATTTGTACATACAGAATTCTCCTTCATTTTTAATGAAGTCATATATTCAAAATATATATTCTAACTCTGAGAAGCTTGATTCAATCTGAATGGACTTGAAGATTGCCACAAGAAAATCATCTCGTCATAGTCAGCACTATAACTTTGATGAAATTTTTTAATAATTAGACAGAATTAATAGGTCTCCATCTTTCCATTTGCACCTCTTATCCATCTAAAATCCACTCACACCTTATGGGTCTTACTCTTTCAGGTGAACCAATGAATGTGCATACATTGTTGATCTTTATGGACTTCATTTCAGATTTAATGGCTCCAAGCCACTTCTCAATGTTAGATCCCTGTATTGCATCATCAAATCTTCATCTCGAATCTAGAAACTGAAGTATCTGTTCGACTAATACGATACTCTACTATATCTATTCAAGGATGCCTTTACATCGGGTTTTGGATTTGATTCAATCAACTCTGGTTCTGTTGGTTTGTGTCAAAGTTAGTTCTTCTACCTATCAAGCTTCACCAAGCTTACTCTTAACGACATCAGTTCTTTCACCAAAAAACTTTTTTTTTCAAAAAGAATGCCTTAAGATACATGAACATCTCATGTCCATCAGAAAAATAGAAAAAATATCCTTAAATAATATTTATCAGATCAAGATCTAAGTTAATCAATTTGTGAATATTTTACACAAATTTGATACCCCAAATCTTAAGGTAAGAGAGTATCGAATTACCCAAGTCCATATCTCATATGGAGTTTTAGTGATCGATTTTCTCGGAACGTTCTCGAGCACATATCAAGTAGTCTCTAAAACATGACCTCAGACAGACTAGCAAACCCCACAGTGGATCAACCATATCTAACAAGATTCAATTCTCCTTTTCAGATATCTTTTTAAATAGTGATGTCTCAGGAGAGGTCCATTAAGAGAGAATTTAATTTTCTCCAAGACATGTCAAAACTTACTGTAAAGTTATTCACTTCAACAGTCAAATCGATAAATTCTAATACTCTTTGCAGTTCATTTTTCTATCTCATTACAGAATCATTTGAATATTTCAATTGATTTAAATTTATACTTCATAAGCAAAACATACCCATACCAAGATAGATCGTCAGAGATTTAATGAAGTAGTAAAGCCCTCTTTTGACACTAATATTCATGAGTGTAAATGCATCAATATGTACTAAACTCAGAACAACACTGGTTCATTCACCCTTTTCAATAAATGGTGACCAAGTCAACTATGCCAAAAGTAGGCTTTAGTGATATTATCTAATCTAAGGTGCTAGTCAGATGTGTACACTACACTAACAGGCTATGATACTAAGTTTATGTCATTTTCAATTGTCTACTCATTATTGTAGTATCATTCACAATGATATTACAATAATCATACTTATTGACACTATCAATAAAATTGGACAAAAGTGACAATCACTTAAAATAACATCTTTAGGGTTGAAAACAAGTTCGATGATTCCAAATGTTAAGATTGGAACAGACTTCTATGTCTTGCATTCAGGAGTCTCTTGTCATTTTCAAACCTTCTACTATCCTGAAGTCTTTTGCAACTATTTGCACACATGACTTATACTGTCGGTATCCTATACCCCGATAGTAGGATTATCAATAGAGAAACTTCAAAGAATTATCATATAACTATCTTGACTAGCAATCATTTGTTGATTTCTCTTTTAAGTCTGTTTGGGTTAACCTGAGATTTTTTGATTAATTTGCTCAAAAATTATATTCAACTTCTGATACTGGCTATTGAAGTTAGGTCTGATAATATTTTGACTATCTTGCAGTGAAGAGAGCAATTATTTTTCAGCCATTTCTAAAAAGAAAACAATTGACCTATTAGTATATGAATTATTTTAAGCCTAAAGATTTGAATTTTAGTCTAAAGATTCTTCCACTATTTTATATGAATTGGTAGCATCTACTTTCAATCCGAGAAATTACTTTAATTCCTTAGCGGGTGCTAGAATTCACATAGACTAAATTCAGACCGAGTGTGGCTCGGTCAATCCTAGTACATCCATGGGTAGGTTCATAACTAATTATTTCTCCAAATAATTTCTAGCAATCAGATTTTGCCTCAGGCATCCCTTCAGCAGGCGTGTGGTACCTCCACTGAAAATCTTGGTTAGGTCCAACCATTAACATGACAACATCAAGTGCATCCAACAAAATAGATGTCTAGGTCCGAGTGTGGCTCGATCAATCTGAGCATTGGTCTAAAGGTACAATAAGATGGTCATATAATGAATGATAATTCTAATATGTAATAGACACCAGGCGTGTGGCACCTCCTATGCCTATTTAGGATATTGGACTCATTATCACGCACCTTAATGGGAGGCTATGATCTAGTTATCCCCATAACTAGCTCATTTTATGGACCTAATAATTTAGAAGGCTTGGTTAATATATTTTAGAGGACATCAGTTGACCTACAAGTCATAATCCTCCCACTGACTTCACTAAGTCATGAAAAGAACTAATGACTAGTGGGTCCAACCGGCATGTCGTAGATCCTCTCACTAACTTTACCAAGTCATGAGAAGGATTAGAGATAAGTCGGTCCAAGACACCTAAATCAGTCATACTGATTAACCTTAACAATATGGGTCAACTCGAGTCACCTAATGATCTAATCATCCTAATGACTCAGGCTCAACCTTTGAGCCTCAATCCAAGTCCATTTGGTTTGATCAAAGATATGGACTCAATCAATTATAATTTTTTTTTTGAAGTACCCTTGATCTAATCTAAATCAACTATTGGTTAGATTGGATCAACTACTCTTTCCAGTCCATTAAGTCTTTGATTCTCAACTTAGGTCTAACCCAATTAAAAGGACCTGATTTGAGTTATCCCATGCCCTTTGTTTTATGCAATATCATTAGATCTTTAATCACAATTCTAGATCTAAAATATATTTCTTAATTCTTAATTAAGTATAGCATCAACATGGTTAAGGTTATGAAATAATTTCTTATATAAACCTTTTATATTAAATCATAAAATCTTTTAGATCAAATATAAATTTTTATGATTTTCAATCAAAATAATTTTGATTAATCAAGAATAGATGTAACTAGTTTTTTCGTACCTTGTATTACATACAACAACATCTAGTGTTTCAAAATCTAGAATTTTGTAAGAAAGTAAATTTTTTTCTTTTCACTTTCTTCTTCATGGGACCTCACAGTGGCACCCCTACATGCCATGAAGAGTATCCCATTGAATGGAAAGAGAGGGTCATGTAACCCTACTTACTCCTATGATCGGACGGCCTGATGATTATCCAATCCGAGTACTTTGCTACTCAAAATATCTAATCTAATTTACATATCATATATGAAAAAATTTAGATCCAATCTAAATTGTATTAGATCTGATTTTATATTAGATCATACCTAAAATTAGATCAAAATATATCTCATGCATTGCTAAATCTAGATTTCAACTCTACATGCATATATATTTATGTCATAATGACCTGGCTCTGATACCATTTGAAGAAAAATATGGTGGAAGATTTGCATGCATTTATAAAAATTTTTGTAATGGAACATATATAGATTAAATAATTTAATCTATAATGCATGCATAGATCAAATCTAAATCACCATACAGGATTTATGATATGAACTAATATGCATGTATGCACATCTAAAATCTAAAATTTAGCAAGTACAAGATATATTTAATCTATATTTAGTTTATGTCTAAATATTAATTGAATGCAAAACTTTATACCTAAGCACAGGTAGTAGATCATCGCATCTGAAATCCATGGTAGATAGTTTTTCACGATGCTCGATAGCCGCACATGCATCCGACCTCTTTGGGTATCCACACGAAGTCCTTGTGCTGATCGATCTTTTCGGGAGTGCTAGCTCATGAAGACACCATTTATTGATTGATTTAAGAGGAACATGATGGAAATAAAGAATAAGGAGACTCTCTCTCTTTCTTTCTGAATCCATGCATCTGATCTCTATAATAGAGATCAAGAGAAGAATCCTTTCTTCTCAATTTTTCATGCATAAGAAAGAACATTTTTCTCTTCCTTTCATGCCTTTAAGAAGAACTTTTCTTCTTTGATTTTTTATGATAAAAATCAGATCTAATCTAATTTCTCATACAGAAAATTATATGAAATTTTAAGATCTAGAAAAATCCAATAGAGGGATCCAAGAGAAGAACCGTTCTTCTCTCTTTTTCTCCCTTTTCTCCCCAAACACCCAATTAATTTTTTTGATATTTTTTCTTTAAATTTTTATATTAAAAATTAAATTTAATCTAATTTTTATCTTAAAAAAATATAGAGAACAAATCTGAAAGAAGAACCCCTTCTTCTTCAAGGCTGCGCACAAGAAAGTAAACCCTTCTTCTTCCTTGATCTAGGACTCTAGGAAGCCACAAACCCCAACCAAATTTTTTTTGATATTTTTTCTCTAAATCTTCATATTAAAAATTAAATTTAATCTAATTTTTATCTTAAAAAAATAAAAAAAAAATAGAAGAAAAACTCTTTCTTCTTCAAGGCTGCACACAAGAAAAAAGACTCATCTTCTTCTTTGATCTTTTTCTCTTTGGAAAGAACTTTTCTTCTCTATTTTTCTACTGTAAAACCAGTAGAGAACCCTCTCTTTGATGTCTAAAAATCAGTAATAAAAAATTTCAAAAAACTTTCAAGAAGGGAGGAGAAGAGGAGAGACAAGATGCATAAGATATTGGGTGTCCAAGAGAGACAAGATGCATAAGATATGGGGCGTCCAACTCTTAGATGCCCCCTTCTCTTACCTTTTCTTTTTGGGCGACATGAAATAAGGGAGGATGCCTCCTTTTCTTCACAAAACATGAGAAGGGGGCACACATCCTTTGAGGCATGGAGAGTTCTCATGGTGAAGGTGTGGCATCGAGGATTTATATCACATGGGGTTTAGGTTTTAAGTTGGTTAAGCTTTATTCCAAATAGGACTCAAGATCTTTTTCAACTTCTAACTAATTCTTGGACCCAATCCTAACTAACTTTAGAATTAGTTATAACAAACTAACTAATTGGATCCTAGCCCAATTATGCCCCAATCCAATTGAGAATTAGTTAGATTAAAACTCCATTGACTCAGAAATTGATTCTTAATGGATATCAGGGAAGTCTTTTAATAATAGGGCTTGATCCAATCAAGCCTATTATCAAATGGTATTTGATCAAATCAAAGCCTATTATCCAATAGGGTTAGATCCAATCCATGTGTATATAAAATAATTTCATATTCATGCATCCTTAAAATCAATTAGAATAAGCCATGTTATTCAATAGGACTACATCCAAGTAATCCAAATCCAATCTAATTGAATCCAATTCAATTAAATCTAATCCAATCTCTATTGCTCAACTAAATTGAGCCAATTAACAATCATATTGTTGATTAATTATTTCTCTAATTTATAATCATTTATAAATATTTATTACAATATTTGCATAGAATTAATCATCAATCAAATTGATAATTAAATCCTTCAATAATTCATAATCATCGATCAGTCATTTGATCAGACAGGTACTTCTATATGTGTAATCCCATAGGTTTGAATCTAAGCCGGTAGTACAAGAATAATTCTTATACTAATCGATGTAACCATCTAGCAATGAGATCTGACGTCTGGATAGGCCGAGAATATGCCTAGCAATACTCTAGAACCTATGTGGATATAGTTACTGTATAATTCATCCCTTTGATACTTGATGCTCAAGGATGACTTTGGGTTAAACTGTCAGTCCAATAAGAGTGGTCCATATTATGTCTCAACCTCAAAAATTCTGTGACTCCTCATTATGACAACTTTTGCCAAAGTTTTGCTGAATTGAAAGACAATGATGCATCATCTCTAATTTTATTTAAAGTGGTTAATCCCATCCTGACTTGCACTCAAAAATCACAAGTACTTGACTATATCCAAAAATCTTCCATCATCGAATTAAAAATTTGGATAGTCTAGCACCAAAGCATAGTGAGTTACTTACAAGTCACCAAGACAGCCTCAGGTCTGAGGGACACATATACCCATATCCCATCAGAGTAATTCTTGACAGCAGAGTGCTCTGAAAGTGGTCACACTTAGTAAAATGTACTCTTACATATCACCCGTATGCCATACCCATGTCACCACACATCTTGGTTAAGAGGACAACTAACTAATATAGCATACAACAACCTATACTCGATACAATTATCGTCCTTGTGACAATTGTATCATTTGATCGCAAGCAGGATTTAAGAACCACATGATAAATCTTTCTTTATCATTTTGGTAATAGTTCTAAGAACTTCATCATAATATATGAGTTCTATTTTGAAAGATATATTCCTTATGATGAATTTGTCAGATAACATTTATCATTTTATAATTCGTATACTTGTATGGAATGCAATCATCTACAACCAAGATGATTGACTTTAGGACACATTTTTCAACACTTATCTCATAAGAAATTTTACCTTTTTAATCTAATTTTTTTTAATAAAATCAGACTTAATTGGTATGTTATCATCCTCCTTTGTTAAGCACATGGGGCACCCCAGTCAGATATGAAAATCTGAATGGGCATTTCATGTTATGTAGGGTAGGTAGATGGGTGCCAACACTTGGAGCCCCCTTAGGGTTTTTATTCAAGAGAGGGGGCATAGCCCCTCCCACTCTCTCCCCTCCATGCCAAGCCACAAGAGGGGGTGGGCTCTTCTTGCATAATTTAGGAGATTGGCACCCCTTGGTCCTATCAAAAATGAAGATAGGCGCCACCCATTCTTTCCTACTATTCTACATACCACTAAGAGATAATTAGGAGATAGCGAAGAGATAATGAGGAGATAATTTTGCCAAATAATTGACTTAATCCAATCCTCTTGGGCTCACAATTAAGAGTCCAATTAAATCCAAATAGATTTAGATTAGGTTCAAGGCTATGGATTTGATCCAATCAAAGTCCTAAGAAGAATTAAGTTTAACCATATTCTAGTATGGTTTCTTAAACCTAATAAAATTTCAATAAATCTTAATCTAATTAGAACTTTATAAGCTCAATTGATAAATTTAAGTTTAAATCCCTTAATGTGTGACCCCATAGGTTTCATTCTATCTGATAGTGAGATATATTATGATCTCTATCACAATATCATCAAAATTCTTTTTGATGGATTGGAACATTTCTAATTCTACCCTTCGAGGGTCATCGATCATCAAGATGATGCCTGATGGGTCCCATAATCCATCGTGACACCTAACAGTATGTAGTGGCAATCCAGTAGAAAGAAAATATGAACTCTTAGGTACAGTTATCATATGATTCAGCCTTCTATCGTGAGTCCTGACTTGACGGAGGTCATGGAGAACTTATCAGACCTCATTGTCAGTCATATGCAAGATTGACTTGATTCGAGTTCATATGTGAATCTCGTGAAAACTCTTTTTCAGTATCCATACTTGCTTCAGTCAAAGACTTTCTGAACTCAGTCTCACGAATCATAGGACTTCTCTTTTCTACTTAGATCGATAGATTCCTTCTAAATGCATCCTACTTCAAACAGCGAATCTGAACCTACTGAAGCCAACATACACAACAAAGATCCGAATGGCTAAGGATCAAGAAAACATATAGTCCAACTCAATAGCCTCACTATGAATAGTCAATGACACCACAGATCAAAGAACCACTCACACCACTACAGCATCGAGAAGACCACTGATGAGTGAGTAGATATCCATATGATTTCTCGTATTGGTCACGCTCAGTACAAGTTATTCTTTAACAACTACCCGCACCCTCACCCCAGTATTCCTACACTGCAGACCTGAAACTCATCTACCCACAAGGGAGCTGAATTGTGCATCAATCTCGAATGGATTGATCACTGTCCTTTATAACGATTCTTTGATCGAAAGTATTTAGAAATTAACCATTAATTAATGCATGTCTCAAATTCTTCACACTTTAAGAATATACAAAAATCATCTTTGTTAATTTTTAGGACAAATTAAGGACACATAAATATAATTGAAATGAAAAAACCCTTTATTGATAATAAAAATATTATAAATATAAGTTTAAGTCTTAGAATTACATAATATATCAGCCAATAATTGACTTCTAGAGTATAAATCTAACAAACTCTCACTTGACCTAAAGTCAATTAACCATATATCTAAGACCCATCTTCTCAAGGTGAGCTTTGGTCTTCTACTGGCTGAGAGGCTTGGTCAGTGGGTTCGCCACATTTAGCATAGAGTCAAGACTCTGCACCTCGATGAACTCTTTCTTAAGGTATTCGCATATGATGTGAAATCGCTGCTCTATATGCTTAGATTTTTGGTGAGACCTGGACTCCTTAGCGAGGGCTATGATGCCATTGTTGTCACAGTGCACTGCAATGGCATTTGATGGCACCACAC
The DNA here is from genome assembly GCF_000442705.2 of Elaeis guineensis. Taxonomy (NCBI): domain Eukaryota; kingdom Viridiplantae; phylum Streptophyta; class Magnoliopsida; order Arecales; family Arecaceae; genus Elaeis; species Elaeis guineensis. Next base: position 60,385,361 of record NC_026001.2, read on the forward strand.
CCAACTCAGCAACAAACTTCTTGAACCAAAAGGCTTCCTTAGCAGCTTCAAAGGCGGTGATGTACTCAACTTCTATGGTCAAATTTGCAATGATCGGTTGCTTGAAACTCTTTTAGCTAACCGCACCACCATTACATAAGAAGATACACCCTGATATAGATGTTCTATCATCGACAATCAATCCTTAGTCCTTCTTAAGTACTTAAAGATATTTTTAAAAGTAGTCCAATGTTCTTCTCCTAAATTCGCTTGATATCTACTCATGACACTCACGACAAGGGCTATATCAGGTCGTGTACATAATATGGCATACATGAAGCTTCCTATTGTCAAAGCATAAGGGATCTTGCTTATGGATTGGATCTCCTTAGGTGTGTTGGGACATATCTTTTTGGAGAGATGAATACCATGTCTAAGGGGTAAAAGATCCTTCTTGGAGTTTTTCATGCTGAACCTCTTCAGTACCTCCTTTTATAAATCTTTATACCAAGAATGGAGGAAGCTTCTCCTAGGTCTTTCATGGCAAACTCTTTTGACAACCATCCTTTGATCGATGTCAGTATGAAAATATCATTCTCAATCAGGAGGATGTCATCCACATACAATACGAGGAATGTGACACACTTTCATTGATCTTTTTGTACACATACGGCTTATTATTTTTGATGAAATCAAACACTTTAATCACATCATTAAAGTGAGTGTTCCAACTCCGAGATGCTTGCTTAAGTCTATATATAGACCTTTGCAGCTTGCAGATCTTGTAATCACTATCACTGGATGTGAAATACAAAGACTGCTCCATATAGATATCTTCCTCATAATATCTATTTAGAAAGGTAGTTTTCACATCCATCTATCAAATTTTATAATCATGAAAGACTGCTATCGCAAGAAAAGTATGGATAGATTTCAACATGGCTACGGGTGAAAAGGTTTCATGATAGTCAATGCCTTCGTGTTGATTATGACCTTTCGCAACTAGTCTTGCTTTATAAATCTCTACCTTACCATCCAACCCAATTTTTATTTTATAAATCCATTTATATCTAATGGGTACAATACCTTCAAGTAGATCTACTAAAGACCAAATCTGGTTAGAATGCATGGAGTCAATTTCTGACTTCATCGCTTCCATCTATTTTTCGGAGTCTATATCTAATATTACCTCATCGTAGGTCTTCGAATCATTCCTAATATCCCTATCTCCCACAAGAAATGCTTCCTCTAAATTCTCTATAAAAATATCAAGTACTTTTTAGGAGGATGAGAGACCTTACTTGATCTACGAGGTGGAGGAGGTATCACATCTACTGGCTCATTATTGGGTTCAGGTTCTTAGACTCGATGCTCTTCAGAGATTTTCTCTTCGAGCTCAATCTTCCTCCCACTATCTCCATCTTGGATAAAATTTTTTTTCAAGAATATGGTATGATGGCTCACAATCACATTGTGATCCTTAGAAAGATAGAAGTAGTATCCTATGGACTCCTTAGGATACCCTATAATGTGAGTCCTAAAGGATCTGGCGTCTAACTTGTCTGCCAGCTGTCACTTGACATGGGCCGGATATCCCCAAATCCTGAGGTAACCAAGAGTTGGCTTCTTACCATACCATAACTCATATGGTGTAGTAGGAACAGATTTAGAGAGAATCTGATTCAAAAGATGAATCACAGAAAGCAATGCATAACCCCAAAAAAAGATAGGAAGATCTGTAAAGCTCATCATGGATCGAACCATATCTAATAGGATCTGATTCCTCCTTTCGGATATCCCGTTGAGTAGAGAAATCTCTGTTGTTAGATTTATACCCTAGAAGTCAATTGTTGCCTGACGTATTTTGTAATTTTAGGACTTAAACTTGTACTTATAATTTTTTATTTTCAATAAAATATTTTTTGTTCTCAATCATGTTTATGTGTCTATGATTTATCTAAGAAATTAACAAAGATAATTTTTGTACATTCTTAAAGTGTTAAGAATTTGAGACATACATTAATTAGTGGTTAATTTCTAAATGCTCTCGATCAAAAGATCATCACAGAGGATAGTGATCAATCCATTCAAGATCGATGCATAGATGAGTCTTGGATCTGCAGCATAGGGACACTAAGATGAGGGTACAAATGGTTGTTATAGAATAATTTGCATGGAGCATGATCAATACGAGAAACTACATGGATGTCTACTCACTCATCAGTGGTCATCTCGATGCTGTAGTAGTGTGAGTGGTCCATTGATCTACAGTGTCATTGGCTATTCGCAGTGAGGCTACTGAGTTTGACTGCATGTTCTCTTGATCTCTAGCTATTCAGATCTTTACTGTGTATGTTGGCTACAGAAGGTTCAGATTCACTATTTGGAGTAGGATGCACCTAGAAGGAATCTATTAATCTTGGTACAAAAGGAGAAGTCCTATGCAATTCATGAGACTGAGTTCAGAAAGTTTTTGGCCAAAGTAAGTGTGAATACTGAAAAAGAGCTTCCACAAAATTTACAAATGAACTTGAATCGAGCCAATCTTGCATATGACTGGCAATGGGGTCTGATGAGTTCTCTATGACCTCCGTCAAGTTGGAACTCAAGATAGAAGGACTGAATCATATGATAACTATACCTAGAGGTTCATACTTTCATTCTACTGAGTTGTCACTATATATCGCTAGGTATCATTGATGGATTGTAAGACTCATCGGGTATCATCTTGATGATCGATGACCCTCGAAGGGTAGAATTAAAAATAGTTTAGTCCATCGAAAAGAGTTTCGATGATATTGTGATGGAGATCACAATATATCTCACTACCAGATAGAATAAAATCTATGGGATCACACATTAAGGATTTAATCTTGAATTTACCAATTAGACTTATAAAGTTCTAATTGGGTTAGGGTTTATTGAAATCCTATTGGGTTTAAGAGAACCATGCTAGCACATGGTTAAACCTAATTCTTCTCAAGACTTCAATTGGATCAAGTCCATTGCCTTGAATCTAATCTAAATCTATTTGGATTTAATTGGACTCTTAATTATGAGTCCAAGAAGATTTGATTAAGTCAATTAGTTAGCTAAATTATCTCTTCATTATCTATATATTATTTTTTAATTATCTCCAAGTGGTGTGTGAAATAGTTGAAAAGAATAGGTGGCGCCTACCTTCTTTTCTTGACAGGACCATAAGGCGCCAATCCCATGGATAATGTAAGGGGGGCCCATCTCTTGTGGCTTCGCATGGAGGAGAGAGAGAGAGGGGCCACTCCCCCTCTCTTGAACAAAACCCTAGTGTGGGGCACCAACCAACTACCTGCCCTATGTGAGATGGGGTGCCCCATATACTTGCCTAAAGGGGCTGATTACATGCCAATTAAGTCTGATTTTATTAAAAAAAATTAGATTAAAAAGGTAAAATTTCTTATGAGATAAAGATTCATCCTTTTAAGTTAATTGGATTCTTGTTTTGGATCAAGGTAGAGTCTATTTAAAGAGAAGGTCTCTTAGGGTTTAAAGTTAGTAGAATTTTGTGAAACCAAAACACCCTCTCTCTTTCTCCATGCCTCCCCTCTTCCCTCTTCTCTTTCCCACACCCAAGGGTCGGGTGTCCCACTCTTCTATATGCCAAAGGTGGAGGTGATCATCTACCAGAGTGAAGAACAAGGAGAAGAAAGCTGCAGATCAAGGAGTTGATTCTACAGTCTAGATCAAGGAGTTGATCGAGATTTTAAAGACTGAGATTCTACTTGAAGAAGAAGAATCTACTATGAGAAGATCAATTCGAGATTGATTTCGATGGATATCCGTAGAGGTCAGATATATATGCGGGTTGAGGAACTTCGAACCAGTGATCATCGATAGCGATGAATATCAACCTGTGCTAAGGTATTGAGATTTGATCTCATACTTATTTTTATTTTTAGATCATATATATATCTTTTCTCCTAGTCTTGGGTAGGATTAGATAAGATCTAATATATGTGGGGTTAAAGGGTTTAACCTATTTATTTTTTCCACTGCAATCAAAAAGAGTTTTGAAATCTACACATGCACCCTATCCGACTTTCTAATAGTGGTATCAGAGCAACTGATTTTTAAAGAAGCAAATGATCTGAATTTTATCTTAGATCTAAAATTTTTAGTAATTTAAAATTGATCTTGTACTGATATAAAGTTGTCCTAGTATAGGATTTATCCCCTATATTGTAAAGGTTGTCCTAATACAAGATTGATCAATTTTAAAAAAATTATTTTCAAAGTAATTAAATCAATTTTTTAGATCTAAAAATTTGTATTTGTGATATGTCTAATTTTATGTTTAGATCTAAAATTTGAATGATTAAAAGTTTACATCAATCTAGTATAAGATTGTCCTGGTATAGGATTTACCTCCTATATTGAAAAGGTTGTCCTCATTAATGCAAATTAATTTTTGAAAAGATATTTTCAAAATATTTTAATCATTATTTTAGATCTAATTTTATATATATTTGATATGTATAATATTAATTTTAAATCTAAAATTTGATGGATATGTGATGCATATTTTAATTTAGATCTGAAACTACATATATATTGTATATGATGTTAGGTTTAGACCTGAAACAGTTTTAAGATCATAAGCCACTAATGCATGCAATGAAACATAATCTAAAAATTATTTTTAGATCTAAAATTATGTTGTTGCATGTGGGTATGGATTGAACAAATTAGGTCTAAATGATCAAACTATAATTAGGGTCAAATTGATTAGATTAGGCTAGAACCTATTTTCGATTTTAAGCAGTTGATCGAACCTAATCAATGGTTGACTAGAATTGGGTCAAAGGGGCTCAAAGTTGAGTTTAGTTATTGTTAGTTGCATTGATTCATATTTTGATGTGTGTTGATTGACTCAAGATCGAATTTGACTCAGTGGTTCGGATCCGTTTCAATAGGTTAACCTAATCGACCAATTTGGTGCCTAAAGCAAGTATTTTGATAGTGATTATTTAATTAGTTTCATTATCTAATCTGATCAATTTTGATTGGTTTCTAAGCAAAGCAATGGGGAGACCCCCACACATCTTAATTTACCTGGCCATTTTGGGAGATTCAGTTTCATGCTAGGTTACTCATTAACTTGAGTTCACCCATGCTGACTAGGCTGGTTAAACATATTGATATGCTGACCTGAATTTAATCAGTCGGATGTTAAATCTACTGATTTAGAAGAGATCTAAACTTAAATTTTTTTATTAAATATTAAGTCTAGAGGTCTTCCATCATCGTAGAGATACGGGTGCCTTCCTGACGTTGGTCGTTCTCGGTTGGTTGTAGTGGTTTGGTTACATCGAAAAGGTATAATCATTCTATTGACATTTGATGTCTTGGGATAGAGATAGGGTTAGACCAAACAACTGTTAGGTAAAGATCCCAATGATGGTTTTGTAGGAACCAGATCTAGGGTTTTAAGGTTAGATCTTGAAATTTTTTCAAGATCAAGCAGTGAAAGACTAAAATAAATCAAAATTTATCTTATAAAACTAGAGAATCTCTAGATCTAAGATCATATTACATGATTATTACATGGCATTAAATCAGAAATTAAAATATAAAGAGCAAGAACTACATGTTGATCATATCAACATGTTTCTATACTACATCTAATGTATGTAAAATATAATTGATCAGATCTATTACTTTCCAAGTTAGATGTTCTAACTTTGCTGATTTGAGCTTGAGGATGATGTTGTGAGCTACACACACATCTGATCTCTTGTAGTCATCCACACGAGCCCACGAATCACGATCAGAAGTCCTGATCCAAGAAAATAGCACAGTATATTAGTACTATATTGATCCTTCTTCGATGGTCGATCAGATACCTCTTTCTTCTTGATTTAGACTCTTCCAAAGATGAGAAGTAGGAGAAGAAGTTTTAGATGTGAGATACTCTTAGAAAACCCACAGATGGAGGAAGGAAAGAGGTGAACGCAGCAACCTTAGAAAAAGACCCTCTTCTTCTTCTCTTTGCTCTCACCTAGACACTTAGTTTTGTGTCTATTATATCTCCATGACCCAACACTCTTTCTTCCTAATTTTTATATGACCCAAAGTTCTCTCAATGCTCTAGAATCCATAAAAATTTTAAGAAAAAAATTATCTTAAATAATAAGATATGAAGAATCTTTATCTAGGTCAAATACCTAGTCAAGGAAAATCCAAACAGGGCAAGACAAGTGGTGCCCAACTCTTGGGCACCCTCTTCTTCTTTTTCTGCCATGGACCATCAGAAAAGAGCACACAATATATGCCATAAAAGCCACAAAAATTCCAAAAAAAATTTGAATAAAATTAGTACCATAAGGAAAGAGTTTTGGTTTCCTAAAATTCTATCTCATAGAATTTGAAATCCAAACTAATTCCTACTTTGACTTGGTCCACAACCATATTTCATGTAAGAGAGAAAGAGTAGAAAGCTTTGGGCATGCGTGAACACCTAGGAGAGAAGGTTTTATTGCATAAAATAAGAGAGAGTGGGCGTGGGGGGCTAAGGTGGCGCAAGGTGGAATCCTAGTCTTACTAGGATTCAATCTATGACTTGTTCAAATTTGGTTTCTCAAACCAAATCAAACCAAAATCAAATCAACCCAATTAAAATTATTCTTAATCCAATTAAAAACCTAATTTAATCATATTAAATTAGATTTAAATCTAATTTAATTTTTTAATCAAATTAAAAATTAGGTTGACCCAAGTCCTAATTGAACTAGGACTAGTTTTTTCTTGCACTTGGCTTATCTAATAAACCAATTGGACTTGATCCAATCAAGTCCAAACCAAATCTAATTAAATTATATTTAATTAAACTTAATTTTAATCTATTAGCTTAATCAAATTAAGTTAATTAGCAATCAAATTACTAATCGATCCTCCTACAACACTTGCACTAGGTTAAATGTCAATCGTATTGATCATTTAACCCAAGAACGATTCTTAATCGTTGATCAACCATCCGATCGGATTGTGAACTCTAATGTGTGTGACTTCATAGGTCCAAACCTAAGCCAACAGCATAGAAATAAATTTGTATACCAATCAAAGTAACCATCTAGCAATGGTACCAGACGGTCGGATAGGTCGAATGTGTAGACAACATCCTTAGAACCCATGCGGATATAGTTTCCATATAATTCATCTCCTTGACCAAAATGCTCATAGGATACCTCAGAGTTCAACTGCCAACTCTGATCAGGTTGTCCACATTGTATTTCAAAATATCAAATCCATCTGATGGATTATCCTGACTAAGATTTTGCTAAATTGAAATATAGCGACTCATTCTTCTCTAACTCTTGGAGTGGTTAATCCCATCTTGATCACACTTCTACTTCGTAAGTACTTGACTATGCCCAGAAGCCTTCCATCACTGAATTAGAAATTTAGTTAGTCCAGTTCCAGAGTACAGTGAGTTGCTTGCAAGTCACTGAGGTGATCTCAGGTCTAACAGACACTTATACCTATATCCCATTAAAGACATTCTCGATAGCAGAATGCTTTGGAGTTGGTCATGTTCAATGATGATGTACCCTTACATCTCACCTGTATGCCATACCAGTGTCTCCATACTCCTTGGTTAAGAGGACAACCAACCCATATGGCCTACAGCGACCTATACTCGATAGAAGCTATCGTTCTTATTAACAGCCTATCATTTGATCGTGAATGGTTTTAAGGACTAATCGATAAATCCTCTCTTTATCGAATCTAAATATTCCTAAGGACTTCATCACAACAACGGAGTTCATTAGAAGATGAAAACTTGTGATAAAATACCAAAAATATATTTTATTTATTAACAAATCAATTACAATACAAAGTTGCTCAACCGTCAACAGGTTGACGATTGACTTTTGGGATATATTTTTCAACAATTTTCACTTATCCTAAAGCCACTCGGCACAGTATCTAATACCCATCTTTGACTTGTGGTTGTCGAACTCCTTTATCGCCAGGGCTTTAGTAAAGGGGTCGGCTAGGTTCTCTTTTCCATCGATCTTTTAAAGATCGATGTCACCTCAATCCACGATCTCTCCGATCAGGTGGAAGCGGCGCAAAATATGCTTCGTCCGCTGGTGTGCTTTGAGTTCCTTCGCCTGAGCTATGGCACCAATGCTGTCGCAGTAGAGCAGGATTGGACCATCGAGGGAGGGTGCTACTCTGAGCTCGATGATAAATTTTTTCAGCCACACAGCTTCCTTCGTGGCATCTGATGCTGTGATGTACTCCACCTCACAAACAGAGTCTGCCACAGTATGCTGCTTGGAACTCTTCTAGCAGATGACTCCACCATTCAGAGTAAAGATATAACCTGACAAGCTTCTGCTGTCATCATGATCAGATTGAAAGCTGGAGTCTGTGAACCCCACAAGTTTCAGACCTGACTCGCCATAAACCAACCATTGGTCCTTAGTATTTCTCAAATACTTAAGGATGGCTTTAACCACTTTCCAGTGGTTTTCTTTAGAATCAGATTAGTATCTACTCGCTACTCCTAGTGAGTATGCCACATCTGGTTTTGTACATGTCATGGCGTACATGATAGATCCCACGGTCGAAGCATATGGGACTTTACTCATATGCTCTCTCTCTTTAGAAGTTGTCGAACAATCCTTCTTAGAGAGAAAAATTTCATGGCCTATCGGTAGATAGTCCTTCATGGAATTCTCCATGCTGAACCTCTTTAGCATAGTGTCTATATATGTAGACTGGGATAATCCAAGCATCCTTTTAGATCTATCCCTATAGATCTTTATCCCTAGGATGTAGGATGCTTCACCCAAGTCCTTCATGGAGAACTACGATGACAACCAAATTTTTATTTTCTGTAGTGCGGGGATGTCATTCTCGATTAAGAGAATGTTATCTACGTACAAGATAAAGAATACCACAACTAGACCATTTGTCCATTTATAGATGCAGGGCTCTTCTCCGTTCTTAACGAAGCCATACGTTTTGATCACCTTATCAAAATGCATGTTCCAACTTCGAGAAGCTTGCTTCAATCCATAAATGGATCTCTGAAGCTTGCACACCTTGGACTCATCTGTGGATGTAAACTCCTCAGGTTGTATCATATACACCTCTTCAATCAGCTCTCCAATCAGGAAAGCTATCTTTACATCCATCTACCAGATCTCATAATCCAGATGGGCAGCTATTGCAAGCATTATCCGAATGGATTTGAACATTACCACAGGGGAGAACATATTGTTATAGTCAATACCATAATGTTGATAATACCCCTTGGTAACCAGACAGACTTTATAGGTCTCCACCTTTCTGTCTGCACCCCTCTTCCTTTTGAAGACTCATTTACACCCAATGGGTTTAACCCCTTCAGGTGGGTTAACCAATGCCCATACATCGTTGATCTTCATGGACTCCATTTTGAATTTCATGGCTTCAAGCTATTTCACAAAATCAGATCTCTGCATTGCATCTATATAGGTGATCGGATCTTCATCATTCTCATCGAGTTTGATAGGATCATCATCTCAAACCAAGAAACCATAGTATCTGTCCGGCTGACGCGATACTCTATCGGATCGCCTTAATAGTGTAGGTACATTGAGCTCCAAATCTGATCTAATCAAATCTGACTCAGATTCAGCTATTGATGTCGGTCCTTCTATCTGTTGAACTTCATCAAGTTCAACCTTAGAGGCAACGCTTCCTTCACCAAGGAACTCCTTTAATAAAAAGGTTGCCTTAAGGCTAACGAACACCTTTTGTTCATCAGCATGGTAGAAAAAATATCCTTTATCTCTTTGGGGAACCCTATAAATGTGCATTTGTCAGATCTAGATCCAAGTTTATCTGTAACTAACTATTTGACATAGGTCGGGCACCCTCCAGACCCTAAGGTGTGAAAGTGCTGGCTTATGCCCTATCCATATCTCATATGGAGTCTTAATTACAGACTTACTTGAAACTCTATTTAACAGATAATAGGTCGATTCGAGTGCATATCCCCAGAAGGATATCAGCAAGCTGGCAAAACCCATCATGGATCAGACCATGTCTAACAAAGTCTGATTTCTCCTTTCAGACGCACCATTATGCTGTGGTGTTCCTAGAGGAGTCCATTGGGAGAGAATCTCATTCTCTCCTAGATATATAAGAAACTCACCAGAAAGGTATTCCCCTCTTCGGTTAGATCGAAGAGTTTTAATACACTTCTCAGTTTATTTTTTTACTTTACTTCGAAATTGTTTGAACATTTCAAATGAATCCGACTTATGTTTCATTAGATAGACATATCCATATCTGGATAGATCATCCATGAAAGTGATGAAGTAGAAATATCCACCTCTAGCACTTGTGCTCATGGGCCCGCATACATCAGTATGTACTAGGCCCAAGAGCTTAGTAGCTCTCTCATCTTTTCTAGTAAAAGGTGACTTGGTTATTTCACCAAGAAGACAGGACTCACAGGTTGGAAGTGATTCACAATCACTGACTTCGAGGATTCCCTCTTGAGTCAACCTGTTTATCCTATTTTTATTTATATGACCTAGCCTACAGTGCCATAAGTAGATATCTGATACACTATCTAATCTAGGATGCTTGCCTGTAGAATAGACTATGTTAACAGGTTGTGATAACATATACACATCATTGTTCAAATGTCCACAAAAAATAGTAACACCATTCATAATGATATTGCAAACTTGTTTCTTTATTGAAATTTTATAATCATTTTTGGCCAGAAGGTCTACAGAAATAATATTTAAAAAGAAACTGGGATAGAAATGACAATCATTAAGAACAATGGTATGGAACTCAAATACAAGTTTCAAGATTCCTAATGCTAGAACTGAAACTGATCTTCCATCTCAATGTTCAGGAACCTCTCTCCTTGCTCAAATCTCCTACTGACCTGCAACCCCTGAAATGAATTGCAAATATGGTAAGGGCTATCAGTATCTAATACCCAGTCAATTATATCATAAATAGAGAAATTGCAAGGAGTTATCATATAAATACCTTGCCCAGCAACATCTTGCTTCTTTCTCTGTCTGTTCGGGTCCATGGAGGTAATATATTGAGGACAGTTCCTCTTCCAGTGCCCTCGCCTCTTGCAAAAGAAGCATTCAGCTTGACTCTTATCGGACTTGATCTTTTTGGTCTGATCCTGCACTGATGTCCCAGCCTGAACTTGCACCTTCTTTACTTTCTTCTTCTTATTCTTCTTTCCTTTCTCAAAAGGTCGAGAACTAGAAGTCGAACCTCCCACTAAGTTTACCGACTCCTTGCAGAGTTGGTGATCCTTCTCAAAGTTCTGAAGCAACCTCAGTAACCCGTGGTAGTTTATTCAAGCTTTGTCATTCTATAATGAGTGAGGAATGGAAGATAAGACTTGGGCAGCGAGTTCAGTATTGCATCTTTCCCAAGCTGCTCATGCAAGAAAAAGCTGAGCTTGCTCAAACGCTCCATCAGCTCAATCATATACAATACATGATCAGTGACAGAGGCATCATCCCATATTTTGGTGTTGAAGATGGCACAACTAGTCTTGTGCCTCTCCATGTCATCGGGTGTGTCAAAAGCATCCTCCAACACTTGAAGCATGTCCTTTGGCTGAGCCATCTCAAATCTGTGACTGAACTCATTGCTCATAGCAGCCAGCATGATGCAGCACACCGTGGTCCGATCACTAAGCCACTTTTGGTAAGTATCTCTGACTGTTGCACGTGCATTGGCAGTTGGCTCCTCAGGTACAGGATCCATTATCACATATAAGATCCGTTCATGCTCCAGAATAGTTTTCAACTTTTGGTACCAGCTACCGAAGTTGGATCCCACCAAATTATCATTGTCCAACAATGATCGGAGCGATAGGGAAGTGGCCATATTTGCACAAAGAAAAATCATAACCTAATCAGTAATTAATTCATTAAACCTAAAGATTTGGACTTTAATCAAAAGGTTTCTCCCATTATTTTATTCGAATTGGTAGCCTCTACCTCTAATTCAAGGAATTATCCTAATTCTTAGTGGGTACTAGAATCCATTTAGAATGCACACAAGCCCAACTTTGGTTGGCCAACCCATGTACATTAAAGATAGGTTCATAACCAATTATTTCTCTAAATAATTTTTAGTAATTTAAATTTTGCCCCAGTCCCTAATCAGTAGACTTTGGCCTCCATTGAAAAGGTTTGGTTAGGTCCAACCATTAACATGACCATACTTGGCCCATCTAGCCAATGAATGATTAGGCCCAACTTTGGTTGGCTAACTTAACCACTATTTAGAAAGATGCAGTCAAGAAATCATATTATGAATGACAATTCCATAAGCCGATAAGCACCAGGCCTTTGGGCCTCTAATGATTATCCAATTGATGGACCCATTATCATCCACTTAATGGGAGGCTATGATCTAGTTATTACCATAACTATTTTATTTTAAGGACCTAATAATTTTAGAAGATTTAATTGATTTAGAGGAGGAGGTCAGATGAACCAGCTTATCATGATCCTCCCACTGACTTCATCAAGTCAGCTTAAGGGAGACTATTTAAAAGGGCTAGTCTAGGAGCACTTAAATCAGTCACTGATACTAGTGACATGTCAGCTCGATATCAAGTGATCCGATCAAAACATAATTTCACCAAGAGGTCAGGTAAGTTCGATCGATGGGAGGGTCTACCAAAACTTGCCTTAAATATCATTAGAAATGATCAGGTAAGCAGGCTGCCAATTAAAAACCACCAGTCTGGTTTACCTTAGACACCAACTGATTTAATTAGTTTCGATTAGATCAATCTAACAGTTGGTTCTAGACCGCTTAGCCAAGAATCAAGTCCATTTGGTTCTTGTTAAAGATATGGACTTGACCAACTACAACTATTGTAATTGATCTAGAGAATCTTTGACCTAATCTAAGACAATAATTGGTTAGATTTAGTTAATTCTCTAATTAAGTCCATCTTTAATCTAACCTTAGGTCTAACCCAATTAATAGACCTAATTTTCACTAACCCATTAACCCAATGTGTTATGGTTTGTGTCTTAGGTTCTTCAATTCACAATCCTAGAACCTAATCAAACAACTTTTTAATTCTCAATTAAGTTTTGGGCTGAGGGTTGGGGTTCGGCTTTTCGAAAATAATTTTTATGTTTGTAAAATATTTTTACAACATGATTCTTACCAACCAAGTTACATGTTTGATTCATAATCAAAATGCAAGTAAAATAAGTATAAAACTACTTTAGATTTAATCTGAACAGGTTCATGTAATTGAAATAATTTCAACTTTAAACTGCACAAATTTTCAAGACAAATATATGATGCTTCTTTGCACGAAAATTATCAACAAAGAGATTTTATTTTAGATTTAAATATTTTTTAAATTTAATAAATAATAATTTAATCTAGATCACATCTAACAAATTTATTATTAAAAATAGATCTACAAGAACTAGGACAACCTTTGCACTGTAAGGGGTAAACCTTACAGCAGGACAACCTACAGTTCGTGATTGATCTAAAAATTTTAATTTTAAATTTAATAATTAGATTATAAATTAGATCTAATCTAAGAAATAATCTAAGCATGTATAAATAATCATGTAATAAACAACCTAGCTCTGATACCAATTGTAGGAACCAGATCTAGGATTTCAAGGTTAGATCTTGAAACTTTTTCAAGATTAGGCAGCAGAAGACTAAAATAAATTAAATTTATCTTATAAAACTAGAAAATCTTAAGATATAAGATCTTATTACATGATTATTATATAGTATTAAATTAAAAATTAAAATATAAAGAGCAAGAACTACATGTTGATCATATCAACATATTTCTATACTACATCTAACGTATGTAAAATATAATAGATCAGATATATTACCTTGCAAGGTAGATGTTCTAACTTTGCTGATCCAGACTTGAGGATAATGTTGCAAGCCACATATGTATCCAACCTCTAGGAGTCATCCACATGAGCCCACGAATCACGATCAGAAGTCCTGGTCTAGGAAATCAGCACAGTATGCTAGTACTATACTGATCCTTCTTCGATGGTCGATCAGATGCCTCCTTCTTCTTGATTTAGACTCTTCCAAAGATGAAAAGTAGGAGAAGGAGTTTTATATGTGAGATACTCTCAAAAACTCACAGATAGAGGAAGGGAAGAGGTGAATGCAGTAACCCTAGAAGAAGACCCTCTTCTTCTTCTCTTTGCTCTCACCTAGACACTTACTATTATGTCTATTATATCTCCATGCCCCAACACTCTTTCTCCTTGATTTTAACACACCCCAAAGGATCTTAATTTTCTATAATTCACAAAAATTTCAAGAATAAATTCATCTTAAATAATGATATATGAAAATTTTTTGTCTAGATCAAATACCTAGTCAAAGAAAATCCAAATAGGGCAAGACAAGTGGTGCCCAACTCTTGGGTGCCCCCTCCTTATTTTTCTACCATGGACCATCAGTAAAGGATGCACAATATATACCATAAAATCCATAAAAATCTCAAAAAAAATTTGGATGAAATCAGTGCCATAAGGAAAGAGTTTTGGTTTCCTAAAATTCTATCTCATAGAATTTGAAATCCAAACTAATTCCTACTTTGACTTGGTCCACAACCACATTCCATGTAAGAGAGAAAGAGTGAAAAGCTTTGGGTATGTGTGAAGGCCTGAGAGAGAAAGTTTTGTCACACAAAATAAGAGAGAGTGAGTGTGGGGGGCTAAGGTGGTGCAAGGTGGAATCCTAGTCTTATTAGGATTCAATCTATGACTTGTTCAAATTTGATTTCTCAAATCAAATCAAACCAAAACAAAATCAATCTAATTAAAATAGGTCTTAACCTAATTAAAAACTTAATTTAATTAGATTAAATTAGATTTAAATTAGATTTAATTTTCTAATCAAATTAGAAATTAGGTTGACCCAAGTCCTAATTGAACTAGGACTAGTTTTTCCTTGCACTTGGCTTATCCAATAAACTAATTTGACTTGATCCAATCAAGCTCAAATCAAATTTAATTAAATTATATTCAATTAAACTTAATCTCATCCCATTGGCTTAATCAAATTAATCCAATTAGTAATTAAATTGCTAATCGATCCTCCTGCAACACTTGCCTGGTTAAATGTCAATCGTATTGATCCTTTAACCCAAGAATGATTCTTAATCATTGATCAACCATCCAATCAGATCATGAACTCTAATGTGTGTGACCTCATAGGACCAAACCTAAGTTGGTAGCATAAGAATAAATTTTTATACCAATCAAAGTGATCATCTAGCAATGGTACCCGATGGTCGGATAGGTCGAATGTGTAGAACAACATCCTTAGAACCCATGCGGATATAGTTTTCATATAATTCAACCCCTTGACCAAAATACTCATAGGATATCTCAAAGTTCAACTGTCAACTCTGATCATGTTGTCCACATTGTATTTCAAAATATCAAATCCATCTGATGGATTACCCTAGCCAAGATTTTGCTAAATTGAAATACAGCGACTCATTCTTCTCCAACTCTTGGAGTGGTCAATCCCATCTTGATTACACTCTGACTTCGCAAGTACTTGACTGTGACCAGAAGCCTTCCATCACTGAATTAGAAATTCAGTTAGTCCAGTACCAAAGCACAGTGAGTTGCTTGCAAGTCATTGAGGCAATCTCAGGTCTAAGGGACACTTATACCTATATCCCATCAGAGACATTCTCGACAACAAAATGCTCTGAAGTTGGTCAGGTTCAATGATGATGTATCCTTACATCTCATTTGTATGCCATACCAATGTCTCCATACTTCTTGGTTAAGAGGACAACCAACCCATATGGCCTACAGCGACCTATGCTCGATAGAAGCTGTCATCCTTATTAACAGCCTATTATTTGGTCGTGAATAATTTTAAGGATTAATCGATAAATCCTCTCTTTATCGAACCTAAATAGTCCTAAAGACTTCATCACAACAACGAAGTTTATTAGAAGATGAAAACTTATGTTGAAAATATCAAAATATATTTTATTTATTAACAAATCAATTATAATACAAGGTTGCTCAACTGTCAACAGGTTGACGATTGGCTTTTGGGACATATTTCCCAACAGATTTTGCACCCACTGGTGAATGATGGATCTGACTTAACTAAAAAAATATCAATAACTGTTAGATGAGGCCACAAGATTAAGAGGCCAAGTCCACTGCATCTTGCTTAGTGAAGCAATGGACAAAGTGTTATCCACTCATTGGTCTGTATTCATCAATAACTGTTAGGTGAGGTATGTATATATTAATGAGACTGCAGTACCACTTGAAATTGATCGCATATAGGATTTTGTTTCTCCACCTGAGGAGTGTGGGAGATTTGAAGAAATAGAGAGAACCTTTGTTTATTTTTAAAGTCTCTAGAATAAATATTTTTATAAGTATAAAAATTTAACTAAAAATAGTTCTCCCTGCAGATAACCATGTCGAGTTCCAATCCTTTAGCCCATATCCTCAATGCGAATAGATTGACCAATACCAACTATAAAGACTGGCTCCAGAATCTGAGAATCGTTCTCAGTTTCGAGAAACTCACCCATGTTTTTAACCAAAATGCACCTGTGTTACCTGCTCGTCCATCCCCTGATCAACGAGCCGCACTTGAGAAGTGAATGGACGAAGATAACAAGGCAAAGTATTATACATCAGTATTCATGTCCAATAATCTTCAACAAC
>NC_026001.2:60402202-60422439 GCF_000442705.2 Elaeis guineensis
GAGAAGATTTTTCAGGAAGTTTAAACAAATTGGAAGCAAAGCTACTGTCCATTGAGATGAGGGTCCTGCATCAGATTGTGACAAAACTATTCTTTCCTAGGAGTGGTAGACATGACTTACTATCTGGCAGAGATGTATGTGTCATGTTTCATATCATCACTCAGACCCCCCTAAACCTCCCTACACTTATGATAGAGGCCATGAGAGAAACTTTGAACAGATCCAAGGCACACTTGCCTTATGGTATGGCCCTTACTAGAGTTTTTAGGAGGTTTGGAGTTAGCTGTGAGGGGGAGACACCTACCAAGCTCTCACATGTGGACACTTTCAACCAACACAGCCTACACCGAATGGGAATTACAAAGACTGTTGGTGTTGGATCAAGGGCTCTGAAGAAAGAGCTGAGGAGAGAGCTGAGGAAAGAGCTGAAGACAGAACTGAAGGCAGAATAGAAGAAGAAGGTCCATCTTCTCCTGTACATGATTTCAGGGCAGCTTCACCAGATACCCAGTTCATTCATGATACTGAGGCTGGCCCTTCTGAGTTTACTAGGATGCCCACACCAGTGTATCAGCCAGAGAGCAGAGCACCTCATTCAGAGTTCAGACTGGCTGACGATCAGATCGAGCATATATCTCAGCGTGTGGCTTCTTTGTTGTCTAGCCAGTGGAGTAGTACTTCTTTTGTACCTGGAGCTACTTCTTCTGATCAGACCATTACTCCCCCACATCTCCACTGTATTTCAGATGATTTCAGATCAGTCCGTCAGGATACAGCAGCTTGAGGATACCGTCTGGAGACTTACTGGCAGAGTTCTTGACTTGCAGGGGCAAGTCCTTGCATTGGCCCATCCCCAGCCACAGGAGTCTACTATTGAGGTCACAGACCTCACTGCAGAGGCTGGAAGGCTCAGAGGAGCATTAGAAGGTGGATATGAGCTACTGAGGAAAGAGATCAGAGGATCGAGTGAGCATGCTACCACCCAGTTCACTGCTCTACTTCAATCTGTTTCCAGAGCACTGAACGTACTTGATTCTATCAGACTCATGGTATCAGCCCTAGTATCTCAGCGTTCTCAGCCTCCAAGTTCATCTCATTCTCCTACTTGTGGCAGAGGCAGACGGGGTAGAGGACGCACTTCTGATCCATCATCTTCTCATACCATATCTGATGACTCCGATCCATGATTTATCTTGATCATTGACTTATCTAGATCTTAGGAGTTAGTATCTTGTTCTAAGATCTATACCTTGGGGCCATGTATTGACATTTAGCTGGTTGACTTTTATGTATTGAAACAATTATGATATTAATGGAATCATCTTTTACCTATATCTTTGTAATGATTATATTTTGGTTATATTTCAATCTCCGATACATCTGTTGAAATATTATCTTCTCCTTGTTGTTGTTTGCTGTTGATAATTGCTATATTAAGGGGAGCAAATATTTGTGAAAAACTCTAAAGAGGAAGAAATTAAAGAATATTTCAAAAAAAGAAAAGGAAGAGTTAACTATGTTTGATGATGTCAAAAAGGGGGAGAAATTAAAATTAAACAAAAATTGAAATTAGACAAAAAGCAAAACCCTAAATTATGAGAAAAAGGAGGAGAAATTAAATTAAAATAAATATTGGAGAAATTAGATAAAAACAAGGATTAAAAGATTAAACAAAACTTTGAGAAATTTTGGTATCGAAATTTGGTATCAGACAGAGAAATTTGGTATCAGACAGAACTTTAATCCATCAAAAGCAAAATCATGAGTACAATGCAAATAAGTATTTTTTATATATATGCTCTGATATTCAAACTTGCTTTTGAAATTTTACTCACCTTGATACATCAATAAGAAATTTGTTTTACTCTGATACATCCTACAATTTCTTTCTACTTGATCTGATACATGATAACATTTGATCCGATACAGTGTGAAGGTTTCTCTAATATATTATAACATTTGCTCTGATACTGTATGAAATTTTCTCTGATACATTAAAAATTTTCTTGCTCTGATACATTATAAAATCTTTTCTGATATCATTGTAAAAATTATTTTTGCTCTGATACATAGAAAAAGTTATTTATCTTCTCTTGCTCTGATATATCTTGAACTCAAAATGATCTAATACCCTTTTCAAATCTTTAAGAAAATGGACAAACTATTTTTGCATTTATATTACATGCAAAAAGAATCATACACTTTTCAAGCATATACACCTATAATGGATTCTTTTGAAATTAATGCATTAACATAAATATTTTTGTTCATATGTTTTGTCATCATCAAAAAGGGGAGATTGTTGCTCCTAGATTGATTTTGATGATTACAAAGCAGATTGAAGGGATACAAACAATTGAAAAAGTCCTTATGCTCTTCAAGGGCAAAATCGTAATTTCACTAAAATCCTGATTTGATAGTACCATTTGGTAGAACAAATAATTTGAAATCTATTGGTGAAAATTTATTGTGTTTGGACTTATATTTTTGAAGTTATGAAGGTTTGAAGTGCATGAGTCGACTCATGAGTCAACTCATGGCACTATGAGCTGAATGGCACGCAAAAAATTCTCATGGCATGCTGGATTTTTGGCTTGGCACGACCTGTGAGTCGACTCATAAGTCGACCCACAAGGCATGAGTCGACTCATGAGTCGACCTCTGCTGATTTGGGCCAAAAAAATCAAGAAATCCAAGTTTCTGGTCTTTGCAACAGAAGTCGACTCATGAGTCGACTCCTGATGCATGAGTCGACTCATGAGTCGACCCCTGCGACGGGAAATGTCAGCAACGGCTATTTTTTTGCCCGTTTTAATTGCCATTTATGCTTCCTAAAAATCCTCTAACGGCTCTTTATCTGCCTAAATTGTTTTCTCTTGCTACTAATGCCATAAAATGCTTAAAATGGTGAAAGGAAATTGCAGATTAAATAGCAGATCAAATTGCAAAGAAAAAGTGTGGAAATCGGGAGATCAAACGTGAGATCAAAAGAGAAGAGAGGATCCTAAATCTGAGATCAACGAAATATTCAAGAAGAAGAGAGAGGATCCACAATATTCAAGAGAGTTTGTGAAAAAGAAAAGCAAGAGCATTCAAAGAGAGAATCTTTCAAGTCGATTGTTTTCAACCTTGATCTAGAGATCGTTCAAAGCTTTCAAGAGATCTTCAATCAACAATCAACCTCTTCTCAAGCGTTCAACCGTTCATTCATCTTGAGAAAATCTGAAAAAGGGGTTCTTCATTTGAGTAAAGCTTTTATTGTTATATTTGCTCATTTAAGGAGCTGTTATTGTATTCATCTGTGCTCTAAATATTCTTACTCTTTGTGAGTTTTTGCTCTTATTTTTGGAGGATTTCCAAAACAAGGAAAGGTTGATCCGAACCTGAAATCGGAGTGTTTTGGGTTTGCTTGTACCCGGGAAACAAGTGTTCTAGCTTGGGATAGCTAGGGTCGGAGTTTCCGACGTCTTGTATTCTAGCTTGGGATAGCTAGTGTCGGAGTTTCCGACGTTTTGTATTCGGGTTGAATACAAAGGATAGTGGATTAAAATTCTCAAGTGGGATCTTGGGGAGTGGACGTAGGTGCAAGGTTAGCACCGAACCACTATAAATCCTTGTGTTTGTGGTGTGCTTTATCGCTTTATCTTATTTCTTTATTATATCCTTGCAATATTGCTTTAGTTAATTAATATTGATTTAAAGCCATTGTTTTGTTCTTCATAAGTTATCTGTTGGGCTTAAAATTTTTAGAAACCCAATTCACCCCCCCTCTTGGGTTGCATAGCTGGGCAACACAAGGTACTACATGTTGGGTGCAATATCTGATGACTTGCAGTGCCAGCATGAGAACATTTTGACTACCTACCAAATGTTGGCTCACCTGCAAGAGTTGTTTGATGAACAGAGTCACGCGGCCGAGTATCAAGTCTGTCAAAGACTTTTTAAGGCCAAGATGCATGATGGGCAGTCCGTCTAAGATCATTGTTTGACAATGATCAAGGATCTTGAGGAGCTTGAAAGCTCGATATCATCTTAGATAAAGATTTTTAGATTGATGTGATCCTTCAGTCCTTGTCTGATGCATATGGTCAGTTCATCATGAACTTTCATATGCATAAGATGCAGTGTACCTTGGCCGAGTTAATGAACATGCTGGTTATGGCTGAGTTTTCCATAAAGGTTCAAAAGGCTCAGTTCTTACTGTGGAGCAGACTTCTTCCAAGAGAAAGTCTTTTGGAAAGAAAAAGAAGTCTGCGAAGAAGCAGAAGGTGGATAGCAAGAAGAAGAAGATAAAATCGAAGAAGAAGGCTGCTGATAAGAGAAAATATTTCCACTGCCAATCAGATGGCCATTGGAAGCGAAACTGTCCTCAATACTTGGCCACCCTGAAGAACAAGAAGGGTGGTCCTTCTGGAGGTATGCTCATTTTAGAATCTAATCTTACGATTTCTTCTGCATCTAGTTGGATGCTTGACTCTGGTTCTAGTGCTCATTTGTGCACTTGTATGCAGGATCTTGAGGAGAGCAGGAGGCTGAGGGATGGGAAGATGATCCTATGCATCAAGAATGGAGCAAGAGTTGCTGCTGTAGTTTTGGGAACCTATCCTCTGCGATTACCGTTAGGATTAGATTTAGTTTTAAGAGACTATTATTATGTGCCTGCAGCAAGCAGGAATTTGATTTCTGTTTCATGTTTAGCACAAGAAGGCTATGTGATTAGTTTTCATAATGATCATTGTAATATTTTTTATGAAAATAATAAAGTTGCAGATGGTTTTCTTATTAACGGTCTCTGTCAGCTACATATTGATGTAT
This sequence comes from Elaeis guineensis, assembly GCF_000442705.2. Classification (NCBI taxonomy): domain Eukaryota; kingdom Viridiplantae; phylum Streptophyta; class Magnoliopsida; order Arecales; family Arecaceae; genus Elaeis; species Elaeis guineensis. The sequence goes on from NC_026001.2 coordinate 60,407,018, forward strand.
CTGTATTTAATATCGAGCAAAATGTGAATGCCATAGGAATTAAAAGGCCTAGAGATAGTCTAAATGATAGGTATTTGTGGCACCTAAGGCTAGGTCATATAGCGGAAGACAGGGTTAACAAATTGAAAAAATCCAGGCTATTGAGTCCGTTGACTTTCGAGTCATATCTAGTTTGTGAATCATGCCTTCAAGGCAAAATGACCAAGCTTCCTTTTGTGGGACATGGAGAAAGGGCCACAGACCTACTTGCCCTAGTACATATGGATGTGTGTGGTCTATTTGATATGCCGGCTAGAGGCAACTACATTTATTTTATTATCTTTATCGATGATATGTCCAGGTATGGGTATGTGTTTCTAATGAAACACATGTCTGAAGCCTTTGAAAGGTTCAAAGAATTCAGACATGAAGTAGAAAAACAAATAGGAAAGCCCATTAAGGTTCTTCGATCAGATTGAGAAGGTGAATACCCTAGTTGGGAGTTCCTAGACTATCTTAAGGACAATGGTATAGTCTCTCAATGGACTCCACCTGGAATGCCTCAACTCAACAGGATTTCAGAACGGAGAAATCAGACCCTATTAGATATGGTCCGTTCCATGATGAGCTTCACGGACCTCCTTGAATTTCTTTGGGGACATTCTCTCATGATAGCAATTTATGTATTGAATAGGATTCCTCTAAAACCATTCCTACCACACCGTATGAGATATGACATGGTAAGAAACCAAGTCTGAATCATCTCAGAATTTGGAGTTGTCCGACTCATGTCAAGAGACAGCAGGCGGACAAGTTAGAGTTTAGATCTTTTAGAGCTCGATTCATAGGATATCCTAAAGAGTCATTAGGATACTATTTTTATATTCCGAAAGACCACAATGTGATTGTGAGTCGAAATACTATTTTTCTTGAAAAACAGTTTATTCAAGATGGTGGCATCGGAAGAATAATAAAGCTCAAGGAGAATGTCTCCCAAGAGCAACGAGCTAAAGAACCTGAGGAACCAAATCAATCAGAACCAGTCCTAACACAACCTCTTCCACCTCGTAGATCAACTAGAGTTTTTCGTCCTCCTGAAAGGTACTTAGGTACCATACAAGAGGATGTAGAGGGAATGTTCCTCATGGGAAATGGGGTTCATGGTGATGATCCCAAGACCTATGATGAGGCGATATCAGATATCGACTCCGAGAAATCGTTAGAGGTAATGAGATCAGAGATTGACTTGATGCACTCAAACCAAGTCTAGACCTTGGTAGATCCACCTGAAGGTATTGTACCTATTAGATGTAAATGGATCTTCAAGAGAAAGATAGATGCAGATGGGAATGTAGAGACATTCAAGGCTAGGCTCGTAGCGAAAGGGTATAGTCAGCACGAAGGCATTGACTATCAGGATACCTTCTCGCTCGTAGCCATGCTAAAATCCATCCGCACATTGCTTGCTGTTGCAGCCTATTTCGATTATGAAATATGGAAGATGGACATGAAAACGACATTCTTAAATGGACATCTTGAGGAAGATATCTATATGGAACAGTCGCTTGGTTTCACATATAGTGATGATGATCACAGGATCTGCAAGTTGCAAAGGTCCATTTATGGATTAAGCAAGCATTTCAGAGCTGGAATACTCATTTCAATGATGTGATCAAAATATTTAGTTTTATCAAGAACGAAGAGGAACCATGTGTATTCAAAAAGGTCAGTGGGAGCGCAGTTGTCTTCCTCGTATTGTACGTAGATGACATCCTCCTAATTGAGAATAACATTCCCATATTGACCTCAGTCAAAGTATGGTTGTCTAAGGAGTTCTCTATGAAAGATTTAGGAGAGGCATCCTTTATACTGGGTATTAAGGTCTATAGAGATAGACCAAATAGGATGCTTGGACTTTCACAGAAGATGTACATAGAGGAGGTGCTAAAAAGGTTTAGCATAAAAAACTCCAAAAGTGGTTTAGTAACTTTTAGACATGGCATTCATCTCTCCAAGAAGATGTGCCCTAGCACACCTGAGGAGATTGAACGCATGAGCAAGATCCCTTATGCTTTGGCAATAGGGAGCCTCATGTATACCATGCTATATACACGACCTGATATAGCCCATGCTGTGAGTGTCACAAGCAGATATCAGTCAAATTTAGATGAAGAGCACTGGACTTCTGTGAAATATATCCTTAAGTACTTGAGAAGGACTAAGGATATGTTTCAGTCTTTGGGAATAGAGAACTCCAGATTCAGAGATATACAGACTCAGACTTTATGTCTGATATAGATAATCAAAAGTCAACATCTGGGTGTCTGTTCATTTGCAATGATGGTGCAGTTAGCTGGAAGAGTTTCAAACAGATGGTGATTGCTAATTCCACCATGGAGGCAGAGTACATTGCTGCATCGGAAGCTACGAAGGAGGTATTCTGGTACAAGAAGTTTGCCGCAAAGCTTGGAGTGATGTCATCGGATGCCATACCTCTTTACTACGACAATAATGGTGCCATAGCCCTAGCTAAGGAGCCAAGGTCTCACCAGAAGTCCAAGTACATCGAGCGACGATTCCATTTGATCCGTGATTACCTCGAAAAGGATTATGTCGAGATCAAGAGAGTCGACTCCACAGATAATGTGGCAGACCCGCTGACTAAGCCATTGGGCCAGCAAAAGATCGAAGCCCACTTTGAGAAGATGGGACTTAGATATGTAGCCAATTGGCATTAGGTCAAGTGGAAGTTTGTTAGATGTGTGCCCTAGATGCCAGATTGGCTGACACATTCCTGTACAAATCTAAGAGCAAATTTATAATTTTGACTATAAATCAATAAATGGGTTATTCTTCTATCACAATGTGTATATTGTGTCTGTAATACATCCTTTGAGTTAGTAGGAATGTCAATTCATATTTTCAAGAGTGAAAATTTAAGGCATGAATTTACATAACTAACTCATAAACAACTCCTGACCATAGGATCATCATGAGGATGGTGATCAATCCGAAAGGTTGGTGTACGATCGCTTTCTTAGGATAGATATATCTTGAGTCTATGGTGTGGAGATATTGAAATGAGAGTACAGGTATTTTTTAAGAATGAGAGTACTGAGCATGATCATCTCGAGCAGTCATAAGGAAGTCTACCTTCTCGTCGATGACTAGTTCGATGCTATAGTTGTGTGTCTAGTTCTTTGTCCTGAGGTGCATCGACAGCTCACCTTGAGTGTGTTATGGTTTGACTACACCATAACTCGATCTTCTAGCCATTCGGAACCCTGAGATGTATGTTGGCTGTAGCATATTCATTGTAGGAACTAGGTCACACCAGGATGGAATCTATCAACCTTGATAGATGAGAGGAGTAGTCCTATGATGATCAAAAGATCGAGTCCTTAAGCTCATGGCCATGGCAGAGTGAAATAATGAAAAAAGAGTTTTTCATTGGGGTTTCACATCGGACTCGGATTGGTCGATTGATTCATATGACTGATGTTGGGTTTGACGAGTTCACCTTAACCCTAATTCAGTCGGGACTCATGATAAAGGAACTCAATCACACAAGTAGCTGCACCGAGAGGTTCATTTTCAGATCTGATGAGTTGCCACCATATACTGCTAGGTGTCACCGGTGGATTTTGGAAGCAATTAGAATGATATTGATGATCGATCATTCTAATTGTCTGAATCAGAAGAGTTCTGATCCATCGAAAGGAGTTTCGATGATGTCAATGATAAGATCATGACATATCTCATTACCATACATAATTGAACCTAACTGAATCACACTAACAAGGGTTAGGGTCTGGATGTCATCAATTGGGCTAACCAATTGATTTGGATAAGATCCAATTAGGTTTAAGGAAATCGTGCTAGCACACGATTGAGCCTAACTTTCTCCTCGTGTAATCTCTTCTGTCTCTACTGAACCAAATGTGATTTGACTCATCCAGAGAATCTTGAGAAGATTTATCTTAATCTAAATGAAGCTTGTCCAGTTCAGAAAAGGCTTGTCTTAATTCATGAGATGAATTTAAGACAAGCACCTGCTAATTCCTGTCACCTGCCAATTTTATTTTAAGACATCTGTCAAATATTGACATATGGATCTTAAACTGAAGAGAGCTCATTGGAGGATTTTTGTAGAGTGTTCTCATGCCTAAACCACATCAAATTGGGTGCCATAATCAATTATGGTGTGAGCCCAATTGGATTAAAGTGGGCACCCCAAATGGATAAGAATGAAAGAGTCCTGATAAACATGGACTCTTTGGCACCACCTTACTTTTGCTTATCCAAAGTTGATGCCAACATAGGAGAGAGGGTGGGGGTTCTTATCTGATGTGATCAGATAATATCACTTCACCAATCAAAATTTTTTCAAAATTTATTGGAATTTTTTGATTGGTCGAATGATGTGGCACTGCGCAGCATACAGGGTCTATAAAATCCCTATCTTGCCTAGGGTTTGATAGTTTTTGCTCAATACCCAGCCAAAATGAGAATCCTCTCCTCTTCTCTATGTCCTCCCTACTCTCCTCCCTCCCCTCTTCACATCCAAGGAGTTGGACGTCCATCTGGCAAAGATCCAAGGCATGGTGATGCCTGGAACAGGAAGGCTGCAGAACATCTTCGACAGACTGCTGCTCCAACTTCAGAAGGAGTTCTGAAGCACTTTCAAATCAGATAGAGATCTGATTTTTGGAGCATAGATTCATGAGGAGAAGATGTTCCATGTTCTATCTAAGTGGATACTGTTAGAGGCCAGGCACTTGCGTGGCTACATCAGAACCTCAGACGGTGCTGAGATCATCTACAGAGTAATCAGATTACTTTTGAGGTATTACTTATTTTCTCATCCTTTTTAGATTTATTTTAGACTTAATATCAGATATGAAGATTAGATCTAGAGAGTTAGATCTAAAATAAATGTAGGATAATTTTTTTTAAATTATTCTGCCCCAGATTTAATGAAATATGGAAGATCTTACAAAGGAAAAATGTGGTTTTTCCTTCAGACAGTTGCCAGGTAGGTTGGACAGCTCCTCCTCCAGTGGCCTTCGATATTGCAATGGAAATATTTTTTTTATCGTCGGCCTTCTTTCAAACCTACTTCTTGGGCTTGGCCTCATTCTTTTGCTTCTTCATAGGCTTCTTATTCTTAAAAAAAAAATTTTTTTGGAGGAAGCCCGCTCCACAGCCAAAACTATATCCCTTGAACTCTCAAGGTGCCCTCTGCTGTTACCAGCATATTCAATAACTTAAATAAAGTGCTATTGATTTTATTTATATGATAGTTTATGATGAACTGTCCATACAAATCAGAAAGGGACTGGAGGATCAGATCCACCTATAATTTTTTGCCATGTTCATACTGAGCTTCTAAAGCTCCTCGATGTCCTTGATCATTATCAAACAATGATTATTAATGGACTGCCCATCATGCATCTTCACTTTGAAAAATTTTTGGGAGAGCTCAAAGCAAGCTATGCGACTCTGCTTACCATACAACTCTTGCTGGTGGGTTAGCATCTCTCTGGTAGTCCTCATGTTTTCATGCTGTTGTTGAAGATTATTGGACATGAATACTGATGTATAATACTTTGCCTTGTTATCTTCGTCCATTCACTTCTCAAGTGCGGCTCGTTGATCAGGGGATGGACGAGCAGGTAACACAGGTGCATTTTGGTTAAAAACATGGGTGAGTTTCTCGAAACTGAGAACGATTCTCAGATTCTGAGCCAGTCTTTATAGTTGGTATTGGTCAATCTATTCGCATTGAGGATATGGGCTAAAGGATTGGAACTCGACATGGTTATCTGCAGGGAGAACTATTTTTAGTTAAATTTTTATACTTATAAAAATATTTATTCTAGAGACTTTAAAAATAAACAAAGGTTCTCTCTATTTCTTCAAATCTCCCACACTCCTCAGGTGGAGAAACAAAATCCTATATGCGATCAATTTCAAGTGGTACTGCAGTCTCATTAATATATACATACCTCACCTAACAGTTATTGATGAATACAGACCAATGAGTGGATAACACTTTGTCCATTGCTTCACTAAGCAAGATGCAGTGGACTTGGCCTCTTAATCTTGTGGCCTCATCTAACAGTTATTGATATTTTTTTTAGTTAAGTCAGATCCATCATTCACCAGTGGGTGCAAAATCTGTTGGGAAATATGTCCCAAAAGCCAATCGTCAACCTGTTGACAGTTGAGCAACCTTGTATTATAATTGATTTGTTAATAAATAAAATATATTTTTGATATTTTCAACATAAGTTTTCATCTTCTAATAAACTTCGTTGTTGTGATGAAGTCTTTAGGACTATTTAGGTTCGATAAAGAGAGGATTTATCGATTAATCCTTAAAATTATTCACGACCAAATAATAGGCTGTTAATAAGGATGACAGCTTCTATCGAGCATAGGTCGCTGTAGGCCATATGGGTTGGTTGTCCTCTTAACCAAGAAGTATGGAGACATTGGTATGGCATACAAATGAGATGTAAGGATACATCATCATTGAACTGACCAACTTCAGAGCATTTTGTTGTCGAGAATGTCTCTGATGGATATAGGTATAAGTGTCCCTTAGACCTGAGATTGCCTCAATGACTTGCAAGCAACTCACTGTGCTTTGGTACTGGACTAACTGAATTTCTAATTCAGTGATGGAAGGCTTCTGGTCACAGTCAAGTACTTGCGAAGTCAGAGTGTAATCAAGATGGGATTGACCACTCCAAGAGTTGGAGAAGAATGAGTCGCTGTATTTCAATTTAGCAAAATCTTGGCTAGGGTAATCCATCAGATGGATTTGATATTTTGAAATACAATGTGGACAACATGATCAGAGTTGACAGTTGAACTTTGAGATATCCTATGAGTATTTTGGTCAAGGGGTTGAATTATATGAAAACTATATCCGCATGGGTTCTAAGGATGTTGTTCTACACATTCGACCTATCCGACCATCGGGTACCATTGCTAGATGATCACTTTGATTGGTATAAAAATTTATTCTTATGCTACCAACTTAGGTTTGGTCCTATGAGGTCACACACATTAGAGTTCATGATCTGATTGGATGGTTGATCAATGATTAAGAATCATTCTTGGGTTAAAGGATCAATACGATTGACATTTAACCAGGCAAGTGTTGCAGGAGGATCGATTAGCAATTTAATTACTAATTGGATTAATTTGATTAAGCCAATGGGATGAGATTAAGTTTAATTGAATATAATTTAATTAAATTTGATTTGAGCTTGATTGGATCAAGTCAAATTAGTTTATTGGATAAGCCAAGTGCAAGGAAAAACTAGTCCTAGTTCAATTAGGACTTGGGTCAACCTAATTTCTAATTTGATTAGAAAATTAAATCTAATTTAAATCTAATTTAATCTAATTAAATTAAGTTTTTAATTAGGTTAAGACCTATTTTAATTAGATTGATTTTGTTTTGGTTTGATTTGATTTGAGAAATCAAATTTGAACAAGTCATAGATTGAATCCTAATAAGACTAGGATTCCACCTTGCACCACCTTAGCCCCCCACACTCACTCTCTCTTATTTTGTGTGACAAAACTTCTCTCTCAGGCCTTCACACATACCCAAAGCTTTTCACTCTTTCTCTCTTACATGGAATGTGGTTGTGGACCAAGTCAAAGTAGGAATTAGTTTGGATTTCAAATTCTATGAGATAGAATTTTAGGAAACCAAAACTCTTTCCTTATGGCACTGATTTCATCCAAATTTTTTTTGAGATTTTTATGGATTTTATGGTATATATTGTGCATCCTTTACTGATGGTCCATGGTAGAAAAATAAGGAGGGGGCACCCAAGAGTTGGGCACCACTTGTCTTGCCCTATTTGGATTTTCTTTGACTAGGTATTTGATCTAGACAAAAAATTTTCATATATCATTATTTAAGATGAATTTATTCTTGAAATTTTTGTGAATTATAGAAAATTAAGATCCTTTGGGGTGTGTTAAAATCAAGGAGAAAGAGTGTTGGGGCATGGAGATATAATAGACATAATAGTAAGTGTCTAGGTGAGAGCAAAGAGAAGAAGAAGAGGGTCTTCTTCTAGGGTTACTGCATTCACCTCTTCCCTTCCTCTATCTGTGAGTTTTTGAGAGTATCTCACATCTAAAACTCCTTCTCCTACTTTTCATCTTTGGAAGAGTCTAAATCAAGAAGAAGGAGGCATCTGATCGACCATCGAAGAAGGATCAGTATAGTACTAGCATACTGTGCTGATTTCCTAGACCAGGACTTCTGATCGTGATTCGTGGGCTCATGTGGATGACTCCTAGAGGTTGGATACATATGTGGCTTGCAACATTATCCTCAAGTCTGGATCAGCAAAGTTAGAACATCTACCTTGCAAGGTAATATATCTGATCTATTATATTTTACATACGTTAGATGTAGTATAGAAATATGTTGATATGATCAACATGTAGTTCTTGCTCTTTATATTTTAATTTTTAATTTAATACTATATAATAATCATGTAATAAGATCTTATATCTTAAGATTTTCTAGTTTTATAAGATAAATTTAATTTATTTTAGTCTTCTGCTGCCTAATCTTGAAAAAGTTTCAAGATCTAACCTTGAAATCCTAGATCTGGTTCCTACAATTGGTATCAGAGCCTAGGTTGTTTATTATATGATTATTTATACATGCTTAGATTATTTCTTAGATTAGATCTAATTTATAATCTAATTATTAAATTTAAAATTAAAATTTTTAGATCAATCACGAACTGTAGGTTGTCCTGCTGTAAGGTTTACCCCTTACAGTGCAAAGGTTGTCCTAGTTCTTGTAGATCTATTTTTAATAATAAATTTGTTAGATGTGATCTAGATTAAACTTATTATTTATTAAATTTAAAAAATATTTAAATCTAAAATAAAATCTCTTTGTTGATAATTTTCGTGCAAAGAAGCATCATATATTTGTCTTGAAAATTTGTGCAGTTTAAAGTTGAAATTATTTCAATTACATGAACCTGTTCAGATTAAATCTAAAGTAGTTTTATACTTATTTTACTTGCATTTTGATTATGAATCAAACATGTAACTTGGTTGGTAAGAATCATGTTGTAAAAATATTTTACAAACATAAAAATTATTTTCGAAAAGCCGAACCCCAACCCTCAGCCCAAAACTTAATTGAGAATTAAAAAGTTGTTTGATTAGGTTCTAGGATTGTGAATTGAAGAACCTAAGACACAAACCATAACAATTGGGTTAATGGGTTAGTGAAAATTAGGTCTATTAATTGGGTTAGACCTAAGGTTAGATTAAAGATGGACTTAATTAGAGAATTAACTAAATCTAACCAATTATTGTCTTAGATTAGGTCAAAGATTCTCTAGATCAATTACAATAGTTGTAGTTGGTCAAGTCCATATCTTTAACAAGAACCAAATGGACTTGATTCTTGGCTAAGTGGTCTAGAACCAACTGTTAGATTGATCTAATCGAAACTAATTAAATCAGTTGGTGTCTAAGGTAAACCAGACTGGTGGTTTTTAATTGGCAGCCTGCTTACCTGATCATTTCTAATGATATTTAAGGCAAGTTTTGGTAGACCCTCCCATCGATCGAACTTACCTGACCTCTTGGTGAAATTATGTTTTGATCGGATCACTTGATATGACTGATTTAAGTGCTCCTAGACTAGCCCTTTTAAATAGTCTCCCTTAAGCTGACTTGATGAAGTCAGTGGGAGGATCATGATAAGCTGGTTCATCTGACCTCCTCCTCTAAATCAATTAAATCTTCTAAAATTATTAGGTCCTTAAAATAAAATAGTTATGGTAATAACTAGATCATAGCCTCCCATTAAGTGGATGATAATGGGTCCATCAATTGGATAATCATTAGAGGCCCAAAGGCCTGGTGCTTATCGGCTTATGGAATTGTCATTCATAATATGATTTCTTGACTGCATCTTTCTAAATAGTGGTTAAGTTAGCCAACCAAAGTTGGGCCTAATCATTCATTGGCTAGATGGGCCAAGTATGGTCATGTTAATGGTTGGACCTAACCAAACCTTTTCAATGGAGGCCAAAGTCTACTGATTAGGGACTGGGGCAAAATTTAAATTACTAAAAATTATTTAGAGAAATAATTGGTTATGAACCTATCTTTAATGTACATGGGTTGGCCAACCAAAGTTGGGCTTGTGTGCATTCTAAATGGATTCTAGTACCCACTAAGAATTAGGATAATTCCTTGAATTAGAGGTAGAGGCTACCAATTCGAATAAAATAATGGGAGAAACCTTTTGATTAAAGTCCAAATCTTTAGGTTTAATGAATTAATTACTGATTAGGTTATGATTTTTCTTTGTGCAAATATGGCCACTTCCCTATCGCTCCGATCATTGTTGGACAATGATAATTTGGTGGGATCCAACTTCGGTAGCTGGTACCAAAAGTTGAAAACTATTCTGGAGCATGAACGGATCTTATATGTGATAATGGATCCTGTACCTGAGGAGCCAACTGCCAATGCACGTGCAACAGTCAGAGATACTTACCAAAAGTGGCTTAGTGATCGGACCACGGTGTGCTGCATCATGCTGGCTGCTATGAGCAATGAGTTCAGTCACAGATTTGAGATGGCTCAGCCAAAGGACATGCTTCAAGTGTTGGAGGATGCTTTTGACACACCCGATGACATGGAGAGGCACAAGACTAGTTGTGCCATCTTCAACACCAAAATATGGGATGATGCCTCTGTCACTGATCATGTATTGTATATGATTGAGCTGATGGAGCGTTTGAGCAAGCTCAGCTTTTTCTTGCATGAGCAGCTTGGGAAAGATGCAATACTGAACTCGCTGCCCAAGTCTTATCTTCCATTCCTCACTCATTATAGAATGACAAAGCTTGAATAAACTACCACGGGTTACTGAGGTTGCTTCAGAACTTTGAGAAGGATCACCAACTCTGCAAGGAGTCGGTAAACTTAGTGGGAGGTTCGACTTCTAGTTCTCGACCTTTGAGAAAGGAAAGAAGAATAAGAAGAAGAAAGTAAAGAAGGTGCAAGTTCAGGCTGGGACATCAGTGCAGGATCAGACCAAAAAGATCAAGTCCGATAAGAGTCAAGCTGAATGCTTCTTTTGCAAGAGGCGAGGGCACTGGAAGAGGAACTGTCCTCAATATATTACCTCCATGGACCCGAACAGACAGAGAAAGAAGCAAGATGTTGCTGGGCAAGGTATTTATATGATAACTCCTTGCAATTTCTCTATTTATGATATAATTGACTGGGTATTAGATACTGATAGCCCTTACCATATTTGCAATTCATTTCAGGGGTTGCAGGTCAGTAGGAGATTTGAGCAAGGAGAGAGGTTCCTGAACATTCGAGATGGAAGATCAGTTTCAGTTCTAGCATTAGGAATCTTGAAACTTGTATTTGAGTTCCATACCATTGTTCTTAATGATTGTCATTTCTATCCCAGTTTCTTTTTAAATATTATTTCTGTAGACCTTCTGGCCAAAAATGATTATAAAATTTCAATAAAGAAACAAGTTTGCAATATCATTATGAATGGTGTTACTATTTTTTGTGGACATTTGAACAATGATGTGTATATGTTATCACAACCTGTTAACATAGTCTATTCTACAGGCAAGCATCCTAGATTAGATAGTGTATCAGATATCTACTTATGGCACTGTAGGCTAGGTCATATAAATAAAAATAGGATAAACAGGTTGACTCAAGAGGGAATCCTCGAAGTCAGTGATTGTGAATCACTTCCAACCTGTGAGTCCTGTCTTCTTGGTGAAATAACCAAGTCACCTTTTACTAGAAAAGATGAGAGAGCTACTAAGCTCTTGGGCCTAGTACATACTGATGTATGCGGGCCCATGAGCACAAGTGCTAGAGGTGGATATTTCTACTTCATCACTTTCATGGATGATCTATCCAGATATGGATATGTCTATCTAATGAAACATAAGTCGGATTCATTTGAAATGTTCAAACAATTTCGAAGTAAAGTAAAAAAATAAACTGAGAAGTGTATTAAAACTCTTCGATCTAACCGAAGAGGGGAATACCTTTCTGGTGAGTTTCTTATATATCTAGGAGAGAATGGATTCTCTCCCAATGGACTCCTCTAGGAACACCACAGCATAATGGTGCGTCTGAAAGGAGAAATCAGACTTTGTTAGACATGGTCTGATCCATGATGGGTTTTGCCAGCTTGCTGATATCCTTCTGGGGATATGCACTCGAATCGACCTATTATCTGTTAAATAGAGTTTCAAGTAAGTCTGTAATTAAGACTCCATATGAGATATGGATAGGGCATAAGCCAGCACTTTCACACCTTAGGGTCTGGAGGTGCCCGACCTATGTCAAATAGTTAGTTACAGATAAACTTGGATCTAGATCTGACAAATGCACATTCATAGGGTCCCCAAAGAGATAAAGGATATTTTTTCTACCATGCTGATGAACAAAAGGTGTTCGTTAGCCTTAAGGCAACCTTTTTATTAAAGGAGTTCCTTGGTGAAGGAAGCGTTGCCTCTAAGGTTGAACTTGATGAAGTTCAACAGATAGAAGGACCGACATCAATAGCTGAATCTGAGTCAGATTTGATTAGATCAGATTGGAGCTCAATGTACCTACACTATTAAGGCGATCCGATAGAGTATCGCGTCAGCCCGGACAGATACTATGGTTTCTTGGTTTGAGATGATGATCCTATCAAACTCGATGAGAATGATGAAGATCCGATCACCTATATAGATGCAATGCAGAGATCTGATTTTGTGAAATAGCTTGAAGCCATGAAATTCAAAATGGAGTCCATGAAGATCAACGATGTATGGGCATTGGTTAACCCACCTGAAGGGGTTAAACCCATTGGGTGTAAATGAGTCTTCAAAAGGAAGAGGGGTGCAGACAGAAAGGTGGAGACCTATAAAGTCTGTCTGGTTACCAAGGGGTATTATCAACATTATGGTATTGACTATAACAATATGTTCTCCCTGTGGTAATGTTCAAATCCATTCGGATAATGCTTGCAATAGCTGCCCATCTGGATTATGAGATCTGGTAGATGGATGTAAAGATAGCTTTCCTGATTGGAGAGCTGATTGAAGAGGTGTATATGATACAACCTGAGGAGTTTACATCCACAGATGAGTCCAAGGTGTGCAAGCTTCAGAGATCCATTTATGGATTGAAGCAAGCTTCTCGAAGTTGGAACATGCATTTTGATAAGGTGATCAAAACGTATGGCTTCGTTAAGAACGGAGAAGAGCCCTGCATCTATAAATGGACAAATGGTCTAGTTGTGGTATTCTTTATCTTGTACGTAGATAACATTCTCTTAATCGAGAATGACATCCCCGCACTACAGAAAATAAAAATTTGGTTGTCATCGTAGTTCTCCATGAAGGACTTGGGTGAAGCATCCTACATCCTAGGGATAAAGATCTATAGGGATAGATCTAAAAGGATGCTTGGATTATCCCAGTCTACATATATAGACACTATGCTAAAGAGGTTCAGTATGGAGAATTCCATGAAGGACTATCTACCGATAGGCCATGAAATTTTTCTCTCTAAGAAGGATTGTTCGACAACTTCTAAAGAGAGAGAGCATATGAGTAAAGTCCCATATGCTTCGACGTGGGATCTATCATGTACGCCATGACATGTACAAAACCAGATGTGGCATACTCACTAGGAGTAGCGAGTAGATACTAATCTGATTCTAAGAAAACCACTGGAAAGTGGTTAAAGCCATCCTTAAGTATTTGAGAAATACTAAGGACCAATGGTTGGTTTATGGCGAGTCAGGTCTGAAACTTGTGGGGTTCACAGACTCCAGCTTTCAATCTGATCATGATGACAGCAGAAGCTTGTCAGGTTATATCTTTACTCTGAATGGTGGAGTCATCTGCTAGAAGAGTTCCAAGCAGCATACTGTGGCAGACTCTGTTTGTGAGGTGGAGTACATCACAGCATCAGATGCCACGAAGGAAGCTGTGTGGCTGAAAAAATTTATCATCGAGCTCAGAGTAGCACCCTCCCTCGATGGTCCAATCCTGCTCTACTGCGACAGCATTGGTGCCATAGCTCAGGCGAAGGAACTCAAAGCACACCAGCGGACGAAGCATATTTTGCGCCGCTTCCACCTGGTCGGAGAGATCGTGGATTGAGGTGACATCGATCTTTAAAAGATCGATGGAAAAGAGAACCTAGCCGACCCCTTTACTAAAGCCCTGGCGATAAAGGAGTTCGACAACCACAAGTCAAAGATGGGTATTAGATACTGTGCCGAGTGGCTTTAGGATAAGTGAAAATTGTTGAAAAATATATCCCAAAAGTCAATCGTCAACCTGTTGACGGTTGAGCAACTTTGTATTGTAATTGATTTGTTAATAAATAAAATATATTTTTGGTATTTTATCACAAGTTTCATCTTCTAATGAACTCCGTTGTTGTGATGAAGTCCTTAGGAATATTAGATTCGATAAAGAGAGGATTTATCGATTAGTCCTTAAAACCATTCACGATCAAATGATAGGCTGTAATAAGAACGATAGCTTCTATCGAGTATAGGTCGCTGTAGGCCATATGGGTTGGTTGTCCTCTTAACCAAGGAGTATGGAGACACTGGTATGGCATACAGGTGAGATGTAAGGGTACATCATCATTGAACATGACCAACTCCAAGCATTCTGCTATCGAGAATGTCTTTAATGGGATATAGGTATAAGTGTCTGTTAGACCTGAGATCACCTCAGTGACTTGCAAGCAACTCACTGTACTCTGGAACTGGACTAACTAAATTTCTAATTCAGTGATGGAAGGCTTCTGGGCATAGTCAAGTACTTACGAAGTAGAAGTGTGATCAAGATGGGATTAACCACTCCAAGAGTTAGAGAAAATGAGTCGCTATATTTCAATTTAGCAAATCTTAGTCAGGATATCCATCAGATGGATTGATATTTGAAATACAATGTGGACAACCTGATCAGAGTTGGCAGTTGAACTTGAGGTATCCTATGAGCATTTTGGTCAAGGAGATGAATTATATGGAAACTATATCCGCATGGGTTCTAAGGATGTTGTCTACACATTCGACCTATCCGACCGTCTTGGTACCATTGCTAGATGGTTACTTTGATTGGTATACAAATTTATTTCTATGCTGTTGGCTTAGGTTTGGACCTATGAATCACACACATTAGAGTTCACAATCCGATCGATGGTTGATCAACGATAAGAATCGTTCTTGGGTTAAATGATCAATACGATTGACATTTAACCTAGTGCAAGTGTTGTAGGAGGATCGATTAGTAATTTGATTGCTAATTAACTTAATTTGATTAAGCTAATAGATTAAAATTAAGTTTAATTAAATATATAATTTAATT
>NC_026001.2:60422539-60691395 GCF_000442705.2 Elaeis guineensis
ATAGATCCCATCTTGGTGCGACCTAGTTCCTACAATGAATATGCTACAGCCAACATACACCTCAGGGTTTTGAATGGCTAGAAGATCGAGTTTTGGTGTAGTCAAACTATAACACACTCAAGGTGAACTATCGATGCACATCAGGTCAAAAAATTAGACACACAACTGCAGCATCGAGCTAGTCATCGACGAGAAGGTAGACTTCCTTATGACTGCTCGAGGTGGTCACGCTCAGTACTCTCGTTCTCAATGAATATCTGTACTCTCACTTCGGTGTCTCCACACTGTAGACTCAAGACACATCTACCTTAAGAAAGTGATCGTACCCCAACCTTCTGGATCGATCACCATCCTCGTGATGATCCTATGGTCAGGAGCTGTTTATGAGTTAGTTATATAAATTCATGCCTTAAATTTTCAACTCTTGAAAATATGAATTGACATTCCTACTAACTCAAAGGATGTATAACAGACATAATGTACACAATGTGATAGAAGAATAACCCATTTATTGATTTATAGTCAAAATTATAAATTTGCCATTAGATTTGTACAGGAATGTGTCAGCCAATCTGGCATCTAGGGCATACATCTAACACTATCAAGAGCAGAAAGAAGGATGGGCCTTCTAAGGGTATGTCTGATATGCTCATTATTGAAACTAATCTAATGATTTCTTCTTCTTCTAATTATATTCTAGATTCTGGATTAAGTGCTCATTTGTGTACTTCTATGCAGGATCTTAAAGAAGTCAAAGAGCTGAGAGAAGGCAAGATTACTCTCCGAATCGATAATGGAGCAAGGGTTGCAACTATGGCTGTCGAACCTATCCTCTACTATTATCATTAGGACGTAGTTTAATTTTAAAAAATTATTATTTTATACCTATAGTCAGTAGAAATTTAATTTTCATCTCTGTGCTGGCACAGGATAATTATAATTTTTATTTCAATAAAGATATATATTCAATTTGTTTCGAAAATAAAATTATTATACGTACTTTTTTGATTGACGGTCTTTATCATTTGCATATGGATGTGAGTGTAAATATTAACGAGCAAGTTATGAATGCCATAGGGTCAAAGAGACTTAGAGATAGGATTAACCAAAAGTATCTGTGGCACCTTAAGCTAGGTCATATTGGAGAGGATAAACTCAACAAATAGGAGAAAGATGGTCTTCTTGAACCATTGACTTTTGAGTCTTATCCAGTTTGTGAATCGTGTCTTCAAGAAAAAATGATTAAGTTGCCCTTTATGGGACAAGAAGAAAGGGCCATTGAGATATTAGCCCTGGTACACACTGACATGTGTGGTCCATTCGATGTATAAGTCAGGGGTGGCTATGTTTATTTCATAACTTTTATCGATTATTATTCACAGTATAGATTTGTGTATTTGATGCATCAAAAGTCTGAAGCTTTTGAAAAGTTTATAGAGTTCAGACATAAAGTAGAAAAATAGACTGAAAAATCGATAAAAGTTCTTTGATCAGATTGAGGAAGAAAATACCTCAGTGAAAAATTTCGAGCCTATCTCAAGGATAATGGCATAGTCTCATAGTGGATACCTCCAGGGATATCTCAGCTCAATGGGATATTCGAAAGGAGGAATCAAACCCTATTAGATATGATTCGATCCATGTGAGCTTTACAAATCTTTCTATCTTTTTCTGGGGATATGCATTACTTTCTGCGATTCATCTTTTAAATTGAGTTTCCTCTAAATCTGTTCCTATCACACCATATGAGTTATGATATGGTAAGAAGCCACCTCTTGGGTACCTCAAGATTTGAGGATATCCAATCTATATCAAGTGACAGCAGTGGATAAGTTAGAGACTAGGTCCTTTAGGGCTCACTTTACAAGGTATCCTAAAGAAAACATAGGATACTACTTCTATCTTTCTGAGGATCATAATGTGATTGTAAGCCGTCATGCCATCTTTTTAGTAAAAGAGTTTATCCAAGATGGAGGTAGTGGGAGAAAGATTGAGCTCAAAGAGAAAGTCTCTAAAGAGCATCGAGTCCAAGAATCTGAATCCAATAATAAGCCAGTGGATGTGATACCTCCTCCACTTCATAGATCAAGTAGAGTCTCCCATCCTCTTGAAAGATGGTATTCTTATAGAGAATTTAGAGGAAGAATTCTTTGTGGGAGGTAGGGACATTAGGAATGATCCCAAGACCTACGATAAGGCAATGTTAGATATAGACTCTGAGAAATGGATGAAAGCGATGAAGTCAGAAATTGACTCCATACATTCCAATCAGATTTGATCCTTAGTAGATCTACCTAATAGGATTGTACCTATTGGGTGTAAATAAATTTATAAAAGAAAAATTGGATCAAATGGTAAGGTAGAGACCTATAAGGCAAGGCTAGTTGCTAAAAGTTATAATCAACTTGAAGATATTGACTATCATGAAATTTTTTCACCTGTGGTCATACTGAAATCCATCCATACTCTGCTTGCAATAGCAGCTTTTCATGATTATAAAATTTGACAGATGAATGTGAAAACTATCTTCCTTAATGGATATCTTGAAGAAGATATCTATATGGAGCAGCCTTTGGGTTTCACATCCAGTGATAGTGATCATAAGGTCTGTAAGCTGCAAAAGTCCATATACGGACTCAAACAAGCATCTCAGAGTTGGAACACTCGCTTTAATGATGTGATAAAAATATTTGATTTCATCAAAAATGAGGAGGAGCCATATGTGTACAAAAAGATCAGTGGAAGCGCTGTCATATTCTTCATATTATATGTGGATGACATCCTTCTGATTAAGAATGATATTTTCATGCTGACATCGATCAAAGTATGGTTATCAAAAGAGTTCACCATGAAAGACCTAGGAGAAGCTTCCTACATTCTTAGCATAAAGGTCTATAAAGATAGATCTAGGAGGATGATAGGACTCTTATTGGGTTTCGATGATGCAACGAAATATAGATTTCAAAAATTTTAACATACATTCAATAATTGAAAATAAAGTTTAGCATTTAAACTAATCTATCGAAACACAAAAGCCCTAGAATCCCCTTGATGATTACAATCAAATAATCAAAACAAACATATTAGAAAGAAACTAAAAGTCATATATCAATGAGAAGACCACGATCTATTAACTTTGAGATCTCCACGAGACTCCAAAGTAGAAGCCCTCCAAGGGTGATCCACACATAATTGATCAGGGTCCTTCCCAACTCGACATGGTGCTGCAGCCTTCTTCCTAAGTGCACTGCCGATTGTCCTTCGCAAGAACTCATTGCACCATTGCTTGTATGCCTTCATGACCTCTACTAGCACCACTCTAAAAATTCTTTCTCAAAGTATCATACCACATAAAAATAAATCAGATGTTCAACACTTGAACAATCTGATTTTTTGACAAGCATCACATGCTTTCCAATTTCATTCTCCCTTCCTTTCCATTTTCTCTCCCTTTTCTCTTAAATTTTTTCCAAACTTTATCTTGTTTTATTCTCTCATTCTTATGCCTAAAACCCAACCAAAATAGGATGTTGAAACCAGGTGTAGCACCCCCTATTTATAGAAAAATATGGGCGACACCATGGGATGCCAACTCTTGGCGTCCCTTAATTATTACACACCTCCAGTTAATTTTTAGCATGGAATCTCATGGGTTAAGATGTGGAAAATAAAGTCTTTCATCTGTAAAAGGACTCTTCCTCTATCAAAAAAAATCTGAATGCCATAATATGGCCATGGGAGATGGATTGGCATGGAATATGTAGAGTCCATACCATTATGGACTCTTCCACATTTTCATCGCACAAAAGGGGTGTCCCTTCAAATATTTGATGTGGAGTTCCTTCCAAGAGAAGGACTCTTCATCCTCTTTCATGCCAACATATCCCAAAGGCCATCATATGGCGCATGAAATTAAAAGAATGTGTGCAATGAAAGGAAGAAAGCAAGAGTTCTTAACATTTAACACTCTTCCATAAATATCAAAAATATGTGGCATCCCATTATTATTTGGCATTCAAATTCCTTCCAAAAGGACTCTCCTTCCTATTTGATGCCTAGAAATCCCAATAGACATCAGATGGCGTGTGGGATTAAGAAACGCATGAAGAATTTGGTAAGAAATTTAAGAGGAGTAAAGGAGAAGGACTCCTCTTCTCCTATGCCAAATAAAATGGGGCATCCAATTTATTTGGATGTGTGGCTTGACGTGGAGGATGCTGGTTCCACATGGAATACTTCTATAAAACTAGATAAAACCATCTAATTAATTAGATGGTTCAAACCCAATCACATTAGATCAAGGCAACAAGTCTAGGTTAGCATAACACCTTTGCACGGAACCCAATTGGAAACTTGGGTTAATTCATGTGCTAGAAATTCAATTAACCCATTGAATTTATAATAAATTTAAATTGATTGGATCAAGATCAAATTTTTTTGTGTGTGATCTATTGAGTTTCAAATCTAGCCAGCAGTAAACCAAAACTTTGACATAACTCTAATTCGATTGGATTAGGTCAGCTCGAGAGTTTCAATCAACTAGGACTCTTCCTAATTAATTCTAAAATTAAACTCTTTTAATTTTGATGAGTCCACAAGTCAAGATTGATGTCTAGTAATATATTATGACTATCTAAAAGATTTAAAATTTAATAAAAATATCAAAATTATCCTTCTATGGTGAGTTATCATGTAATTCAATCCTTCGATCATACAACATCCCAGAAAGGCCATGGGTATAAAAATATGTCAAATCCAAATACCTAACCATATGTATCTCGATCCGATGATGATGACTTAGGTGATAAACTAGTAGAAATTATTTCTACTGTTCATCTCTGCTCTGGTCAGAGACTCTCAAAGTCATCATCCTATGAGATCACATAGGATGTTCTCTCCTCCTTCAAGGAGTGATCGATTCTTATTGATCACTTACAATCTCTATGCACACTACACTATACCCAGAATATCCCACATTCATCTCAAAGTGGTGTGTTAGAGAATAAACCAAAGTAAGGATCTATGTACACAAGGTACCATAGTGATCTCAGATCGAAGGATCACATGCACCACTCTCACTGAAGAACTATCTGTTGACATGCTGTAAGACTCCATCAAATGTTCTATTGTAGGTCAGTTCAGTGAACTCATTCTTTAATGAGCACCTACATCCTTTTATTAGTGTCACCACATAAGTGGTTGTGAGATCAACCACCCTCTCCATCGAGCATACATAGGATGTACCAGTCTTATCAGAATCATCAATCTCTAACCGATGATCCAATAACTGAAAATATTTTAGATTAGGGTTATCAAGATTTTAAGTCTCACTGGCATGATCTCATCATGGCCTTAAAATCGTTGCCCTAATCTATGGGGTTTATCATAATCATAAGAATATGATACAGCAAATGATAAAATATAATACTTCATATAAATAAAATAATTAATGTCATGCAAATGGATAGAAAGATATCATAGAAAATTTTTTTTGCATCCCTATATGATTGACTTGTAGGACACTATTTTTTCAATCTCCTACATACACTAAAGCCAATCGCCCCTGTACCTGATGCCCATGCAATCAGGGTGGCGATTACACTGCTGCTGTGTAAGGCTTAGTGAATAGGTCCGTTATGATGTTCTTAATAATAATAACTCATGTCTATGATCATATCATGAAAGAGGTGAAAGTGCCTAGGATGTGCATGGGTACCTAATGAGATTACACCCAACTAAGTGATGAACCCTTTCATCTGGCGACTTTCCTAAGCAAACTTTACTAACAATATTTAACTGAAAAAAAAATACAGTATGTTGTTTGAAACTTTTCAATTCACTGCTTCTCTAGTACTTCTTAAGCACATTGAGAATACTTTTCACAGTTTTCATAAGATCCTATTATGGATCTACCTGAAATCAACAATTATGCTCAAGGTATAAATTGCATCAGGCTTGGTACATTGAATATATGGGTAAGTAAATTCTTTTACACCCATTCATGTTGAACCCCTTCAACATAAATATGATGTACCTAGACTGGGACAAGCCCAGCATCCACTTACATCTATCCCTATAGATGCCAAAAAATATTGGATGCTTAACCCAAGTCTTTTCTATAAAAACTTTTATGATAAGCACATCATTGACTGAGTGTAATATTGAGACTACCTTCCCAATGTGCTATATGTCACTCACATACAAAATCAAAAAGTTTAGTGGGACTCCCACTTATCTTCTTGCATACACACATGGTTCATCTATATTTGATAAAGTCAAATATTATGACTATCTCATCAAAAATAGAGGTACCATCTCCTCAATACCTGTCTGAATTCATAAATGCATTTGCCCTCCCACTAAAGACAATTTCTCTAGATAAAATGTGGCAATACCAAAAATTCGAATAGACATTCCTGATAGCAACTAGTTAGATTATACCTATAGGTGCTTCAACCATAGTCAATACTTAGTTGATGTTTGGGGTATTTATTTCGAATATTATGATTTCAAGCCAACTGTCAGAGTCTCTACTCATGACAATCTCTAAATAGGTTAAGGAAACACCATTCTCAATGATGCATGGTATATCGTCATTCTCAATGACAAACCATATTTGAGTGGTATATTACGCACTCAAATTGACCTTCGATGAGGAAGTGTGTTTATAATTGTGCCTCATCAATGAGCACATCTGATCGAGAATCAACTTATGAATACTGCACAGGTTATGATAGGATAGCTCATAGGTTTTGAACTTCTCAAGTTCATTTATTCTCCCACTATCCCCTTTCTTAGAAATTTTTTTTTCTAAAAGGTGGTATACCTACTGACAAAATGCCTTTTATCAGATAGAGTGGTAGAAATAGTTTCACATACTTTTCTTTTAGGATAACCTATATACTTATAAAAATCTGTTGTAGCACAAACTTATGTATATCAACCCTTTTCACATGAGTTGGGCAACCTACCTTTTGCCCTTTCCATATCTCATATGGAGTGCTCGTAATAAATTTTGATAGTATCTAAGTCGAAACATCTACAGTAATTTTTAAGATATTTTTCAGAATCAGACAATAATATTTGTGAAGCATTTTAGAGAATACATCATATCATATATGAAGTGTCCATCTGTGGGTCGAGATATTATTAGTCTTCGAACATCCATATACTCAAAACTTAATATCTTGCTTGCCCTGAGATATGCGACCATCATATATTTATTTCTTATTCTCATCAACATGAAGAACAATATCATTGAGTGATAGAAACATAAGACCATAACTGTAAAAATTATCAAAAAGAAAGTAACTTTTACTCTTAACATTAATTTCAAATCTATGTTATAATAACATAAAGATTGAAATAATGTTTTTGATAAACAATGGTCTACTAGTTTCTAAATAAGTAGGTTTCTACATCCTTAGCATCAATGGACTATCTATTGGTGCCAAAAGCAAGTAGTCACCTCACTTCAGCTTAATAGGTCCAGTAAATATTTTGCATAAATGAAACCTATATAAGGTCTCACATACCTAAAAATTTAAAGCTAAAATACTCAATGATAATTTGTATCACATACAAACTATTAGCAGATGCAACTTTTGCATCCTGCTATTGCTTCACGCTTGCAAGACAATTCTTACAATTTATCATATCATTGCTGTAATGATATTAGATATCGTAGTGAAAATATTCTTCACCTTCTTTTCCTTAACCATTCCATGACAATCGATCAATTTTTAAAAATATCCAAAGTAGTGAATGTAAAGATGCAAATGTGTATATAAGAACATAAAAAGAACTACTCATGATGACATGCACAACTTAGACGAAGAGTTTTATCTAATTGTGTCTCCCACTATTTTAACGAATTTCATAGCCCTCAAGTATGAAATCGAGAAACCTTATCATGAAGTTTCTTAGTGGAGTTGAGATCCCAATTCTTCATAAAAAGCCTTGTGGATAGCACAACAAGTTCCCATGAGTTCAAAGATCAGTAACTCTTTACCAATTGCATCTCATGCAACTCTCAACATAATTTTTGTCTCTAAAACACTTATAGCCTTGTGGATAGCACAACAAACTATAGTATTTTAGTTAAGTCATACCCTTCAATCCTATATGATCATATCTGAATAATACTATCCTGTGGATAGCACAATAAGGCAGCACTACCAAATATGCCATAAGCATCACTAGGTCAACATCATACCAATCACTATAGCAAGACTTATGCATAGCACAACAAGCTTACTACAGTTCTTAATATACTCTATTGACTTAGTATGAGCTAAATACCATTAGTTTTATTATACACCAAGATAGTATTAAGCCAGTCCCCACAGCAAGCTTTATGGATAGCACAACAAGCCTACTATGGTTCTTGACATAATAGTGACTTAACATGAAGGAAGGCATGGGTAGTGTTCTTAACACTTTGCCACTAAGACTTAATATAATTTAACTGAGGGACTTAGATCTCATGCATATCCTAAACATTTAATCATGCATCATATGCAATTTAAATTCTAATTTTTTTAACTACCAACATATATGAGCATATCAAGAAAAATTAAATAGTTATGGACTTTGAAAAAAATCATCCAAGCCACAAGATGATCTATGGGTCTAACCCTAGGTGCATCATAAATTGAACCATCTAATGATCAATCTTAATGTGCCTCTGCTCTCCAAAAGCTTGGTAGTCCAGTCTTCATCACCATGAAGACTACCATAAATGCTTGATCTTTATTTGAAAATAGAAAGAAATAATTTCTATCTGTTCTCAAATCTTTTCTATAATTTTACATCATTATGTAAAAATCTCAATCAACAGTTAAAAATATAGAAAAGAGAGCTTCAGCTGACAATATAATACATCAGGGACACCCGCCCTTCTTGTAACTTTTGCAAATACATTAATATAATCAACTAGCATGTAAGCATTCATATATACATCCATCATATGGATGTTTCATAGTCCATAACAAATCAACATAACATTTCATAACAACTATAAAATATTATAACAAACAACTCATGTTATTTCAATTGCGATATCATTCAAACACATGTCAATAAAGATGTTCAAAAATATATAGGTATTAGACCCATCTAGAGTTTTCGATTCGAGTTCAACACTTGACCCAAAGTTTAATATTTGATCATTCATTTATCATCCATTTGAGTTAGGTTGATCAATTCTTAGATTAACTCTAATCCAATTAGGTTAGCATAGATTCAGTCAACCATGACTCAAATCCTAATCAAATTAGGTAAATAATAATTTAATTAATCAAAATTAAACATGGCTTCTAATCAAATGAGAACTATGATTTTGATTTAATCTATAATCATTAAACTCTAATCATATTAGAACAATGAATTATAGTTAAACCAATCCATCGGCAAAAATCCTAATTGATGTCTTGATGTATCCTTTCTATGATCAAAATTTTTTTGGCCCCACACATACCTCGAGCAACAATCAAGATGGTCGATCCACTATGGTGAGTGCTCGATAACATGGTGGTCAGCCCTTGGATCTTAATTAAATATATCAAATGCAAAAATCTTAAGTCTTGACAGTGTACATCCATATGTAGCATTCCAAGAGCCCCCGCGTATCACATGCACTGGATTTCAATTTTATCGAAAAATAGATCATAGGATCTAAGTTAAACTTGTCACACAAGTCTATAAACTATAGAATTTCATATCCAAGATTCGATCATGGATCAATAATACTTTATCATTAATAAAAATATATCAAAAATATATCAACTAAACATCAATCAGAAAAACTAATTTTGACATAGTTCGAACTAGATCTAATTCATATCAAAAGAATAACATGAAATTTGATTGAATCAATCAAAGATACTCTGATACCACTGTTGGATTTTGATGATGCAGTGAAATATAGATTTCAAAAATTTTAACATGCATTCAATAATTAAAAATAAAGTTTAATATTTAAACTAGTCGATCGAAATACAAAAATCCTAGGAACCCCTTGATGATTACAATCAAATGATCAAAACAAACATATCAGGAAGAAACCAGAAGTCATATACCAATGAGAAGACCATGATTTGGTAACTTTGAGACCTTCACAAGACTCCAAAGCAGAAGCCCTCTACCGGTGATCCACACAAGATTGTTCAGGATCCTTGCCAACTCGACATGGCACTTTAGCCTTCTTCCTAAGTGTGCTGCCAATCATCTTTCGTAAGAACTTATTGTACCATTGCTTGTATGCCTTTATGACCTCCATTAGTACCACTCTAAAAACTCTTTCCCAAAGTATCATACCACATAAAAATAAATCAGATGTTCAACACTTGAACAACCTGATTTTTGGACAAGCATCACATGCTTTCCAATTTTATTCTCCCTTCCTTTCTATTTTCTCTCCCTTTTCTCTTACATTTTTTCCAGACTTTATCTTGTCTTTATTCTCTTATTCTCATGCCTAAAACCCAACCAAAATGAGACATTGAAACCAGGTGTAGTGCCCCTATTTATAGGAAAATATGGGTGACACCATGGGATGCCAACTCTTGGCATCCCTTAATTATTACATGCCTCCAATTAATTTTTAGCATGGAATCCCATGGGTTAAGATATGAAAAATGAAGTCTTTCATCTATAGAAAGACTCTTCCTCTACCAGAAAAAATCTGAATGCCATAATATGGCCGTGGGAGATGGATTGGTGTGGAATATGTAGAGTCCATACCATTATGGACTCTTCCACAAATTCATCGCACAAAAGGGGTGTCCCTTCACATATTTGACATGGAGTTCCTTCCAATAGAAGGACTCTTCATCCTCTTTCATGCCAACATATCCCAAAGGCCATCATGGCGCGTGGGATTAAAAGAACACATGCAATGAAAGGAAGAAATCAAGAGTTCTTAACATTTAAGGCACTTCCATAAACATCAAAAATATGTGGCATCCCATTATTATTTGGCATTCAAATTACTTCCAAAAGAAGGAATCTCCTTCCTATTCCATGCTTATAAATCCCAATGGACATCAAATGGTGCGTGGGATTAAGAAACATGTGGAGAATTTGGTAAGAAATTTAAGAGGAGTAAAGGAGAAGGACTCCTCTTCTCCTATGCCAAATTAAATGTGGCATCCAATTTATTTGGGAGTGTGGCTTAACATAGAGGATGCTGGTTCCATGTGGAATACTTCTATAAAACTAGATAAAATCATCTAATTAATTAGATGGTTGAAACCCAATCATATTAGGTCAAGGCAACAAGTCCAGGTTAGCACAAACACCTTTGCACTGAATCCAACTGGAAACTTGGGTTAATTCATGTGCTAGCAATTCAATTAACCCATTGAATTTATAATAAATTCAAATTGATTGAATCAAGATCAAATTCTTATTGTGTGTGACCTATTGGATTTCAAATCTAACCAACAATAGATCCAAACTCTCGACGTAACCCTAATCTGATTGGATTAGATCAGCTCGAGAGTCTCAATCAACTAGGACTCTTCCTAATTGATTCTAGAATTAAACTCTTTTAATTTTGATGAGTCACAAGTCAAGATTGACATCTAGCAATATATCATGACTATCCGAAAGATTTAAAATTTGATAGAAATATCAAAATTATCCTTCCATGGTGAGTTACCGTGCAATTCAATCTTTCGATCATACAATATCCCAGAAAGGCCATGGGTATAAAAATATGTCAAACCCAAATACCTAACTATATTTATCTTGATCTGATGATAATGACTCAATTGATGAATCAGTAGAAACTATTTCTACTGTTCATCTCTGCTCTGGCCAGAGACTCTCAGAATCATCATCTTATGAGATCATATAGGATGTTCTCTCCTCCTACAAGGAGTGATCGATTCTTTATTAACCACTCACAACCTCCATGTACACTTCACCATATCCAGAATATCTCACACCCATCTCAAAGTGGTGTGTTAAGGAATAAACCAAAGTAAGAGTCTATATACATAAGGTACCATGGTGATCTCAGGTTAAAAGATCACATGCACCACTCTCACTAAAGAATCATCTATGGACATGCTATAAGACTCCATCAGATATTCTATTATGGGACAGTTTGGTGAACTCATTCTCTAATGAGCACCTACATCCTTATATTAATATCACCATACAAGTAGTTGTGAGATCAACCACCCTCTCCATCGAGCATACATAGGATATACCAGTCTTATCAGAATCATCGATCTCTGACTTGATGATCCAATGACTGAAAATATTTTAGATTGGAGCTATCAAGATTTTAAGTCTCACTGACATGATCTCATCATGGTCCTAAAATCATTATCCTAATCTATAGGATTTGTCATAATCATAAAAATATAATACAGTAAATGATAAAATATAATATCTCATATAAATAAAATAATTAATATCATGTAAATGAGTAGAAGATATCATAGAAAAATCTCTTTGCATCCCCATACGATTAGCTTGTAGGGTACTATTCTTTCAACTCTCACTATGAATGTACATAGAGGAGGTGCTGAAGAGATTCAGTATGAAAAACTCTAAGAGGAATCTTTTGCCCCTTAGATATGGCATTCATCTCTCCAAGAAGATGTGTCTTGACACACCTAAGGAGATCCAACGCATGAGCAAGATCCCTTATGCTTCACCATAGGGAGCCTCATGTATGCCATGTTATGTACACGACCTGATATAGCCCTTGCCATGAGTGTCACAAGCAGATATCAGGCGAATCCAGATGAAGAACACTGGATTACTGTTAAAAATATCCTTAAGTACTTAAGAAGGGCTAAGGATTTGTTGTTGATCTTTGGTAGAGGATCGAAGCTGAAAGTTGAGGGGTACATCGATTCAGACTTTATGACTGATATCGATGATAGAAAATCTATATTGGGATGTATCTTCTTCTGTAATGGTGGTGTGGTTAGTTGAAAGTATTCCAAGCAGCCGATCATTATAGATTCGATCATGGAAGCCGAGTACATCGCCACCTCTGAAGCTGCTAAGGAAGCTTTTTGGTTCAAAAAGTTTGTTGCAGAGCTCAGTGTGGCCATCAGATGCTATTGCACTGCACTACAACAACAATGGTCCATAGCCCTCGCTAAGGAGTCTAAGTCTTATCAAAAGTTCAAGCATATAGAGCAGTGATTTCACATCATATGTGAATACCTCGAAAAGATGTTCGTCGAGGTGCAAAGAGTCAACTCTGCATTAAACGTGGTAGACCTACTGACCAAGCCTCTCAGCCAATAGAAGATCGAAGCTCACATTGAAAAGATGGGTCTTAAGTATATGGCCAATTGGCTTTAGGGCAAATGGGAGTTTGTTAGATTTATGCCCTAGAAGCCAATTATTGGCTGACGCATTTTGTAATTTTAGGACTTAAACTTATACTTGTAATTTTTTTATTTTCAATAAAGAGTTTTTTCTTTCTAATTACGTTTATGTGTCTATGATTTGTCCACGAAATTAACAAAGATGATTTTTGTATATTCTTAAAGTGTTAAAAATTTGATACATACATTAATTAGTGATTAATTTCTAAATGCTCCTGATCAAAGGAACGTCACGGAGGATAGTGATCAATCCATTCGAGATCGATACACAGTGCACCTCTCTTGTGGGCAAATGAGTCTTGGATCTGTAGTGTAAAGATATTAGGATGAGAGAACAGATGATTGTTAGAGAACAACTTACACTGAGCGTGACCAATATGAGAAACGACATGGATGTCAACTCACTCGTCAGTGGTCTTCTCGATGCTATAGTAGTGTGAGTGATCTTTTGACCTATGATGTCATTGGCTATTCGCAGTGAGGCTACTGAGTTTAACTGCACATTCTCTTGGTCCCTAGCCATTCAGATCTTTGCTGTGTATGTTGGCTACAGTAGGTTCAGATTCGCTGTTTGGAGCAAGATGCATCTAGAAGGAATTTTTCGACCTTAGTAGAAAAGGAGTTCTATGTGATTCACGAGACTGAGTTCAGAAAGTCTTTGGTTAAAGGAAGTATGAATACTAGAAAAGAGTTTTCATGGAATTCACAAATAAACTCGAGTCAAGCCAATCTTGCATATGACTGACAATGGGGTCTGATGATTTCTCCATGACCTCTATCAAGATGGAAATCAAGATAAAATGACTGAATCATATGATAACTGCACCAAGAGGTTCATACTTTCATTCTATTGGATTACCACTACACACTGCTAAGTGTCACTGATAGATTGTGAGACTCATCAGGCGTCATCTTGATGATCAATGACCCTCGTAGGGTAGAATTGAAAATGTTCCAATCCATCGAAAAGAGTTTCGATGATATTGTGATGGAGATCACAATATATCTCACTACCAGATAGAATAGAATCTATGGAGTCCTACATTAAGGGATTTAATCTTGAATTTACCAATTAAGCTTATGAAGTTCTAATTGGGTTAGGATTTATTAAAATTCTATTGGGTTTAAGAGAACCATGCTAGCACATGGTTAAACCTAATTCTTTTTGTGACTTCAATTGGATTAAGTCCATAGCCTTGAACCTAACCTAAATCTATTTGGATTTATTTGGGCTCCTAATTATGAGTCCAAGAAGATTTGATTAAGTCAATTAGTTGACTAAATTATCTCCTCATTATCTCTACATTATCTCCTAATTATCTCTAAGTAGTGTGTGGAATAGTTGGAAAGAATGGGTGGCGCCTACCTTCTTTTTTTGGCAGGACCATTGAGTGCCAATCCCATGGATAATGCAAGAGGAGCCCGCCCCTCTTGTGGCTTGGCATGGAGGAGAGAGAGAGAAAGGGGCCACGCCCCTTCTCTTGAACAAAACCCTAGAGTGGGGTGCCAACCCTTGGCGCCCCAACTACCTGCCCTATGTGAGATGGGGCACCCCATATACTTGCCTAAAGGGGCTAATTACATGTCAATTAAGTCTGATTTTATTAAAAAAAATTAAATTAAAAAGGTAGAGTTTTTTATGAGATAAGGATGTACCTTTTTAAGTTAATTGGATTCTTATTTTGGGTCAAGGTAAAGTCTATTTAAAGAGAAGGTCTCTTAGGGTTTGAAGTTAGTAGAATTTTATGAAACCAAAACACCCCCTCTCTTTCTCTATGCCTCCCCTCTTCCCTCTTCTCTTTCCCATGCCCAAGAGTTGGGCATCCCACTCTTCTACATGCCAAAGACAGAGGTGATCTTCTTTCAGAGTGAAGAATAAGGAGAAGAAGGCTACAGATCAAGGAGTTGATTCTGCAGTCTAGATCAAGGAGTTGATCGAGGTTCTAAAGGTTAAGATTTTACTTAAAAAAGAAGAATCTACTATAAAAAAATTGATTCGAGATTGATCTCAATGGATATCCATATAGGCCGGATACGTGTGTAGCTCGAGAAACTTCAAACCAATAATCATCGATAGTGGTAAATTTCTATCCACGCTAAGATATTGAGATTTGATCTCATATTTATTTTAATTTTTAGATCACATGTATATCTTTTTTCTTGGATTTGGATAAGATTAGATAAGATCTAATACATATAGGGTTAAAGGTTTAACCCATTTATTTTTTCACTGCAATCAAAAAGAGTTTTAAAATCTACATATGCATCCTACTTGACTTTCTAATACCTGGAGGTGTCCACTGTGAGACTATACCATTATCTTTGAGATAGGCTCAAAATTTTTCACTGAGATATTCTCCTCCTCGATTTGATCGAAGAATCTTTATAGATTTTTTGATCTATTTTTCTACTTCATGTCTGAACTTTATAAAATTTTCAAAGGCTTTAGACTTTCAGTGCATCAAATACACAAACCCATACCATGAATAATTATCGATAAAAGTTATAAAGTAGACATAGCCACTCCTAGCTTGTACCACGTCGCCAAACAAGGATATTAACAACATAAACTAAGCATAGGCAAAGGCCTTTGACGACTTAAAACCCCATCACACCCCAATTTTCGGCACGTCCTTAGGCGATGCTATTTAACATTTATCGATGCTCAAGTGGCATCGCTAATAGATTTTTCCAACATAAAATTAGTGTCACAAAAAATAGTTTTGGTAATGTTTAATAAGCATAGGCAAATTAAAATTTTTTCGATACAATTTTTGCGTTGCTAAATATATATTTATCGATATTTTTTAAGTATAGATAAATTGACTATTTCTGACATTAATTTTACGTTGCTAAAAATATTTTTTGCCGATGCTTTTCTGTTGCATGGGTAAAAGGAACCAACGATGCTTTCTATAAGCATCGACAAAATATGATATTTGCCGACGTAAAATATAATGCATCGGTAAATTGAATCAACGACCCTCCTATTACTGATGCTTATTTGCCGATGCTTTTTACGTTGGTAGTTATTTTTTGCGATGCTTTTAAGATTTAGCTACACTTTTTTTGCATAGCTAATTATCTTATTTCTTACCGTGAGATTGAAGGAAGATATTCTTTAACTCTTGAATTGGATTATTAGAACTTGACGTTGACCAAAATCTTACATGCATTGAGACCCTCCAGTTAAGTATCTTAAAATCAATGAAATACATTTTTGAGGAATTTAATCTTATATTTTCACAAACTAATAATTAAATAGTGCATTAATAATACCCTAGTTAAAATTAATAATGGACACAAATAATCAATTACATTATATTTTAATCAATAAATGATAATAATATTAAAGAAATACATTTTGAAGGAATTTAATCTTACATTTTCACGAATTAATAATTAATTAGTGCAGTAGTAATATTTCTTTTTTTGATGGAATTGTCCAGAAGGCCCGTACGATAAACTAGCTAGCTTGGTCCAAGTACTCGAAGACACGACTCCCAAGACTCAAACCTTGAATCCCCTCAAAGTGGAGGCATTGGACCACCACGGCATAACCTTGTTCGTGCATTGCATGCAGGGATTTGTATCTCCAATTGCAGCGCAAAATGTGGAGCTTTTATAAAATATATCAATTCAATATGAGCATAGAAAAACAAAAGATAACAACTTTCATATTTAGTAGTACTGCTTGCAATGACCGGAAACATCAAAGAAAGTGTATTCTAAATTATAAAATGAATTAGCAATATTACATATCGGACATCATTTATACTTCCAGAGAAACACCAGTAGTTTAAGAACTTCATAGGCACGCAATAGAGAAGGGGCCTGTTCACCTCCCAAGAATTCCCCTGAAAACAGAAGCACATTGTGAAACTTTTTAACTTTGCATCAAGGATGATGTACCAGATTCTTTGAAGTTTCCTTGCATAAGTTCACAGTAAGATATATTCTTTTGTTCCTATTAAGGGGAGGAGAGAGAAGAGGGGGGCTATGATTTTACTATCTTGTTTGCACTTATGCTTTTTCCATCACTAAATTATATAGTGCCATGATTATGGTAATGCACCATGGGATATGTTTGGTTGGAAGGAGTTGAATTCTAGAATGGAAATGGAAATAAGTAACTTCCATTCCAGCTATTTAGTTTAGAGAGTCCCATTCCCATTGGGATTACAAAAAAGAATGAGAATTGTCCCAATCTCCCAAAATCTAATCCCTACTCTTAATATTCAAATCATCCAAACATGAAACAAACATATCAAGAGATATGTCATTCCAGCTCTGATTCTATTCATGAACCAAACATGCCCCTCATGTTGGTTATACAATGTAGTTATTCCTAAGCTGTGGTGTTTGAGGAAACACTATCTAATCTTTGGTGATGTTTTCTGTACAAAAACTATTATGGAGAGCAACAATAACAACTTTATTGTTAATTATCTAAAGAAGAAAAATTAGCTGTCAATTAGTCACTCTTTGGCTTATAGCTTAAAAAGTTTAAAATTTATGGTAAAAAATAAGAAGATATCCAAACCATCATGCTTTTTTTTTTATATGATGATACAGTCATACTATTCTGGTATGAACACAACCAAAAATATTAAAAATTAAAATATCACGGGAACCAATAGGAATAGTGGACGTATCATTCCAAATCATATCCCTCGAGTACTTCGTCACAAAAGAGGCAACCCAGTCTACTGTAGTGTTGGCCTTATTGGGTTTTGAGGTGTCATGCATGCACATTTTTCAAAAATTTTTTAAAATATGCAGCAAAAATTAGATTAAAATTATTTTAATCTACTCATACATAGATCTAATCTAACACCTACGGATCTAATTCATATGATGAAGATAAGATGAGCATGTATCTGATTTCAAAATAAAATAAAAATTGGTGATCAGATCACCTACTTATAGTGCTAAACTCCTTCCTATAGATCTGTATCTGAGGATGTCTTTAGGTTCTAATAAAGCTACACATGCATCCGGCCTCTATAGATATCTACACAGGGCTAATGCAGATCAGAAGCATCCGAGATCATTAAAAGGCTAGCTCTCTTTTAGTTCTCGCTTCTTCTTATTGGATCTCCTTCTTCGACTCTCATAGAAGACAATCTGAGGATCTACGTGCAAACTCCTTTCGCACAGGATTGGAGGAACAAGAGATGCAGTGAGAGAACTCTTTCTCTGAAATCTCTCTCTCACAAAGCCTCACACCCAAAGAGGAGAAAGCCCATGCCCCAATCTGATTTTCTCTCCAATAGAACTCAGCACACACCCAAAATAGAAGCCACCAACCTCTCACATGCCCAAAGAAAGCACTCCAATCTCTTTATTATGCCTAAGAGATCTCCCCTTTTATAGATGGCAGTCAAGGAGAGAGGAAGGCTTCTGGTTCAAGAAGTTCATCACGGAGCTTGAAGTAATAACATCGGATGTCATACCATTTTATTACAATAACAACAGAGTCATAGAACTTGCTAAGGAGCTGAGGTCTCATCAGAAATCAAAGCATATCGAACGGCGGTTTCATATTATATGCGACTATCTCGAAAAGAAATATGTCGAGATACAAAGAGTAGACTCCATGGATAACATAGTAGACCCACTGATAAAATAATTGAGCCAGTCCAAGATGAAAATCTACCTTGAAAAGATGAAATTTAGATTAGTGGCTAATTGACTTTAGTCCAAGTGAAAGATTATTAGATGTATTTCTTAGAAGCCAATCTGACTGACACATTGTAATAAGTCTAGAATATAATTTTATACTTAATACATTGATTTGATCAATAAAAAGATAAGTTTAATTTTTATTCAATAGTGATGTGTCCTTAAATCGTCCATGAAATTAATACTTCGATACATATTCTCAAATTGTTGAGAATTAGAAACATGTATAAAATTCTTAAAAGTCCTGGTCATAGTATCATCATGAGGATGGTCATCGATCCAGATAGACCAGCGCACAGATCATTTCTTCAAGATAGATGAATTTCTGATCTACAATATAAAGACACTCAATGATGAGTGCAAATAATTTTTAGAGAACAGCTAGTACTAAGCATGATCATTGAGAGATCACTTGAATTTCTAATCAATTGTCAGTGATTGTCTCGATACTGTAGTTATGTGAATGGTCCTTTGATCTGCAATGGTACAACTGCTTACAGTGAGGCTACTGGAGTTGACTGACACATCAATATGACCTCATTGAGATCTTATAGTGGATGTTCGCAATAGTTGATCCATTGTAGGAGTAAAGTACGCATCTAGATAGAATCTATCGATCAAGATAGAGATGAGTAGTCCTATGAGATTTGAAAGGCTAAGTTCGAGAGTCTATGGCCACAGCAGTATGATTAATGGAAAAGAGTTTCTATGAAGATCACAATTAAATTTGAGCTAATCAAATTTATCATATGACTGATAATGAGGTTTGATAATTTATCCATGACCTGCCATCTAATCGGGACTCACGATACAGGGACTGAATTACATGTGAACTATACCTTGAGGTTCTATTTCAATTTTATTAGGTTGCCACTACATACTGATAGGTTTCACTGATGGATTGTGAGAGCTCACTAGGGTTGCTCAGGATCGACAATCCTTGATGAGTTAGAGTAGAATCATTCCGATCCATTGAAAAGAATTTCAAGGATACTATGATAGAGATCATTGTATATCTCACTATCAGATAGAATTAAACCTATAGGATCACACAATAAAAAAATTAAACCTAAAATAAGTAATTGGACTTATGAAGTCTCAATTGGGTTTAGAGAAATCCTATTGAGTTCAAGGTAATCTTGCTAGCACATGGTTGAACTCAATTTTCTCTTTACACTTAAATTTTTTATTTGATAAGATTAATTTGAGTTAATTATCTATCAATAATCTTAATAAATTAGATTCATTGGGCTTCAATTGTTGGATGCCTAGGATTTTAGATCATATGAATTAAGGGTTCAAATCTTTAATCAATTTTCTTGATTGTTTGCATGGGGCGCCACTTGATTTGATCAAGTTGGGCATGCCCACCTTAAAGAGGATGTGTGGGAGCATCCCCTAGGCCCTATGTGGCATGTGAAAAAGTGGATGCAAAGGCTCCAATAGTTGGCACCTAATAGATCTCCTAAAGGGGATCAAATATCTAAGGCAACAAGGATTCTAATGCAAGTAGGACTTGGATTAAGGGACTATTTGATTTTGGATAAGACTAGAACCTTTTACCTATTTAAAGAAACCTTCTCTAAGGCTCTAATGATCAAATTTTTAGTAGCCCATACCTCCCATAAGATCTCCCCATGTCTCCCTCTCTTCTCCCTTCTAGTTCCAACGCCCAACGATTGGGCGTCCTCCATCTCCATGATCAAGAGGAGCTTAGGCATCTTCTCTTTCTTGCTGATTTTCAGACCTTGGTTGCTTCATAATTAAGAAAAGAAGAGTAAGAAAAGAAGACAAAAAAAAGATCAAGGAAAGGATCAAAGAGTTGATCGTGATCCAGGCTTTGTTCAGATTTATAGGGTGATTATTCTTGGAGAAGAAAGATCAACACCAAAAAGGGCTATTCTAGACTGATCCTGAGTGGATATCTATAGAGGTCGGGCACTTGCATGGCTAAGAGAGAACCTACTCTCTTTCAAATCCAGATTTGAAGAAAGAAATTATGAAATAAATATGTGATACGATCACATATTTAATTTCATAATAAAATTCAATATGTGTTCAATTTTAGCATATAAAGTAGATTCATGTATTCTATATTTTATGTATGTATGATTTAGATTAAAAGATATTTTAATCTTCTATTTCACTACATTATTTAGAAAAAAAAATTTTGAAATACACATGTATGCCCTAACATGAAAATTTCAATAATAGGATGCCTCTCCTAGATCTTTCATGGAGAATTTCTTAGACAATCATCTTTTGATCGAGGTCAGCATAGAAATATCATTTTCAATAAGGAGGATGTCATCTATATATAGTATGAAGAATGTGATAGTGCTTCCACTAATCTTTTTATATACATAAGGTTCTTTCTCGTTCTTGATGAAATCAAATAATTTGATTGCATTATTGAAATAAGTGTTCCAACTCCAAAAAGTTTGCTTTAATCCATATATGGATCTTTATAGCTTGCAGTCTTTATGATCTCCATCACTGAAAGTAAAATTTA
Source organism: Elaeis guineensis (assembly GCF_000442705.2). Taxonomy (NCBI): domain Eukaryota; kingdom Viridiplantae; phylum Streptophyta; class Magnoliopsida; order Arecales; family Arecaceae; genus Elaeis; species Elaeis guineensis. Next base: position 60,444,095 of record NC_026001.2, read on the forward strand.
TAGACTACTCTATATAAATATTTTTCTCAAGATATCTATTCAGGAATGTAGTCTTCACATCCATCTGCCATATCTCATTATCATAAAATATTGCAACAGCAAATAGTGTGTGGATGGATTTAAGTATGGTCACAGGCCAAAAAGTATTCGATAGTCAACGTCTTCATACTGACTATAACCTTTCACCATGAGCTTAGCTTTATAAATCTCTATCTTATCATCTGTACCTATTTTTCTTTTGTAGATCCATTTGCACCCAATAGGTACTATACCCTCTGCTGGATCCACTACAACCCATACTTAGTTTGAATGCATTGAGTCAATTTCTGACTTTATAGCATTCAACTATTTCTTAAAGTCAATGTCTAATATTGTCTCATCATAGATTTTGGGATCATCTCCATGACCCTTATCTTTTACGAGGAATATTTTCTTTATATCCTTTGTAAGCATACCCAAGTACCTTTCAGGAAGATGAAGACCCTACTTGACCTATGAGGTGGAGGAGAAACAACAATTACTGGATCGATGTTAATGGGTTCAACGGGTTCTACAGCTCGTTGCTCTTTAGAGACTTTTTCTTCAAGCTCAATCAACCTTCTATTGCCACCATCTTGAATAAACTATTTTTTAAAGAACATGACGTGTCGACTCACAATCATATTGTGATCATCTGAAAAGTAAAAGTAATATCCTATTAACTTTTTAGGATATCCTATGAAGTGAGCTTTCATAGACCTAGCCTCTAACTTGTCTGTCATTTATCTTTTGACATAGTCTCGACATTTCCAAATCATGAGATGACCAAGATTCATTTTTTATCATGCCATATCTCATACGGTGTGCTAGGAACGGATTTAGAAGAAATTTTATTTAATAAGTAAATTACGGTTAGTAGGACATATCTCCAAAAATTTAAGGGTAAGTCAGTAAAGCTCATCATGGACCAGACTATATCTAATAGGGTCCTATTCCTCCTTTCGGATATCCCATTAAGCTGAGGTGTATCAAAAGGAGTCCATTGTAAAACTATATCATTTTCTCTAAGATACCTCAAAAATTCTCTACTAAGGTATTTCTCTCCTTGATATGATCAAAGAACCTTAAGAGATTTTTTTATTTATTTTTCTACTTCATTTCTATATTTTTTGAACTTTTCAAAGACTTCAGACTTGTGTCTCATCAGAAACACATACCCATACTATGAGAAGTCATCGGTAAAGATAATAAAGTAGTAGTAACCATCTCTGGCCTACACATCAAATGAGCCACACACGTTAGTATGTACCAGGGCAAGTATCTCTGTGGCCCTTTCTCCATGTCCTACAAAGGATAACTTAGTCTTTTTTTTTTTGAAGATAGAATTCACAAATTGGATACGACTTAGAATTCAATGAGCCAAAAAGACCATCTTTTTTCAGTTTGTTTATCCTATCCTCTCTTGTATTGTCAAGTCTAAGGTGCCAAATATACTTATGGTTAACATCATCTCTAGATCATTTATGACCTACGGCACTCACTATCTACTCATTTATATTCACACATGCATCAACATGCAAGTGATATAAACTGTCAATCAAAAGACTATGTGTAACCAATTTATTTTGAAAATAAATTCAACAAAAGTTTTATTAAAATTGAAATCAAATTCATCTTAGGCTAGTATAGATATGAAAATCAAGTTCCAACTAGCCACAGGCACATAATAACAGTGTTTTAACAGTAATTTAAAGTCCGACGGTAATCGAAGAGGATAGATTCCATCGGCTTCAGTAGCAACTCTTGCTCCATTACCATTCCAAAGGATCATCTCACCATGCCTCAACCCTCTACTATCTACCAGATCCTACATAGACATACATATATGAGCACTTAAACTAGAGTCTAGTACTTAACTAGAAGCAGAGGAAACCATTAGGTTAGATTCAATAATGAGTAAACTTGACATACCTTCTGAAGGTTTGTCATCCTTCTTGATCTTTAGGCTTTTCAAGTACAATAGACAATTCCTCTTCTAATAGCCATCGATATTATAATAGAAATATTTTTCTTTGTCTACAACCTTCTTTGGAGCATCCTTCTTTGATCTTTTCTCCTTCTTCTGTTTCTTTACAAGCTTATTCTTCTTCTTTTAGGAAGACTTTCTTTTGGAGGAAGATGCCTGCTCCACAGCAAGAGCGGATCCCCTTGAACTCTTCAAGGTCTCCTCAGTAGTAACCAACATGTTGATGAGTTCGGATAGACTGTAGTCCAACTTGTTCATATGATAATTCACTATAAGTTAACTATATGAACTAGTAAGGAATTGTAGGATCAAATCCACCTGTAATTCCTTCTGCATCGTCAAGTCAAGCTTCTCAAGCTCCTCCAAGTCTTTGATCATTGTCAGATAATGATCGTGAATCGACTGCCCCTCATGCATTTTAGACTTAAAGAATCTTTTCGACACTTCAAAATATGCAGTATAGCTCTCCTCACCATATAACTCTTGTAGGTAGTGACATTGCCCTAACAGTTGGCATGTGCTCTACTAGCTTTGCAACTTATTTATCATCGAAATCAATATGTAGCACTTGACCCGATTGTCATCATCCATCCATTTTTCTTATGCTGCTCTCTATTCAACAATAGGATGGCTTGGCAAAGCAAGAGAGTCTTGGTCAAGTATATATCCTATCTTTTCTGAAATCAAGACTATTTGAGATTTCTGAGCTAGTCCTTGAAATTAATTTCGATTATATGGTTGGACTCTAGGATTGGGATAAAGGGTTTAAAGTTGACATAGGTAAACTACAAGAGTAGAGATTCAAGTTAGTTATTTATACTTAATTTTATATTTATTCTAGAGACTTAAAGAAATAATAAGCTCTAAGTTATTTATACTTAATTTTATATTTATTCAAGGGTTTGCAGCAATTTGATCTCTAAGTCATTTGGGCTTACCTAACAGATATTGGCCACACTCCTTAGTTAAGTCAGATCCACCATTCAAATACAAGTATGAAGCCATCATTGGATCTCTTACCTGATAGATATTGGGCCCAACCCCATCTTCACCCTATAGCAATCTTTTACTAATAGAGTGGTTGCGTGTCTCTGATGCAACGGAACTACTGTGATCAGTCGAGAACAATCAACACCAGTAGCATGTCTACACATCTACAATGGTGGAAGATCGCTAGACTTAATATGTATGAAGAGATTTTAATTTAGATCTCATCTAATCAGTCATCACTATGACTAATCTAATTAGCATGGGCTAAACCAAACCATCAAGCAATCTTATTCAAGACACAATCTTCCAAATTGATAAAATAAGTAGAGATTGGTGGAAGGCATCCCCTTGAAGAATCAAAGGTCCTAATTAAATAACCACCTTTCAAGCACTTGCCTTAGACACTAATTGATCAATTAGTTTCAAATAGGTTAGCTTAAGTGATTTAAGCTCGAGCTACTGAACTGAATCAGATCTTTGGGTCAATTGATTTAACACATGGATGTCAATCAACTCGATCAACTATAACTATTGGTTTAATCTTGAGCACTCTTGACCTAATCCTAATTAATTCTTGACTTGGTTTGATCAACCGCTCATCTCGATTGAGTTTCATTATGTTCAAATTAAAAATCCTAGGTGTAATCGAATAACGAGATCTAATTTTGATTTACTCATGTCCAATCCCTCAAGCATAAACAAAAATTTCATATCTAAATTCAAAATTTTAGATTTAAATTAATTGTATGAAACAGCATATTAAGATCTCAAAACTACTTTTCAGATCTAAGCAAGCATTATATCTCATATATGAAAAAAATTAGATCTAAACTTTGAAAATACTTTTTAAAATTATATTAATATCAAATCTAATCATATTAATTTCAAATCTGATTAGAAATTAGATCTCATCTTATTTTCATGCATATGAACATGTGGCTCTGATACCACTACTGGATTTTGAGGTGTCATGCATATAAATTTTTTAAAATCTTTTTGAAATATATAGCGAAAGATTAGATTAAAACTATTTTAATCTACACATACATAGATCTAATCTAGCACTTACGGATCTAGTTCATATGATGAAGATAAGACAAGCATACATATGATTTCAAAATAAAATAAAAATCAATGATCAGATCACCTATCTGTAGTGCTAAACTCCTTCCTATAGATCTGAATCTAAGGATGTCTTTAGGTTCTGATGAAGCCACATATGCATCTGGCTTCTACAAGTATCCATATATGGCTGATGTGGATCAGAAGCATTCGAGATCATCAAGATGCTAGCTCTCTTTCAGATCTCACTCCTTGTTGTATCTCCTTCTTCGACTCTTGTAGAAGATGATCTGAGGATCTATGTGCAAACTTTTTTCGCACCGGATTAGAGGAGCAAGAGATGCAATGAGAGAACTCTTTCTCTCCCTTCTTTTTCTCTCTTTCTCTGAACTCTCTCTATCTCACAAAGCCTCACGCCTAAAGAGGAGAAAGCCCATGCCCTAATTTGATTTTCTCTCCAATAAAACTCAGCACACGCCTAAAATAGAAGCCACCAACCTCTCACACACCCAAAGAAAGCACTCCAACCTCTTTATCATGCCTAAGAGCTCCCCTTCTTGTATAGATAGTGGCTAAGGGGAGAGGATAAAAGCTAACCTTATCATGATAAGGGTTTAAGTTCTACTAAACTCTATCCTTATCAAAAATTTGCATGAACCCTTCATTCAAATCTCAAATAACATGGAGAAGAATAGGCATGGAGAGGTTGGCACGCGGCTAAGGAGATAAGCATAAGAAGGATGCATGCTAAAAAGGGGGCATGCATTCCCATGTGCACCCCTCCTTTCTGACGAGAGAGAGACTCAATAAATCTGAGACTCTGGCATATAAACCAACTCAGATTCAATCCGGGCTCAATTCAAACCCAATTCAAATTTTATTTGAGCCCAATTCGAGCCAGACTCAATCCTAATCTAATTAGTACTCAAATCTAAAACTCAAATGCTCAATTAGGTCAAATTTAATCAAATTAAATTTGATTTAATTAAGTAGAACTTGATCCCCAATTTGATCTTATCAAATTGTATTGCAATAATTATAATTAAGTCTTCCTTATTCACTATTAGCAGATCCTCTACTTGTAACTTTTACAAATTGATCCAAATTATCAATCATATTGATGATTTGATCATGATCCAATCATTCAATCTAATCAAATCTCTTTTGTGTATGACACCATAGATTCTATTCTTTCTGATAGTGGACATACCATGATCTCCATCATAGCATCATCGAAACACCTTTCAATAGGTTGAAATATTTTCAACTTTCACCCAACAAGGATCATCGATCCAAAATGATCTAGTGAGTTCTCATAATCTACTACTGATGCCTAACAGCATATGGTGGTATTTTAACAGAATAGAATAAATAAAATCCCTAGGTATAGTTACCTTATGATTCAGTTCTTCTATTATGAGTCACGACAAGATAGAGATTATAGAAACTCATCAAACTCCAACATCTATCATATGAAAGATTCAATTAGTTCAGTCCAAATCATGAAACTCATGAAAATTTTTTTCCATTAATCACTATGCTGTGGCCACAGACTTAAGGACTCAACTTCTTAAATCTCATAAGACTACTCCTTATCTATTAAGATCGATAGACCCCATTTAGATATATGTACATCCTACTCCTATAATGAACCTATTATAGCTAACATATACTACAATGATCCAAATGGCTAAGAGATCATGTTTGTATAGTCAAACTATAGCAATCCCACTATGAGCAGTTGAGACACCATAGATCAAAGAACCATTCACACGACCATAGCATCAAGAAGATCACTGACGAGTAAGTAGATATCCATGTGATCTCTCATACAGTCATGCTCAGTGCCGATGTTCTCCAATAACCATCCGTACTCTCACTCAATATCTCCACACTGTAGATTCGAGACTCATCTATCTTGAAAGAAGCGATCTATATACCGATCTAATCGAATCAATCACCATCTCTATATTGATCCATCGATCGGAGCAATTTAGGAATAAATCACATATGTCCCTAATTCTCAACTCTTGGAAATATATGTCTTTAATTTATTAATTTCTTGAATAATTCTCAGATACATTATACAAGAATGGATAGAAAAATATCTATTTTATTGATAAATCAATAATTTAAGTATAAATATATATCCTAGAAAGATATAATGTATCTGTCATATTGACTTCTAGGGCATACAACTAACATGCCTCCCTATAGACATGCCTGGTGTTGGGATTATGTCCTAAAGCCAATTATCTTATTGTAAACAATTATGCTTTTGTATATGAATTATAAATAAATTAATAAATATTATTTGATAGTTCATCATATTTTTGCATCTTTCATATAGAACTCTTAATCTTATGATAAAGTCCTTAGAACTATAAAATAATCGATAAAGGTGATGGGGATTCATCAATAGTTCTTAAACTATGTTTGCGATCAAATAATACATTATTAATAGGACGATAATGTCTATCAAGTTTAGATCATTGTGTGTCATATGGATTGGTTATCCTCGTAACTAAAGAGTGTGGAGATACTGGTATGGCATGCAGGTGAGATGTAGAAGTATAACATCACTGAATGTGACTCAGCTATGGAGTACTCTACTATCAAGAGCAGCTCGTGAAGTGTATGGACATAAGTATCTCTTCAATCTGAGATCATCATGATGACTTATAAGCAACTCACTGTGCTTTGATGTTGGACCATCTGTATTTTTAATACAGTGACAGAAGGTTACTGGGCACAGTCAGGTACCTGTAAAGTTTGTGTGTGAGTCAAAATAGAATTGACCCCTCTAGGTTATAAGAGATAATACTTCAATATATTTTAATTCATAAAATCTTGATCAGATTAATTCATGTGATCAGTCACAAGATTTGAAAGGTTGAAATACAATTTGGATGACTGATCTAGGGTTTGACAGTTTACTCTGAGGTCGTCCAGAGCATTGAGGGTCAAAGAGATGAATTATGTAGTAACCATATGCCAAAGTTCTTGAATGTTGCTTTATAATTATTCAATCTATCCAGATATTAGATATCATTACTAGATGGTCACTTCGATTAATACAGAAAATAGTTTCTATACTACCAGCTTAGTGTTCGAACCTATGGAGTCACGCATATAGTCAAGCAATGTAGGAAAGAATTGAACTAACATCTATGTATTCAATTTAGAAGTAATTGACTTAATTGAATAAATAGATTTACTTAATTGAGAATTAAGTTCTGGGTCATATGAAATTAAATCCTAACTATGTCTAGCTAGCACTGGCCATTAGATGCAGGTTTAATTTTGGAGATGAATTTGACCTAATCTATAATCCAAGAAATTTTGAGAGATTGAATTCGAGTCCTAATTATTTTAGATTAGATCTAATTTAATTGAGCTTAATTTAATTTAAGATAAATTCGGTTAATTATCAAAGTTTGACTTGGACCTGAATCCTAATTAGATTAAAATTAATAGTCTTTTCAAATTTGGTTTGAATCAGATTTAAATTGGATTCGAATTGAGCCCAATTTAAACCAAATTTGAATTGGTCACATGTGCTTTAAACCCTTGGGACTCTCTCTTTTATTTGGCTAACCAAGAAGGAGAAGGGGTGCTAAAAATCATGCCCTATTCCTTGCATGTGTGAAAGAAAAGGAGTAGCAAGTTGGCACCTCCCCTTCTTCCTTGGACTCTTCATAGATAAAGTCTAATTTGATTCAAATTTTATTTGAATCAGAGTCCTAATCCCAAGGGGAATCTTAGATCAAATTTTGGGCACCATTATAAAGGGAGGGCACTAATTTTGATGGAGATTATCTTTGGAGGATGCTAATTCATGTGAAGAGAGTTCCATCTGAATTTAGGCATCAATTCTTCCTTCCTAAGCATGGGAGTTTTTTCATGGTGTGGCGCCAATTGGCATGGAGGAGTCCTTTCCCATGTGAACCACTCCCATCTGAAGGATCCCTACCTTGAGATCAGATCTTGATGGCCTCTTTTGCTTCCCTTTTGAAGGAGCAACACCCCAAGATGTTCATCCATTTTTTTCTATAGTGCCTGACGTGCATGAAAAGTAGAGGATTTACACATTCAGATCTCGTGAAGCAACTGATTTTAAAAATTTCAGCAACCTTGATCAAGTCTCCACATGCATTAAGGTAATCATAATAGTTATGAAAATTTTAAAATGAAATCTGTTCAATTTCTTTCTGGCAATCCAATCTAAGTTGGATTATTCTCTTCAACTGGTATCAGAGCCAGACTAAAGACATAAATGCATGGTTAATATTTTTTTTGTAATTTTCAAATTTGGTTTTAACCAAAATTTTAGATGAAATTTAAGCAGATTTCAACCTGATTTCTAAAAATTTCTGATCTGGTTTTGACCAGATCTTTGTGTTTAAAATCTGAATCTGATAATGATTTGATACAAATCTATTTCGATAGAATTTTTATGGCAGATTTTTTTTTCAAATCAACACCTGATTATGCTTAGATATAAATCTATTTTGATAAATTTTTATGGAAGATTTTCAAATTCAAAATCAGCATTTAATTAAGTTCTTATTTGAATTTGTTTTGATAGATTTTCAAATCTGATTTTAGACAGATCTCTGTGCATATTCAGATCAGATTTTAACCAAAATTTTTTCTATGCATTCATATCTAATTTTGAATAGATTTCCATGCATATTCAAATCTGAAATAGATGATTTATATGTTATATAAATATAGATTTAGATCTGAAATTGTTTGTGGAGTTATGTTATGATCTAATATGATTAGATAAACTTGCTGTTTTTCATAGTTTCTGATTATGTTCATGTGCAAGCCAAATTTTTTGTTTACTGCACATAAATATTAGATTGGATCTAATTTATGTTAATTAGAAACTAAGATCAAATGATTAAATGATCACATGGACTGCTATAAGGTAGCCCTGGTGTAAGGTTTACCCCATACATTAGAAAGGTTATCATAGTACATGATGATCAGTCTTAAAAAGGTGTTTTTAATACATCTTAATCATTTATATCTGAAATCATGAATAAGTTTAGATTAGATTTTAAAAAAAATTATGATTTATTTTACTATCTTATGCAATATTTTTAGATCTAAAAATTAGTTTTAAAAGCTAAATTTTTTTACATATGATGTTGGTTACTTAGATCTAGCATTTGTTATTATGTATGTGATGCATGAATATGATTTAGATCTAATTTATTCATGTTTAATTGTTAAACTTTGATCCAAAAAATTAGTTTTAAGATCTTTATTTATGTTTAAACATGAACCTATGGGAATGGGTTAACTCAAATCCGGTTCTTTTGACTAGGTTAGACCTAGGGTCTAAAATCAAAAACATAATGGACTGAATTAAGCAATTGATCAAATCTAACCAAAAATTGATTTAGATTAGGTCAAGAGTATTTTAAATCAAACACAATAGTTTTAGTTGATCAAGTCCATATTTATGATTTTACCAAATGGATCTGATTAAGGCTCAATGGTTGAGCTCGAGTTCTATGCTGACCAAATCAAAATTGATAGACTAGTTTGTATCTAGGTAAGTGGTTAAGAGGGGTTTTTAATTGGGACTGTTCTCTTTTCTAGCCAGCCATGGTGTCTAAGGAAAGAAACAAGGACCCTCCCACCGATCTCCACTTACTTGGCCAATATGAACAATCTATTTTTGATTAGGTCACCTAGTGATTTGAGTTCACCCATGTCATTTAGGTTTGTTAGTCTGATTAAGAAGTCCCTGGACCAGCTATGTCTCTTGACTTAGTGAAGTTAGTGGGAGGATTCCACTAATTGATTTTCTAATTTATTGATTAAATCCTCTAAATTATTAGGTCCTTAAAATAACATAGTTATGAAGATTACTAGTTTATAGCCTCCCATTAAGGTGGATGGTAATGGGTCCAATAGTCTTGATAAATATTAGAGGTGCCACATTCCTAGTATTTATCTAAATATTGAAATTATCATCCATGATATGATGACCTCATTGTGTCTTTTGATGGATGGTCAGATTGATCGAGCCACATTCAGACCTGATCATTCATTAGTTAGATACTGGGTATGATCATGTTAATGGTTGGACCTAACCAGGCCTTTCAGTAAAAGTGCCCCATGCCTGCTGAAAAGGAGCTTATGACAAAATATTTTACTAAAAATTATTTAGAAAAATAATTAATTAAGAATCTATCCATAGGTGCATGTGGGTTGGTCGAGCCACACTCGAGCCCATATACAGTCAGTGTGAATTCTAGTACCTGTTAAGGAATCAAAGTCTTCGAATTGGAGGTAGAGACTACCAATATATGTAAAATAGTGAGAGAAACTTTTATACTAAAGTCCATGTATTTAGGATTATATAATTCATATACTAAAATGGTCTTTGTGTTGGCTAATACATTATCGCTCCACTCACTGTTAGACAGTGATAAGTTTATGGGATCCAACTTCGATAGATGGTATCGAAAGTTAAAGATAATTCTAGAGCATGAGAGGATCTTATATGTTCTTACAATCCTATACCTAAAGAATCTGCTACCAATACAGGTGGTACAATGAGAGACACTTATTAGAAGTGGCTCAATAATCATACAATTATACATTGCATAATGAGAGCTGCTATGAACGATGACTTTAGTTGAAAATTTGAAGATGCACAGTCAGAGGAGATGCTTCAAAAGTTGAACGAGTTCTTTGGCACCCCTGATGATACTACGAGATACAAAACCTCTTATGTAGTGTTCAACGTCTGAATGTGAGAGGGAGCATCGTGTAGGAAATTTGCGGTAGTGCAGTATATGCAATTAAAAAATTTTATACAATAGAAATAATATATTAAATTATTTAATTCTAATCATATGTATAAGATCTAATCTTAGACTACCACATCAGGATCTTTGATATGAAAAATATGTACTTTAGATCTAAAAATAAAAATCACACCGATCTCATCAATGCTGAAATTCTAGATCTAACTATTAGAACTACCATAGGAATCAAAATAAGTTAGAGATTGTTACTAAATAAATTTTGATCTCGATCTTCTCTAATCCAATAGTTGGAGAGGGTGTTCCTCAGATCACTCACAGCTACACGAAGTCATCTGACCTCTATAGAAAAATCCATCCAAAGACTGACGCAGATCAGGGGCTCGAAGATGCTAGTCTGCGAACAACTTCAACAGCTGACCTCTTCCTTCTTCTACAAGCACCTTGGACACTCCAAAGGATAGGAGATCTGGAGGAGAAAGAGAGGAGGAGGAGAAGAGGCTCTAAAGAAAAAAAATCTATAAGAGAATTGATCATGGGACGTCCAAGAGAGGAGTCCCCTTTTTATAGACTAGGAATTAGGACTTTCTAAGAAAGAATGCCATGAATCAATGCCAAAACTCCTTTTTGACATCCCCAAAAATTTCAAAAAAATCATTAAGATGTGGATAAGAAATCTAGAGTCCCACATACTGAAGGATTCCTTAAGAAAAATAAGAAAAAAAATAATATAGCTCTAATAATATATCACATACGAAAAATCTCTTTTCTAGTCTGCATCTTATCTCTAATTCAGATCGCATTCGAATTAGGCAAGAGATAATATTATGACTCATCAGCTATAGCCGACCACCCTTATTGGATCCTCTCTCAGGATGCCAAAAATCACAATCCAAATCAAATTAGACATGGAGAAATTGGCATAGATCCAGATGTGGCGCAAAAGATAAGGATAGAGTCCTAGTCTGACTTGGACTCTTCATTTCTAATTCAATTCTAATCCAAATCAAATTTGGATTGAAATCACTGATAAAAATGAACCTAATCCAATTAAAAATTAAATATCTCATCAAATTTTAAACCCAATTAAAAATTAGTCGAGTCCAAACCCTGATCGAATCAGGATCAAATTTCTCTTGTAATCGAGTTTGATCATATCAATCCCAATCTGAGTCGAACTGAATCTAATTCAATTAGACTTATTTCAAAGCTCTTTACTCAATAAAATTGAGTCAATTAATAATCTAATTACTAATTAATTCTTCATAAATGATAGTCCCATCTCAGTGGGACTCTCCTACAGAGTTTTAGTCCAAGTAGGACTCTTCACCAGAGTCACAATCCAATTTGACTCTTCAGCCATCAGATCTGATCAAATCTTCTAATGCATGTGACCCATAAGTTCAAATATAAGCCGATAGCATAAGAACAACTTCTTATACCAATCATTGTAACCATCTAGCAATGATGACCCAACGATCGAATGGGTCGAAGTGTTGCAAAGCAACCTTCTAGAACCTACTGGCGTATGGTTACCGTATAATTCATCCCTTTGACCCAAATGCTCAAAGTGACTTAGGATTTATCTGTCAACCCTAATTAAGTCGACCACATTATATTTCAACCTTTCAAATCTATCTCATGGATAACCTTGGCCAAGATTTTGCTAAATTGAAATACACTGATGCATATCTCCTACCAATTCAGAGGGGTCAATTCCATCTTGACTCACACACCGACTTGATAAGTACTTGATTGCACCTAGTATACTTCCACCACTAAGTTAGAAACTCAGAAGTTTGGTACTAAAGTATAGTGAGTTACTTACAAGTTACCATGGTGGTCTCAGATCGGAGAGATACTTATACCCATACCCTTCACAAGCTACTCTTGACAGCAGAGTGCTCGGCATATGGTCACGTTTGATACGAATATACTCTAACATTCCATCTGCATGCTATAACATATCTCCATACTTCTTGGTTAAGAGGATAACCAACTCATATGGCACACAATGACTTACACTTGATATCGCTATCGTCCTAGTAATAGCGTATCATTTGGTCACAAACAATTTTAAGGACTTAACGATAAATCTTCCTTTATCGATTAATATATATAGTCCTAAAGACTTCATTACAACACAAAAGTTTAAAGATGGTCAATTTATAATGAAAATATCAAATAACTTTTATTAATAAAAATTCAATACGGTTTATAAGATGAGCACAATCGTCTAACGATTGGCTTTGGGACATATTTTTCAACAACTCCCACTTGGACTAAAGTCAATCAGTATAATATCGTATACCCATCTTCGATTTATGGTCATCAAACTGTTAGGATTTGATGCTTTGAGATTCAGCCCATATTGAGCCCACAACGAGGTTCACGATGAAAAATGGAGTCCAACGAGATCAAGATCACCTGAAACGGAGCTTGGATGGAGGAGATATGAGTTTTTGAAGTCGACATGAGATTCGAGGAGCGGAGGACCACCGGCGACTGGCAGCGGGCGGCAGCGGTGCGCGGGATGCGCGACCCACGCGGGCGGGCGGGCCTGCGGCCCAGTCGGGAGTGCAGCCCAGGCGCACGCAGGCCCGCATGCGGGAGCGAACCGGCCCAGGCCTAGTAGCCTGCTGGCCCTTTGCACCGATCCACCGTGGATCGGGCGGTCCACGGCTGGGCCTATGGACCGCATGGGTGTTTCCACGCGTTTCTCACAGTCTACGGCACTATTCCATTGACCGATCGTGATCGGAGGGCGTGGGTTGATCTATTTTTTGATCCGACGGTTCAGAACCTGATTTGGGTTGATTAAGGACTCTTAAACCTAATCTAATTGGGTTTTAACCCTTTAAAAGGGCCTGTACGTGAAACAGAGAGGAGGGGGTTCAGTTTTTTGCACCGTACGAAGCCCGTACGGAACCCAAGAGAAGAGAGAGGTGGAAGCGCTGAGAGACAAGGAGCAGGAGGCTCTTGGACAGTGGTCGCCAGGCACTTCAGGGGTTCAAGAGGTCTTCCAAGAGAGAGAGAGCTTTTGTGAGGGAAACTTCTAGTGAGAGAGAATTGGGTGTACAAGGGTTGAGGGTAAGGTCTCCTCTTGTAAAATTTTTTTTTCATAGTAAAGTTTGCATGCCCCATGGAGGCGAGCCCTTTTGTGGCTGATCCACGTATTTTGATTATTTTTCTTTTTGTTTTGTTTCTTCTTTCTTCCTGCTGCATCGCATGGTACTAAAAGAATCTTGAGAGGTGGTGTCCTGGCCAGACATCTACCCAATAAGTGGTATCAGAGCAAGGTGGTACAAGGATGCAGATTGCAGTGATGGTGAGCAAGACTGAAGATGGAGAAGACAGGAACAATCAAGATAGAGATCAACAAGTTCGATGGTAAGAGCAATTTCTCCTTGTGGCAGACAAGGGTGAAGGACGTGCTCATCCAACAGGGGTTGATCGATGCTCTCTTGTGTGATGAGAAGCCTACCACCATGGAGGTGCGGGATTGGAAATGACTACAGATGCAGGTGGTGAGTACCATCTGCTTGTACCTGGCGGATGAGGTGGTGATCCATGTACTGAGCGAGACTTTTCCGACGGTGCTGTGGTCGAAGCTCGAGGAGTTGTACATGGCGAAGTCTCTCACCAACACACTTTTCCTCTGGAGGTAGTTTTACCAACTGCGGATGACTGAGGGACAGAGCATGCAGGAGCATTTGAGCCACTTCCAGAAGATCCTCACCGACCTCCTCAGCGTTGGCGAGAATGTTGAGGAGAAGACTAGGGTGCTGATTTTGCTGGCATTGCTTCCTCTTTGGTACGAATTCTTGGTGATTGCTCTTCTAGTGGGGAAGAGCACTATCAAGATGAACGAGGTCACCACGGTGATACTCCAAAATGAGGTTCTCAGGAGCGAGAACCCAGCTTCGAGTTCAGGTGGCGGTAGCTCAGCTTTGGTGGCTTCTGGAGGAGCAGGAGGTGGTAGACGGAGCGATAGGAGATCGCAATGAGGGCGGTCCAAGTCCAGGAGGGACTTGAGCAAAATCAGGTGTTACCGATGTGAGGAGTTAGGGCATCTAACCAGAGATTGTCCTCAACTAAAAAATCGGACGGTGGCTGCTGTAGCGACGGCCAGCAGTGATTCAGATGGAGATGTCCTGGAGATATCTGATGAGGTATCTACTTCTTCCAGCAGTGGATATTAGATTCTGCATGCCCCTATCATGTATGTTGCAGAGAGGAGCAGCTTGACTCCCTGAAGAATAGTGAGGGCACTGTATATCTGTCGGATGGATCGAGCTGTGCGATCAGAGGCATTGGGACGGTCAGCTGGAGGACACATGACGGTGCAGTGAGGAGATTAGGGGAGGTCCGATATATATCCGATTTCAGACGAAATCTTATCTCACTTAGCAGACTGGATTCGAGAGGCTACAGGATGGTAGCTGGTGGAGGAATCCTGAGGGTGTTACACGGCGATAGGATTGTGCTGGAGGGAAGAAGGAGAGCAGAGGACATTATTACCTGGCAGGGAGTCCAGTGCGAGGTGGAGCTTCGGGAGCCAGGTGGAGTCCAGAGCGAGGTGGAGCTCCAAAAATGGATCGGGCACGAGACAGGAGACTCGAAAGGACGAGAGGCGACGTCGCAAGGTGAGATTCCTATTGCCGCAGGATGATGCTTCGAGCAGGTCTCAGGTCAGGAGGAGCACAGCATATGATGGAGATGGGATCGAGCAGCCTGACTCGACTCCCATATTTGCCCATCCATGATCAGCAGGCGATTACCCCAGGGCATGGGGGCGAGGAGATCCAGAAGCTCTCAGAGTTTGGAGGAGGCTGAATATCGAGTCGAGGTAAAGATTGTTAGGATTTGATGTCTTGAGATTCAGCCTATATTAAGCCCATAGCGAGGTTCACGATGAAAAATAAAGTCCAACGAGACCAAGATCACCTGAAACGGAGCTCGGATGGAGGAGATACGAGTTTTTGAAGTTGGTACGAGATTCGAGGTGACGGAGGACCACCGGCGACCGACGGTGGGCGGCAGCGACACGGCCGCAGGCGGCGGCATGCGGGATGCGCAACCCACGCGGGCGGGTGGCCAAGCGGGCGGGTGGCCCAGGCGGCGCGCGGCCCAGGGGGACGCACGGCCCAGCCGGGTGCGCGGCCCAGGCGCGCGCAGGAGCAGGCCGGCCCAGGCCCAGCGGCCTGCTGGCCCTTTGCACCGATCCACCATGGATCGGGTGGTCCACGGCTGGGCCTGTGGACCACGTGGGTGTTTCCCACGTGTTTCTCGCGGTCCACGGCACTATTTCATGGACCGATCGCGATCGGAGGGCATGGGTTGATCTGTTTTTGATCCGACGGTTCAGAACCTGATTTGGGTTGATTAAGGACTCTTAAACCTAATCTAATTAGGTTTTAACCCTTTAAAAGGGCCTGTGCGTGAAACAGAGAGGAGGGGGTTCAATTTTTTGCACCGTATGAAGCCCATACGGAATCCAAGAAAAGAGAGAGGTGGAAGCGCTGAGAGACAAAGAGCAGGAGGCTCTTGTACAGCGGTCGCCAGGCACTTCAGGGGTTCAGGGGATCTTCCAAGAGAGAGAGAGAGCTTTTGTGAGGAAAACTTCTAGTGAGAGAGAATTGGGTGTACAAGGGTTGAGGGTGAGGTCTCCTCTTGTAAAATTTTCTTTTTCATAGTAAAGTTTGCATGCCCCATGGAGGCGAGCTCTTTTGTGGCAGATCCACATATTTTTATTATTTTTTTTTTTATTTTGTTTCTTCTTTCTTTCTGCTACATCGTGTGGTACTAAAAGGATCTTGGGAGGTGGTGTCCTGGCCAGACATCCACCCAACATAAACTCTTTGATTCTGAGAGCTTTAGTAAATGGGTCGGCCAGATTCTCCCTTCCATCGATCTTTTGATGGTCGACGTCACCTCAACCCACGATCTCCTGAATAAGGTGATAATGGTGCAGATATGTTTGGTGCGCCGATGGGATCTCGGCTCCTTGGCTTGAGCAATGGCTCTAGTATTGTCGCAGTATAACAAGATAGGGTCATCAACGGAGGGTGCCACTCCGACCTCACCAATGAACTTTCACAACCATACAGCTTCTTTCACAGCATCGGATGCCGTATATACTCTGCTTTGCAAATAAAGTCCGCCACAGTATTCTGCTTGAAACTTTTTTAGTAGATTTTTTCACCATTTAGGTTAAAAATATAACCTGACACATTCTTGCTATTATCATGGTCTGATTGAAAACTGAAGCCGGTGAACCCCACAAGTTTCAAATCAGTTTCACCATACACAAGCCACTGATCCTTAGTATTTCTTAAATACTTAAGAATGGTCTTTACGACCTTCCAGTGATTTTCTCCTGGATCAGACTGATATCTACTCACTACCCCTAATGAGTATGCCATGTCTGATCTTGTATATGTTATTACGTACATAATAGAACCCACTGTCGAAGCATATGAAACTCTACTTATACGCTCTCTCTCTTGAGGAGTTGTCCGACAATCTTCTTTCGAAAGAAAAATTTCTTGACCTTTTGAAAGATAGCCTTTTTTGAAAATTTTCATGCTGAACCATTTCAATATAGTATCTTTGTACATGGATTGGGACAGCCCGAGCAGCCTCTTAGATCTATCTCTATAGACCTTCATCCCTAGGATCTAGGCTGCTTCTCTGAGATCCTTCATGGAGAATTATGACGAGAGCCACACTTTTATTTTTTGTAATGTCGGGATATCATTTTTGATTAAGAGAATATCATCCATATACAGTATAAAAAATATAATTATCGAGCCATTTGCCCACTTATATATGTAGGGTTTCTCTCCATTCCTAACGAAGCTATACGTTCTGATCACCTTATCAAAATGTATGTTCCAACTCCGAGATGCTTGCTTCAATCTATAAGTGGATCTCTGAAGCTTGCACACCTTGGACTCATCTGTGGATATGAACCTTTCAGGTTGTATCATATGTACCTCTTCGTTCAGCTCTCCATTTAGGAAAGCTATCTTCACATCCATTTACCAGACTTCATAGTCCAGATATGCTGCTATCGCAAGCATGATTTGAATGAATTTGAACATTGTCATAGAAGAAAATATCTCATCATAGTCAATACTATAATGCTAACGATAACCCTTGGTAATCAAACGGTTTTATAGGTCACCGTCGGGACCTACAAAAGAAGTCTAAACCAGAGGTGGGGTTGCTCCGGCAAGACCCTCCGACGCTCAAGTCAGTTCTCTGCCTCAACAAGAATGGAGTGCTCGAACAAAAATTTTAGCAGAGTTTCTAGATAAGAAATGAGAGCTTAGAGAATAACATATCTGGGGTCTCCCTTTTATAGGCGGAGGGAGCAACAGACTGATAGTGATGTTTGTAACCGTCTGGCAGTGGGCTACTCATGGTCAGGAAGAGTTTGTTGCGAAGAGTAGTGGAGTGGAATCGTGGCTATCACTGGGACATGCCACGTGGAGTCTGTCGTGGGGAGTGGAGCGGCATCCGTTGTCGTGACTTGCCAGAGGATGGAGGAATCACGCGGTATCCGTCGTAGGGAGTGGAGCAGGATCGTGGCCATTATTGTGGTCTACCAGGGAGTGATAGAGCCACACGAAATCCATCGTAGGAAGTGGAGCAGAGTCATGGCCGTTACTGCGGCCCGCCAGGGAGTGATGGAGCCATGCAGAATCCGTCGCAGGAAGTGGAGCAAAGTCGTGGCCATTGCTGTGGCCTGCTAGAGGGTCCAGGCCTGTCGGTCGAAGTTCGGTTGGAGTGTCTGGTGGAGAGAGGTGGCAAGTTACCCATCTGAGAGGAGCTCGGAGTCCGGCTCTCGTAGGAGTCTGGATGAAGTCTTCCTTCAGTCGAAGTCGGGGATGAGGTCCGGCACCCATGGGAGTCCGGACGGAGTCTTTCCGCAGCTGGAGTCGGAGATGAAGTCCGGCTCCCGTAGGAGTCCGGACGAAGTCTGCCTGCAGTCGGAGTCGGGGATGAGGTCCGGCTCCCATAGGAGTCCGGGTAGAGTCTTCCTGCAGCCGGAGTTAGGGATGAGGTCCGGCTCTCGTAGGAGTCCGGGCAGAGTCTTCCTGCAGCTGGAGTTGGGGACGAGGTCCGGCTCCCGTAGGAGTCCGGGCAAAGTCTACCTGCAATTGGAGTTGGGGGCGAAGTCCGACTCCCGTAGGAGTCCGGACGAAGTCTACCTGCAATTGGAGTCGTGGGCGAAGTCCGGCTCCCGTAGGAGTCCGGATGAAGTCTGCCTGCAATTGGAGTCGTGGGCGGAGTCCGGCTCCCGTAGGAGTCCGGACGAAGTCTGCCTGCAGCCGGAGTCGGGGATGAGGTCCGGCTCTCATAGGAGTTCAGGCAAAGTCTTCCTGCAGTCAGAGTTGGGGATGAGGTCTGGCTCCCGTAGGAGTCCGGGCAGAGTCTTCCTGCAGTCGGAGTTGGAGACGAGGTCTGACTCCCGTAGGAGTCCGGGCAGAGTCTTCCTGCAGTCGGAGTTGGGGACGAGGTCCGGCTCCCGTAGGAGTCCGGGCAGAGTCTACCTGCAATTGGAGTTAGGGGCAAAGTCCGACTCCCGTAGGAGTCTAGATGAAGTCTACCTGCAATTGGAGTCGTGGGCGGAGTCCGGCTCCTGTAGGAGTCCAGACGAAGTCTGCCTGCAATTGGAGTCATGGGCGGAGTCTGGCTCCGTAGGAGTCCAGACGAAGTCTGCCTGCAGTCGGAGTCGGGGATGAGGTCGGCTCCCGTAGGAGTCCGAGCAGAGTCTACCTGCAATTAGAGTTGGGGGTAAAGTCCGGCTCCCGTAGGAGTCCGGACGAAGTCTACCTGCAATTGGAGTCATGGACGGAGTCCGGCTCCCGTAGGAGTCTGGACGAAGTCTGCCTGCAATTGGAGTCATGGGCGGAGACCGGCTCCCGTAGGATACCGGACGAAGTTTGCCTGCAATTGAGTCATGGGCGGAGTTCAGCTCCCGTAGGAGTCTGGATGAAGTCTGCCTGCAGTCAGAGTCGGGGATGAGGTCCGGCTCCCGTAGGAGTCCGGGCAGAGTCTTCCTGTAGCAGAGTTGGGGATGAGGTCCGACTTCCGTAGGAGTCCGAGCTGAGTCTTCCTGCAGCCAGAGTTGGGGACGAGGTCCGGCTCCTGTAGGAGTCCGGGCAGAGTCTTCCTGCAGCTGGAGTTGGGGACGAGGTCCAGCTCCCGTAGGAGTCCGGGCAGAGTCTACCTGCAATTTGGAGTTAGGGGCGAAGTCCGGCTCCCGTAGGAGTCCGGACGAAGTCTACCTGCAATTGGAGTCGTGGGCGGAGTCCGGCTCCCATAGGAGTCCGGACGAAGTCTGCCTGCAATTGGAGTCGTGGGCGGAGTCCGGCTCCTGTAGGAGTCCCAACGAAGTCTGCCTGCAGCCGGAGTCGGGGACGAGGTCTGGCTCCTGTAGGAGTCCGGGCAGAGTCTACCTGCAATTGGAGTTGGGGGCGAAGTCTGGCTCCCGTAGGAGTCCGGACAAAGTCTACCTGCAATTGGAATCGTGGGCGGAGTCCGGCTCCCGTAGGAGTCCGGACGAAGCCTGCCTGTAATTGGAGTTATCGACGGAGTCCGACTCCCGTAAGAGTCCGGACGAAGTCTGCCCGCAATTGGAGTAGTGGGTGGAGTCCGACTCCCGTAGGAGTCCGGATGAAGTCTGCCTACAGTCGGAGTCGGGGATGAGGTCCGGCTCCCTTAGGAGTCTGGGCAGAGTCTTCCTGCAGCCGGAGTTGGGGACGAGGTCTGGCTCCTGTAGGAGTCCGGGCAGAGTCTACCTGCAATTGGAGTTAGGGGCAAAGTCCGGCTAACGTAGGAGTTCGGATGAAGTCTACCTGCAATTGGAGTCATGGGTGGAGTCCGGCTTCCGTAGGAGTCCGGACGAAGTCTGCCTGCAATTGGAGTCATGGGTGGAGTCCGGCTCCCGTAGGAGTCCGGACGAAGTTTGCTTGCAGTCAGAGTCGGGGATGAGGTCCGGCTCCCGTAGGAGTCCGGGCAGAGTCTACCTACAATTGGAGTTGGGGGCGAAGTCCGGCTCCCGTAGGAGTCCGGACGAAGTCTACCTGCAATTGGAGTCGTGGGCGGAGTCCGGCTCCCGTAGGAGTCCGGACGAAGTCTACCTGCAATTGGAGTCGTGGGCGGAGTCCGACTCCCGTAGGAGTCTGGACGAAGTCTGCCTGCAGCCGAGTCGGAGACGAGGTCTGGCTCTCGTAGGAGTCCGATCGATGCTGGTGGGGGCTTATCCGTCAGCAAAACTTGGGAGTGTTGCGGGGGCTCGATCGCCCGGGAGGTTTGAAGAGACGTCATCGAAGGTCGGAAGTCGGTTGGATCCCCGGAGGGTCACTCCTGTCACAAACTTCGGCTGGGGGGTATTTTATACCCAACAAAGACAATATTGGCTAAGTAGGGGAAGAACTAATTTTTAAAAAGACATCTAGATCAGATGATATCTCTCCTTTTTCTTTCTCTTATTATGCACCCTTTAATTTTTTTCTTACTCCATTGAGGACAATATCGATTAAATTAGGGGAGAAAATAAAAATAATAAATTTTTAAGTCCTCAAGTAAGTTAGTATTTAGCATTTAAGCACCTGATTACACTTAAGAATCGAGTTAAATCAAATATTTTTTAAAAAAAATTGATGTATAGATTAGAAAATTTATGAGATATTAAGGGATCAAGTATTAAGAAAACTCAACAAAAAGTTAAGTTTAGAATTTAAATAGTTTTTTTTAAGTATTTCTAAATTTTTTTACCAGCATCACAGAAGAGTTTACTTTCTATGGGCTTGTGTAGGGTAACTATACATTTTTTCATATATATATATATATATATATATATATATATATATAATTTTAGGTACTTCATGCTGAGTAACCAGGTCTCTTTACCTAAACAAGCATTGAGTTTTGCATCAAAAAGTATGAAGGGCAAAGAAGCTTTGTTGTAAAGCTAGTTTTAACTCAAAGTCTGTTTGATTCGAGTAAGTAGGTCTGAGAGATATTCTATACCTAGTGTCCTAAAGCCATCTAGTTTGAGAGTCATTGGCTGAAAACTCACTACATGAATCAAACAGAAAGCTTAAGGGGTTAGGACATTCAATAGCAGTACAACGTTAAAAAAAAAAATCAATAAATCAATAAATAAAAGATGGAAGTAACAATATACTTGTCTATATGAAGGTTAATGATTTAGAGATAAAAGTAAAAATAATTTAGAAAAGTTCAAAAAATATTTAGTATTTTTAGTTTAACTCTCATATTAATTAATATTAATACTCTAATGACATACCTCGCTCACGCTCTACTGAATATCAATGGTCTTTGGAAAATTGATTGGTGAAATTCAAAATTTTAAATTAAATGGTACTTAATTCTAAATTCTTTCTTTATTTGAGGATGAGCAAAGTTTAAGTTGAATGGTGTGATAAGTGATATATTTTTATATTTATTCAAGATATTTTTGATAATTTATGATGCTATTATCTTCTTAAAAATTTAATTTCATAAATAAACTAGATTTTCTTACCAAAATAAATAATTTTAAAAAATATAAAATTAGAGTATATTTATGGAAAAAATATCAAGTTAATTGAGCAATTTTAAGTACCAAAATAATGATGAATTTTTAAAAAATTTAATACATATTTTTTCTTATTTTTCAGGCAAAAATTAGAGCAAAAATCAAGCTAAAATATCCTAAAAAATATTAAAAATTACCTTCGATGTATGGTGGACCGGCCGCTTGGTCCACAGATTCAAGGGCATGGTCCACAGAAATAGTTCGTGGCACACGATGTAGTCCACGATGGGTGGAAGGCTTTCTATGCTGATTGACAGTCCAAATTTCATCTGAAGCGAGATCCGATGGCTGTGATGGATCCCAACCTTGAATAGGAGATAAAATGCATGATCGGACAGCCAGAAATTAATCTGACATGAGATCCAATAGTTGTTATCATATCCCACCTTGATAAGGAGTATAATGCTGCTTTTTAGAGCGATCTGGGTGGTCCATTGAAGATCTAACAATCAGAATTAAATTATACGAGTATAATATGATTTCTAAGGGTTTTAGGACTCCTTTTGTGATCAGAAAAAGATGAAAAATTTATCTATAAATAGGAGATTCAAAAAAAATATGAAGAAAAAAAAATCAAAAGAAAAGTAAAAAAAATAGAGAAAAAAATCAAAGAGCTTTAGGGATCAAAAATTGAGAGAATATGGAACTAGAGATCTTGATGCGTGGCTAAATCTCTTCAAATCTAGGAATACGATGAAGCCTGTAAATAGATTTTTATTTTTTTATATATTTAATTTTTATAAAATAAAATTATATTTTTATTTCATATTTTTTTTAATTTTTTGAGGTATTAATCTAGCCTACACAGCCTATATCCTCTATGACGAGCCGTGATTCCTGGATATGGTCCGTGCTTAGGAGAGATAGATCGTGATATATTAGATTAAATCTTATATCTTATAATTAAATTTAGATAGTTTATACTCTGATAGGACGAGCCGTGATATATTGATAGAGTCCATATCCATTAGAGATAAGCTATACTAATACCCTAATCACAAGAATTAATATTACAATATAAAAAAAATAAATCTAATTTGCATGGTGGATTCAAAATTTTTAGATTATTTTTCTAACTTATTTTTTTATAAATTAATTTATATTTATAATTAAATTCTTATTATTTTATTTCTTTTTAATCTTTCTATAATCAATTCTCTTTTATTTCTTCTTAAAAAAAATAATCATCCTAAATCTCTGTAGAAATGATCCCGACTCATCCTATCTATATAGTTTGAGTTAGTTTTTATTCTTGACCACCTACAACAGCGATCAGACACATAATGGATGCACTATTAAGAGTTGACAGTTTAAACTTTGGGTCATCCTAACATCAAGGGTTAAAAGGATGAATTATACGGTAACTATATCCAAATAAGTTCTTGAGTGTTGCTTTGCATACATTCGGCCTATCTGGATGTTTGATACCATTGCTAGATGGTTACTCCGATTGGTACAAAAATTAGTTCCTGTGCTACCAGCTTAGGTTCGAACCTATGAGATCACACACATTAAAAGTTTCTCTCTTATCACATAGCTAATCTGAAGAGTCTTAGTGGACGGAGACTCTGGTGAAGAGTCCCACTAGATGGAGACTCTATTGAAGAGTCCCACTGGATGAGAACTCTAGAGAAGAGTCCCACTAAACTTGGACTCTATTATTAATGAAGGATTAATTAATGATTAGATCATTAATTAGCTCAATTTGATTGAGCATTAAAGTCTGGATCAAGTCTGATTGAATTAGATTTAATCAGATCAGGTCTGATTAGGTTATGAGATGACCTAATTGGTAAGAAAGAAATGATCCTGATTTGATCAGATCTATAGCTCAATTAATTTATTATTTGATTAGATTTAATTGAGATTATAAAAGCCTAATTAGATTAAATTTATTAAATTTTATTTAGACCTAATTGGATTGGATTTGAAAGAAATCTAATTGGTTAAATGCTAGAGTCCCAAATGAACGGGACTCTCTCCCTTGCGACACCCAAATTGTCTCACACCTTTTCTCACCATACAAAATCAGTTTGTGTGTGAAAAAATTAAAAAATAATCCTTCTTTTGTCACCCATTAAGGATAGAAATTGGTTCATTTTAATTTAAATTTAAAATAATTTGAATTTCAAACTAAAACCTTATCCATATCCTTCCACATGTTGGCTGTTTTTTAAGGCATATATTGTGTGCAAGAAAAGGAAGTCTTTATGATTATTTTCTATATCCAATTTTCTATAGTAAGTCTCTCTTTAATTCAGATAAGGATGAAAAAAAGTTAAAGTCAAATTAAAATTCAAAATGATTTGAATTACAACAAACTCCAGCTTTTATCTGTCTTACCTGATTTGTGCGACAACCATAAAAGGGCCACAATTTTATGCACCAACAAGAGAGAGCTTTTCACTGTGATATATCAAAGAGAAAGAGAGGCCAAAATTCTTCTTTGGGGTGTGAAGTTTGGATGGTTTTCTTTTTTCTTTGGCGTGAACAAAAGAGGAGACCATTCTCCTCTCGGGTGAGAGACCTAGAACTGTTCTAGATTTTTGGGTGAGAAAAAAATCAGAGAGAAGAGAGTCTTCATCTGATTTTTCTCTACCATCCAGCATCCTCCTCTAATCCATCTTCAACATTGAAAAGGTCTGAGGTAATCGAAGAAGAAGATCAAGTCAGATCTGCCATCAGAAGCCAACTGCGCAAGCTAGCACTCCCGCGGAGGGTTGATCGGTCCGAGGGTTTTGTATGGACCATTCGTAGAGGCCGGATACTTATGCGGTTGTGAGCGACCAAAGAAAACTTTCAGATCTACATTCTTGATCATGAAGTTTGACTACCCATACTCAGATATTGGGTTCGGAATCCTAAAATTGGTAATTAGATTTATTACTAAATACTGTTTTTGGTTCACATGCTTGTCATTTTAGATTCAGATTTTTATACATATAAATTTATGCCATAGATCTATTTGTAGAAGTTTTATAATCAGATCTTATACATATATTTATAGATTAAATAGTTTAATCTAATATTCTTTCACTAAAAAATTTTTGAAATACATGCATGAAATTTTTGTGCATCCCAATAATGGTATCAGAGCCAGGTTCGATATGACATGATATTATATACATATAGATCTATAATTTAATTTAGATTAGATTTGATATATAATATTTAGATCTAAAATTAGTTATAGATCTAATCACACAAACTGATATAAGATTGTCCTGCTATAAGGTTTATCCCTTACAGTGCAAAAGTTGTCCTAGTTTGTGCTGATTTTTATAAAGTTTGATTTTAATTTGAAGTATGTAAAATTTATTTATGATGATTATTATTTAATTTTAATATAATCAAAATATAACAATCAGATTTAAAATAATTTAAATTAGATCTAAATTATTTAAATTAGATGATTTGAGTAGCGAAGTAATCGGATTGGATTTATCACCAAGCCGTCCGGTCATAGGAGGTAATAGAGATTAGATCTCTCTTTTTTTTATTCAATTGGATCCTCTTATGATGTTTAGGGGTGCCATTATAACTATATCCCATAAAGATGAATGCGAAAAGAAAACTTTACTTTTTTCAAAATCCTAAGATTGTGTATATGATACATTATATGAAAAGTAGTTGCATCTAATCTTTGTAAATAAAATCTAGAATCATGAATATATTTAAAATAGTTCTAAAATAATTTATGATTAATTTTATCATTATTTATACAAAATTATTTTGATCTAAAATTAATGTAATTGTTACAATTCGCCTGTTGAGTCGACTTAGTATTATTTGGGTCGACTCAGGATGCTGGTTTCTCAGCTCAATTTTTATTGAGCTGACTCATTATTATAGACTAAAAATTATGATTAATAATTAATCATCAATAAGTTAACTAAGTCTCAGAACTTAGTCGACACATTGTGATGAGTAGACTCAATCCAGGTGTGAGTCGATTCAAGTTTCAGATCTAAATGATAATACATAAAATTAATTATAAAAATATTTTATAAAATTTAAAATTATTTTTAAATATCAAACTCCTACCCACAGCCTCAAATTTAATTAAGAATTAAGTTGAACCTATTAGATCTAGAATTATGAATTAAAGATCTAATGTCATTCGCATAAAATATGGGTGATGGG
This sequence comes from Elaeis guineensis, assembly GCF_000442705.2. Taxonomy (NCBI): domain Eukaryota; kingdom Viridiplantae; phylum Streptophyta; class Magnoliopsida; order Arecales; family Arecaceae; genus Elaeis; species Elaeis guineensis. The sequence continues at coordinate 60,470,703 of NC_026001.2, forward strand.
TTTATGGTTAGCTTGATCAGGTCCTCCAAATTGGGTTAGACCTAGGGTTAGAATCAAAGAACAAATAGACTAAGAAGAAAAATTAGATTAAATCAGAATTTTTCTAGAGCCAATACAATAGTTGTAGTTGGTCGAGTCCATGTCTTTAATTAGACCCAAATAGACTTCAATCTTGAGCTCAACAGTCAAACTCAAATCTATAAGTAGATCCAATTGAAACTGATTAATCAATTGGTGTCTAAGGTGAATTTGGCAGTCTTGATCGGTGATTTTTAATTGGGAGCTATCTGCACAGATTGAGTCTATGATGAGTTAATGGCATATCCGTCCCATCGATCTCACTTATCTGGCCAACATGGTGAATCAAGTTTTGGTTAGATCACTTAATGATTAGGGTTGACCCATGCTTACTAAAAAATTAGTTCGACTGATTTAGGTGCCCCTAGTTTGACTTATCTTTATCCTCGACATGACTTAGTGAAGTCAGTGAGAGGATTGATGACTTGTCAGTTGGACCAGCTTGTTTCTAGTCCACCCTGATCTGACTTGGTGAAGTCAGTGGGAGGATTAAGATTAGTTGGTCTATGTATTTAATTCTGTTAAATTATGTTTGTTGAAAAATATGTCTCAAAAGTCAATCGTCAAGCTATTGATGATTGAGCAACCAAGTATTGTAATTGATTTATTAATAAATAAAATATATTTTTGGTATTTTCATCATAAACTTTCATCTTTTAATGAACTCCGTTGTTACGATGAAGTCCTTAGGACTATTCAGATTCGATAAAGAGAGGATTTATCGATTAGTCTTTAAAATAGTTCACGATCAAATGATAAGCTGTTAATAAGGACGAAGCTTCTATTGAGCATAGGTTGCTGTAGGCCATATGAGTTGGTTGTCCTCTTAACCAAGGAGTGTGGAGACACTGGTATGGCATACAGGTGAGATGTAAGGGTACATCATCATTGAACGTGACCAACTCCAGAGCAATCTGCTGTCGAGAATGTCTCTGATGGGATATAGGTATAAGTATCCCTTAGACCTGAGATCACCTCAGTGACTTGCAAGCAACTCACTGTGCTTTGGTACTGGACTAACTGAATTTTTAATTCAGTGATGGAAGGCTTCTGGGCATAGTCAAGTACTTACAAAGTTAGAGTGTGATCGAGATGGGATTGACCACTCTAAGAGTTAGAGAAGAATAAGGCACTGTATTTCAATTTAGTAAAACCTTGGCCAGGGTAATCCATCAGATGAATTTGATATTTTGAAATACAATGTGGACAACTTGATCAGAGTTGACAGTTGAACTCTGAGGTATCCTATGATCATTTTGGTCAAGGAGATAAATTATATGGAAACTATATCCGCATGGGTTCTAAGGATGTTGTTCTATACATTCGACCTATCCAATCATCAAGTATCATTACTAGATGATCACTTCGATTGGTATAAAAATTTATTTCTATGCTATCAGCTTAGGTTCAAACCTATGAGGTCACACACATTAGAGTTCATGATCTGATCGGATGGTTGATCAACGATTAAGAATCGTTCTAGGATTAAATGATCAATACGATTTACATTTAACCTAGTGCAAGTGTTGCAAAAGGATCGATTAGCAATTCGATTGTTAATTGGTTTAATTTGATTAAACCAATAGACTAAGATTTAGTCTAATTAAATATTATTTAATTAGATTTAATTTGAACTTGATTAGATCAAGTCCAATTGGTTTATTGGATAAGCCAAGTGCAAGGAAAAAACTAGTCCTAGTTCAATTAGGACTTGGATCAACCTAATTTTTAATTTGATTCAAAAATTAAATCAGATTTAAATCTAAATTAATCTGATTAAATTAGATTATTAATTGGGTTAAGATCTATTTTAATTGGGTTGATCTAATTTTGGTTTGATTTGGTTTGAGAAACCAAATTAAAATAAGTCATAAGATAGAATCCTAGTAAGACTAAGATTCCACCTTGCGCCACATAAGCCCCCCCCCACGCCCTCTCTCTTATTCCACGCCAATCCCCTCTTATTTTGTATGACAAAAGCCCTCTCCCAAGTCTTTCCCATGTCCAAAAGGTTTTCTCTCTTCTTTCATACATGGAAAGTGGTTGTGGATCAAATCAAAGGAGGAATAAGTTTGGATTTCAAATTCTATGAGATAGAGTTTTAAAAATCCAAAATTCTTTTCTTTTTGCATCGAATTTTCTAGATTTTTTCTAAAATTTTTATAGATTTTAGGGCACACATTGTGAACCCTTTGCTGGTGGTCCATACACAAAAATAAGAAGGAGGCGCCCAAGAGTTGGGCATCCCTTATCTTGCCATGTTTGGATAAGCCTTGACTAGGTATTTGACCTAGACAAAGACTCAATCATATCTCTATCTATAAAATGAGTTTCTTCATAAAAGTTTCAAAGAACATAGAGATTTGAGAAATTTTTGGGGCATCCAAAAATCAGAGAGAAAGACCTTTGGGTCGTGGAGATATAATAGACACAAGACAGGGTGTCTAGGAGAGAATAAAGAGAAGAAGAAGAGGATCTTCTTCTAGGGTTGATAGTTTCATCTCTTCCCTTCCTCCATCTTGAGTTTTCTGAGAGCATCTCAAATTTAAAACTCCTCCTCCTACTTCTCATCTTTGAAAGAGCCCAAATCAAGAAGAATGAGGCACCTGATCAACCATCGAAGAAGGATCAGCGCAGTACTAGCATACTGTGCTGATTTCCTGAAGTAAGACTTTTGATCGAGATTCGTGGGCTCATGTGGATAACTCCTAGAGATCGGACGTGTGTGCAGTTTGCAACATCATCCTCAAGCCCGGATCAGCAAGGTTAGAACGTCTAACTTGCAAGGTAATAGATCTGATCTATTGTTTAATACATACATTAGATGTAGTATAGAAATATATTGATATGATCAATATGTAGTTCATGCTCTATATATTTTAATTTTTAATTTAATACTATGTAATAATCATGTAATAGAATCTTAGATCTAGGGATTCTCTAATTTTAGAAAATAAATTTTGATTTATTTTAGTCTTCCGTTGCCTGATCTTGAAAAAGTTTCAAGATCTAACCCTGAAATCCTAGATCTGGTTCCTTCAATGTTAACCAAATCTTCTAAAGTATTAGGTCCATAAAATGAGTTGGTTATGGTGATAACTAGATCATAGCCTCCCATTAAGGTGAATGGTAATGGTCCATTATTTCTAATTGACATTGCAGGCACCATCCGACTAGTGTTTCTCTGAATGATGAAATTATTATTCATCATATGATGACTCTGTTATACTATCTGATGAATGATTGGATTGGTCAAATCATACTCAGACCTGATTATTTATTAGTTAGAATCACTGAGTAGGTTTATGTTAATGGTTGGACCAAACCAGGACTTTCAGTGGAGACCCATCGCCTACTGAAATAAAATTGAGGTAAAATTAATTACTAAAAATTATTTTAAAAAAATAATTGGTTGAGAACCTACCCATAGATGCATATGAGTTGGCCGAGCCATACTCAGACTTGTATGCAGTCTGTGTGGATTTTAGTATCCACTAAAGAACTAAGGTAATTCTTGAAATTGGAGGTAGAGGCTATCAATTCGTATAAAATAGTGAGAGAATCTTTAGACTAAAGTCCATATCTTTAGGCTTGATTAATTCATATACTAATTAGGTCGATATTTTTTTTATTTTTCAAAATGGCTAGTAATTTATCACTCCACTCACTATTTGATAGTGATGAGCTTATTGGACTCAACTTTGATAGCCAGTATCAAAAGTTGAATATTAGTCTTGAGCCCAATCTAGCTAAAATGTTTAGGACTGAATCGAGTCAAGTAGACTATGACCCAAATAGGTTAAAGAGAAATAAGCAATTAGTTGCTGATCAAGGTGCCTATATGATAACACATTGTAATTTCTTTATATGTGACATTACTATCTGGGTATTGGATACCGAAAGTCTAGTTCACATATGTAATTCATTGCAAGGACTTCAATTTAGTAGAAAATTTGAGAACAATGAGAGATTCCTAAATATGAAAGATGAAAGTTAAGTTCCAATCCGAACTTTAGGAGTTGTCGAGCTTATTTTCAAGTCTAATAGTGTCATTTTAAGTGATTGTCACTATTATCTATCTTTCTTAATGAATATAATCTCTATTGATCTTTTGGCCAAAGATGGTTATAGTTTATCAATAAAAAATATTATTGTGATACCATTATGAATAATGTAACAATAATGCGAGGATAATTAAGAAATGGTATCTATGTATTGTCACAACCTATGAGTAATGTACACTCCAAATAAACATCTAAAATTAGATAATGTCACAGATGCCTACCATTGGCATTGCAGGCTCAGTCATATTAACAAAAGTAGGATAAACAGTTAGCACAAGAGGGTATCCTCAATATCAATGATTATGAATCATTGCCGATCTATGAGTCTTGTCTTCTTGGAAAGATGACTAAGTCACCTTTAAATGAAAAAGGTGAATGAGCTAGTGAAGTTCTAGGTCTAATACATAGTAATGTTTGTGGACCTATGAACATTAGTACCAGAGGAGGGTATAACTATTTCATTACATTCACAGACAACCTATCTAGGTATGGGTATATCTACTTAATGAAATACAAGTCTGAATTATTTGAAATATTCAAATAATTTTGTAATGAAGTAGAAAAATAAACTGAAAAAAGTATTAAGACTCTTTAATCTGACGATGGGGTGAATATCTTTTCAGTGAATTTCTGACATATCTTGAAGAGAATAAAATTCTCTCACAATAGACTCCTCCAGGGACACCATAGCATAATGATGTCTCAAAAAGAAGAAATCGAACCTTGTTGGATATGGTTTGGTCCATGATGGGGTTTACAAGTCTGTCGATCTCTTTTTGAGAATATGCACTTGAGACAGCCTGTTTTGTGCTCAATAATATTTCAAGCAAGTCAATTAGTAAAACACCATATGAGATATGGTTAGGACGTAGGCCGAACCTCACTTACCTTCAGATTTAGGGATGTCCGACTTATGTCAAATGATTACAAACTGACAAGCTCGGACCTAGATTCGATAAGTATAATTTTGTAGGATACCTTAAGGAAACAAGAGGATATTACTTTTACCTCTCTGCTGAACAAAAAGTATTTGTCAGCAGTAAGGCACACTTTTTGGAAAAGAAGTTTCTTAATGAAGGAATAAGTACCTCTAAAGTCGAGCTTGATGAAGTTCGACAGGTAGAAGAACTAACATCAGGTACTGAATCTGAATTGAATTTGATAAGATCAAACCCATAGCCCAATATACAAATATCCTTAAGGCGATCTGGTAGAGTATCACATTAGTCGGACAGATACCTAGGTTTCTTAGTCCAAGATGGAGATCCTGTTAAGCTCGATGAGAACAACAAGGATCCAGTCACCTACATGGATGCAATGTAGAAGTCTGACTCTGAAAAATGACTTGAAGCCATGAAATCCGAAATGAAGTCCATGAAGATCAACAATGTGTGGACATTGGTTGATCCACCTGAAGGGGTAAAACCCATAAGGTGTAAGTGGATCTTCAAAAGGAAAAGGAGTGCAAACGGGAAGGTTGAGACCTATAAAGTCCATCTGGTTGTCAAGAGGTATCATCAATGTTATGGTGTTAATTATGATGAGATATTCTCTCTTGTGGCAATGCTCAAGTCTATTCGGATCATGCTTGCGGTAGTGGCATACTTGAACTATGAAGTCTGGCAAATGGATGTGAAAACAGCTTTTCTAAATGGAGAGCTGAATGAAGAGGTGTATATGATACAACCTGAAGGGTTCATATCTACAGATGAGTCTAAGGTGTGCAAACTTCAAAGATCCATTTATGGATTGAAACAAGCATCTCAGAGTTGAAACATACATTTTGATAAGGTGATCAGAACGTATGGCTTCATTAAGAACAGAGAGAAACTCTGTATATATAAGTGGGCTAATGGTTCAATAATTGTATTTCTTATTTTGTATGTTGACGATATTCCCTTAATCAAGAATGATGTCCCTACATTACAGGGAATAAAAGTATGGCTATCGTCATAATTCTTCATGAAAGATTTGAGAGAAGCAGCCTACATCCTGAAGTGAAATTTGAGTGCAGGGGTAAAATGGTAATTTTAAAACTTTTCAAAATCATTATTTTATAGTAGAAATTATTAATTAATCTAATTAATTAATATGTGTTTATCCTACACTAGGATCTAAATATGATATACAGCATGCATGCATTTAAATTTGAAATTCAAATTTGAACAGTAAATAATTTACTGTTCTGTGTTCAAAACACAATACCTTTGTGCGGGTAGTCGATCACTGCAATCTGATCACCGTCAAAAAGATCTGATCATCGTAATGCAGCCACACAGTGTGTCTGGCCTCTGTGGATCATCCACACGAAGTTCTCGATCTGATCGGCTCCTCACGAGTGCTAGCTCGTTGTGGAGTCCTTTCGACGGTCGATGCTGATCGAACTCGTTCAATCGATGCCTGCCGACTCCTCGGACACTTTGGATCATCAGCAAGTGTGCTTGAGAGATTGATGAAGCTCTCCCTAAAATTGGTGGGCTCACAACACTCGTAGCTCACCTTCTCACTTCTCGAACCCCAGGCTGAAACCCTAGGGAACTCACTGAAAACTCTATGCCCACTTTTCTTTCTTTTCTTTCTTTTTCTCTCGAAAGGTTTTGGACCTTCACCTCATGCACAAGGCTTCCTCATGCACCAGGCTTTTTCTCCAAAAAATTCTATGCACGCCCCATCCTTCTCTTCTTTTTAAAACAACGTAGAATGTGTCTTATCCACGTGAGAGGATAATGATAAGTGGTTGCACATTTGAATTCAAATCAAATTTGAATTCAAATGCAAACCAACTCATCCCTATCCACTTGGGCATGAGAAGAGAAGGGGTGTGGCTTCATTTATGCGTAGAGAGTTTATACGAGAAACACTTTCTCATGTAGAACATGGGGCACTAAAGAGGATAAGGACATGGCGCATGGATTGGTTGCTCATTCAAATTCAAACTTTCTTTTGAATTTGAATGGCCAACCAACCATCCTTATCCACCTATATGGCACACAAATATGGGGCATGGGAAGGGCTTTGCATGAGAGAAAATTCATGAGAAGTTGCTTCTAGTGAATTCAAATGGGTGCGGAGATATGAGGTGGCGTAGGGATTTGAATTCAAATGGTGGTTTAATCTTAATTGAACCAACCTAATCAAAATAGGTTAAGCACAATTAGACTAAATTAAACCTAACTTGATTAGGCTTAATCAGGCTCAATAAAATCCTAATCAAATCAGAAATTGACTAAGCCCAACCCCTGATCAAATCAGAGACCAAACCATCTCGACGATTAGGTCAACTCTTAACCTAATCGGGTCAAACCCAACTGAATCCAATTCAATTGGACTTGATCCAAAAATAATTACTCAATCAAATTGAGTTAATTAGTGATCAAATTACTAATTAAACCTCTCATAAATACTGAGTCCAAATCCGATGGGCAATCGGGTATCAAAGTCCATTGATATGAAATCTTGATCGAAGAGTCCCAAACCAGTGGGACTCTTGACCCCGGTACCCAAAATGTGTGGGACTCGTGATCAGAGAATCTTGATTCTCGATCACAGAGTCCCAAACACATAGGATGCATAGTCTACAAATATTAGGACTCTTCATCAGCCATCAGATCAGATAGAAACCTCTAATGTGTGTGACCCTGCAGGTTCGAACCTAAGCCGGTAGCACAGGAACCAATTTCTGTACTAATCGAAGTAACCATCTAGTAATGGTACCTAATATTTGGATAGGTTGAATAGTCATAATTGCAACACTCAAAACCTACATGAATATGGTTACTGTATAATTCATCCCTTTTGACCCCTGTATTTAGGATGACTCAGGGTTAAACTGTCAACCCTGATTAGATTATCCGAATCGTGCTCAACTCAAACAGTCCTGTGACTCCTCACTAGGACTACCCTGGCCAAGGTTTTGCTAAATTAAAATACGACTGTACACAGCTCCTGAATTGGAGTGGTCAATCCCATCTTGACACACGCACCGACAAGTCAAGTACTTGACTACACCCAGCATCCTTCCATCACTGAATTAGAAATTTAGGTAGTCCAATGTCTAAGTGCAGTGAGTTGCTTGCAAGTCACCATGGCAGTCTCAGGTTGGAGGGACATTTATACCCATATCCCATCGGAGCAAATCTTGACAGCAGAGATAGCTCTGGAGTCGGTCACGTTCAGTGCAGATGTACCTTTACATCTCACCTGTATGCCATACCAGTGTCTCCACACTCCTTGCTTAAGAGGACAACCAACCTATATGGCACACAATGACCTATGCTTGATAAACATTATTGTCCTTGGTAACAACGTATCATTTGGTCACGAACAGGTTTAAAAACTAAACGACAAATCCTCCTTTGTCGAGTCTAAATAGTCCTAAGGACTTCACCACAACACAGGAGTTCATTAGAAGATGAAACAATTTGTGATGAAAAATACCAAAATAACTTTTTATTTATTTATAATTTATATACTAATACAACAAAGAGCACAACCATCAACAGGCTGACGATTGGCTTTGGGATACTATTCCCAACAATCTGCCACTTGGCCTAAAGCCAATCGGTGCAGTATCTAATACCCATCTTCGACTTGAAGTCGTCGAACTCCTTCACCGCAATGGCTTTAGTGAATGGGTCGGCCAGGTTCTCCTTTCCATCGATCTTCTAAAGATCGACGTCACCTCGATCCATGATTTTTTGGATGAGATGGTAGGCGCAGAATATGCTTCGTCTGCTGGTGTGACTTTGGTTCCTTCGCCTGAGCAATGGCTCCAGAGCTGTCACAGTAGAGCAGAACTAGACCAACAAGGGAGGGTGCCACTCCAAGCTCGATGATGAATTTCCTCAGCCACACCACTTCTTTGGCAGCATCTGATGCAGTGACATACTTCGCCTCGCAAACTGAATCAGCCACAGTGTGCTTCTTGGAACTTCTCCAGCAGACAGCCCCACCATTAAGGATAAAAATAAATCCTGACACACTCTTGCTATCATCATGATCAGACTGAAAACTAGAGTCTGCAAATCCTATAAGTCTCAAGTCTGATTCACCATAAATAAGCCATTGATCCTTAGTATTTCTTAAATACTTCAGGATGGTTTTAACAACCTTCCAGTGATTCTCTCCAGGATCAGATTGGTATCTACTCACTACCCCTAGTGAGTATGCCACATCTGATCGTGTACATGTCATGGCGTACATGATAGATCCCACTATCAAAGCATATAGAATTCTATCGATACGCTCTCTCTCTTGAGGTGTTGTCGGACAATCCCTCTTCGAGAGAGAAATTCCATGGCCTATCGGTAGATAGCCTTTCTTGAAATTCTCCATGCTGAACCTCTTCAGCATAGTATCAATGTACGTGGACTGGGATAAGCCAAGCAGCCTTTTAGATCTATCCCTATAGATCCTCATCCCTAGGATGTAGGAAGCTTCTCCCAGATCTTTCATGGAGAATTGTGACGACAGCCAAATCTTTATTCCCTATAATGTAGGGACATCATTTTCGATTAAGAGAATATCATCCACATACAATACAAGAAATACTACTATTGGACCATTAGTCCACTTATAAATGCGGGCTCTTCTCCGTTCTTAACGAAGCCATACGTCTTGATTGTCCTATCAAAACATATGTTCCAACTCCAGGATGCCTGGTTAAGTCCATAAATGGACCTCTGTAGCCTGCACACCTTATACTCATCTGTGGATGTGAATCTTTCAGGTTGTATCATATACACCTCTTCATCCAGCTCTAGGTTTAGGAAAGCTATCTTCACATCCATCTGCCAGATTTCATAATCTAGATAGGCAGCTATTGCAAGCATAATCCGAATGGATTTGAGCATTGCCACAGGAGAAAATATCTCATCATAGTCTATACCATAACGTTGACGATATCCCTTGGCAACCAGACGGGCTTTATAGGTTTCCACCTTTCCATCTGCGGCCCTCTTCCTCTTGAAGATCCACTTACACCCTATGGGTTTTACTCCTTCGAGTGGATCAACCAATGTCCACACATCGTTGACCTTCATGGACTTCATTTCGAATTTCATGGCCTCTAGCCATTTCTCAGAGTCAGATCTCTGCATTGCATCCATGTAGGTGATCGGATCCTCATCGTTTTCATCAAGTTGATAGGATCGCCGTCCCGAACCAAAAAACCATAGTATCTGTCCAATTGACGTGGTACTCTACCAGACCGCCTTAAGGGTGCAGGAACAATGGGCTCCGAATCTGATCTAATCAAATCCGATTCAGGTTCAGCTACTTGTGTCGATTTTTCCACCTATCGAACTTTCTCAAGTTCGACCTTAGAGGTAACAGTCCCTTCATCAAGGAACTCCTTTTCTAAAAAGATTGCCTTAAGGCTGACAAACACCTTTTGCTCATCAGCTAGGCAGAAATAATATCCTTTGATCTCTTTTGGGTATCCTATGAAATTACACTTGTCAGACCTAGGTCCAAGCTCATCCGTAATTAAACATTTAACATAGGCCGGACACCCCCAAACCCTTAGGTGCGAGAGTACTGGCTTACGTCCTATCCATATCTCATATGGAGTTTTAGTTACAGACTTACTCGAAACCCTATTTAGAAGGTAACAAGCAGATTTGAGCGCATATCCCCAGAGGAAGATTGGCAGACCAGCAAACCCCATCATGATCGAACCATATCCAACAAAGTTTGATTCCTCCTTTCAGACACACCATTATGCTGTGGTGTTCCAGAAGGTGTCCACTGAGAGAGAATCCCATTCTCCCCAAGATATGTCAGAAAATTATTGGAAAGGTATTCACCTCCTCGATCAGATCAAAGAGTTTTAATACACTTTCTAATTTATTTTTCTACCTCATTTCGGAATAGTTTGAACATTTCAAACGACTCCGACTTATGCTTCATTAAGTAGACATACCCATACCTCGATAAGTCGTCTGTGAAGGTTATGAAGTAGAAATATCTATCTCTTGCACTTGAGCTCATGGGTCCACATACATCAGAATGTACCAGACCCAAGAGTTCACTGGCTCTCTCATCTTTTCCCGTAAAAGATGACTTGGTCATTTTTTCAAGAAGACAGGACTCACAGGTTGAAAGTGATTCACAATCACCAACTTCAAGAATTCTTTCTTGAGCCAAACTATTTATCCTGTTCTTATTAATATGATCTAGCCTATAGTGCCAAAGGTAGACTTCTGACACATTATCTATTCTAGGGCATTTACCGGAGGTTTGAACCACATTAACGAGCTGTGATAGTAAGTAAATTCTATTATTTAGTTGTCCAATAAATATTGTAACATCATTCAAAATGATATTGCAAATATTTTTTTTTATTAAAAATTCATAATCGTACATGGCCAAAAGGCCTACAAAATAATATTTAATAAAAAGCTTGGACAATAGCGATATTCACTCAGAATTATATTACGAGAATTGATTACAAGGTTCATGATTTCTAAAGCTAGAACTGGAACTTTGCTTCCATCTCCAACGTTCAGGAACCTCTCATCGTCATCAAATCTCCTACTGACCTACAGACCCTGCATCGAATTACAAATATGATAAGGGCTTCCGATATCCAATACCCAGGCAGTAGTATCACAAATGGAAAAGCTGCAAGGTGTTATCATATAATTACCTTGCTTCTTCTTCGGCCTGTTCGGATCCAGGGAGGCAATGTATAGAGGACAGTTCCTCTTCCAGTGCCTCTGCTTCTTGCAAAAGAAGCACTCTGCCTGACTTTGGTTGGGCTTGCGCTTCTTGGTCTGACCCTGTGCAGACGTCCCAGCATGTGGCTTCACTTTCTTATTCTTCTTCTTCTTGTTCTTCTTCCCTTTCTTAAAGGGTCGATGACCAGAAGAAGACCCTCCCACAACATTCACCGACTCCTTATGGAGCTGGTGGTCCTTCTCAAAGTTCTGCAGCAACCCCAACAAGCCGTGGTAGTTCACTGCAGACTTTGTCATTCGAAAATGAGTAAGGAAGGGGAGGAAGGACTTGGGTAAAGAATTAAGGATCACATCCTTACCGAGCTGCTCGTGCAAGGGAAAGCCCAGTTTACTTAGGCGCTTAATCATTTCGATCATGTACAGTACATGATCGGTGACTGAGGCCCCATCTCTCATCTGAACATTGAAAATGGCACAACTAGTTTTGTGCCTTTCAACATCGTCAGGCATGCCAAAGGAGTCGTTCAACATTTGAAGCATCTCCTGCGGCTGAGTGTTCTCGAACATGCGGTTAAACTCATCATTCATTGCTGCCAGCATTATGCATCGAATGGTGGTGCGGTCATTGAGCCACTTCTGGTAAGTATCTCGGACCGTCCCTCTAGCGTTCGGGGCTGGCTCCTCGAGTGCCGGATCCGTTACTACATAAAGGATCCACTCATGCTCAAGGATGATTTTTAATTTTTGATACCAGCTATCAAAATTAGGTCCCATGAGCTTGTCATTATCTAATAATGATCGGAGTGACAAGGTAGTGGCATAGCTGCATAAAGGAAAACCAGACCTCTATTAGTATATAAATTATTAATACTAAAGACTTGGACTTTAGTCTAAAGTTTCTCCCAGTATTTTAACGAACTGGTAGCCTCAACCTCCAATTCGAGGAATTACTTTAATTCCTTAGTGGGTCTAGAATCCACACAGACTACACACGAGTCCAACTTTGGTTGGTCAACCCATGTGCATCTATGGATAGGTTCATAACCAGTTGTTTCTCTAAACAACTTCTAGTAATCAATTTTGCCCCAGAATTTAATCAGTAGGCTTTGGCCTCCACTAAAAAGATCTGGTTAGGTCCAACCATTAACATGACTTGATTTGATGAATCGGACCAATAAATGATCAGGCCCGACTTTGACCGGCCAACCTGACCACCATCAGAAAGACTCAAACCAAATTATCATATTATGAATGATAATTCCATTAGTCAATAAGCACCAGGCCTTTGGGCCTCCAATGATTATTAAACTAATGGACTCATTATCACTCACTTAATGGGAGGCTATGACTTAGTTATCACTAAATCATTTTTAGGATCAATAATTTTTGAGGATTTTATTAAAGGATAGAAGAGAAAAAATTAACCAGCTAATTTCAATCCTCCCACTGACTTCACCAAGTCAGATTAAAAAAGATTTAATTAAAGCCGGCATTAGGAGCACCTAAATCAGTCACACTGATTTACCTAATGACATGGGTGAGCCCTAATCACCAAGTGATCTAATCAAAACCTAACTCATCAGGTTGGCAGGTAAGTGAGATCAGTGGTGGGGATATGCCATTAACTCGTCAGAGATCGAATCAATGCGAGTAGCTCCCACTTAAGAACCACTGGTCAAACTGTCGAACTTATCTTAGATACCAACCGGTTCATTAGTTTTAATTTGATCAACTTAGTAAATAGGGTTCCACCACATAGTCATGAATTAAGTCCATCTTGGTCTAGTTAAAGATATGGACCCATTCAACTACAACTATTAGAGTTGAGTCTAGAGTATCCTTGACTAATCTAATTCAACTTTTGATTAGATTTGATCAATTACTCTAATTTAGTCCATTTCTTTAAGCTAACCTTAGGTCTAACCCAATTATGGATCTAATCCATCTAACCCATTGACCCACAAGTTTATGCAATTGTCTTAGGTCTTAATTCACAGTTCTAGACCAACTTGACAACACTTAATTCTTTTAATTAAGTATTTGGACTGGTGGGTCAGGGTTTGGTATTTCAAAAATAATTTTCAAATTTGAAAGGTTTTATTTTCTGTTCACCAAATATGTTGACTCATTTCACAAATAGATCAGCACATTTCATAAATAGCAATCCTATTGCTAATTACATAACAGAAAATAACTCAATCAAAATAAATCATGAATATTTCTTTAGATCTAATCTAACACATTCATAATAAATTTTATAATTGAACCTTTATAATTAAATCCTTTCGCTGCTTCATCTGCATGGGATATAATTACAGCGGTACCCCTACCGTCATAGGAGACCCCATCGAATGGGAGGAGAGGGCCTTTAAACCCTACTTTTCTCCTATGACCAGACGGTCATGGCAACCAACCCAATTAGATTACTTGCTACTTGAATCAAGTATATCTAAATATACCAATTTCAAAATTTAAATTTTAAATTTTAAATTTCAAATTTTAAATTTTGAATTTTAAATTTCAAACAAATTTCAAATTTCAAATTTTTGAATTTCAAATTTTAAATTTTAAATTTTGAATTTCAAATTTGAAATTTCAATCAAATTTAAATTTTAAATTTTAAATTTTAAATTTTTAAATTTTGAATTTTGAATTTCAAATTTCAAAATTTAAATTTTAAATTTTGAATTTCAAATTTTTGAATTTTGAATTTTGAACAACTTTCAAAATTTAAATTTTAAATTTTAAACTTTTAGATTATAACTTAATCTACGCATGCAAATATATATATCATATCTTAGAACCCGCTCTGATACCATTTGAAGTGAAATTTGAGTGCAGAAGTAAAATGGTAATTTTAAAACTTTTTTAAAATCATTATTTTATAGTAAAAATTATTAATTAATCTAATTAATTAATATATATTTATCCTACACTAAGATCTAAATATGATATACAGTATGCATGCATTTAAATTTGAAATTCAAATTTGAACAGTAAATAATTTACTGTTTTGTGTTCAGAACACAATATCTTTGTGCGGGTAGTCGATCATCTAATCTGATCACCGTCAGAAGGATCTGATCATTACAATATAGCCACACAGTATGTCTGACCTTTGTAGATCATCCACACGAAGCTTCGATCTGATCGGCTCCTCACGAGTGCTAGCTCGTTGTAGAGCCCTTTCGACGGCCGATGCTGATCGAACTCCTTCGATCGATGTCTGCCGATTCTTCAGATACTCCAGATCATCAGCAAGTATGCTTGAGAGGTTGATGAAGCCCTTCCTAAAATTTGGTGGGCTCACGACACTCGTAGCTCACCTTCTCACTTCTCGAACCCCAGGCTGAAACCCTAGGGAACTCACTGAAAACCCTATGCCCACTTTTCTTTCTTTTCTTTCTTTTTCTCTCGAAAGGTTTTGGACCTTCACCTCACGCACAAGGCTTCTTCACGCCCCAAGCTTTTTCTCCAAAAAATTCTATGCATGCCCCATCCTTCTCCTCTTTTTAAAACAACGTAGAACGTGTCTTATCCGTGTGAGAGGATAAAGATAAATGGTTGCACATTTGAATTCAAATCAAATTTGAATTCAAATGCAAACCAACTCATCCCTATCCACTTGGGCGTGAGAAGAGAAGGGGTGTGGCTTCATTTGTGCATGGAGAGTTTATACGAGAAATACTTTCTCGTGTAGAACATGGGGTGCTAAAGAGGATAAGGACATGGCGCATGGATTGGTTGCTCATTCAAATTCAAACATTCTTTTGAATTTGAATAGCCAACCAACCATCCTTATCCACCTATATGGCACACAAATGTGGGGTGTGGGAAGGGCTTTGCATGAGAGAAAATTCATAAGAAGTTTCTTCTCGTGAATTCAAATGGGCGCAAAGATATGAGGTGGTGCAGGGATTTGAATTCAAATGGTGGTTTAATCTTAATTGAACCAACCTAATCAAAATAGGTTAAGCACAATTAGACTAAATTAAATCTAACTTAATTAGGCTTAATTAGGCTCAATAAAATCCTAATCAAATCAGAAATTGACTAAGCCCAATCCCTGATCAAATTAGGGATCAAACCATCTCGACGATTAGGTCAACTCTTAACCTAATCGGGTGAAACCCAACTGAATCCAATTCAATTGGACTTGATCCAAAAATAATTACTTAATCAAATTAAATTAATTAGTGATCAAATTATTAACTGAATCTCTCATAAATATTGAGTCTAAATTCGATGGGCAATCGGGTATCAAAGTCCATCGATATGAAATCTTGATCGAAGAGTCCCAAACCAGTGGGACTCTTGACCCCAGTACCCAAAATGTGTGAGACTCATGATCAGAGAATCCTGATTCTCGATCACACAGTCTCAGATACATAAGACTCATAGTCCACAAATATTAGGACTCTTCATCAGCCATCAGATCAGATAGGAACCTCTAATGTGTGTGACCCCGCAGGTTCGAATCTAAGCCGGTAGCATAAGAACCAATTTCTGTACTAATTGAAGTGACCATCTAGCAATGGTACCCAATATCTGGATAGGTCGAATAATCATAATTGCAACACTCAGAACCTACGTGAATATGGTTACTATATAATTCATCCCTTTTGACCTCTGTGATTAGGATGACTCAAGGTTAAACTGTCAACCCTGATTAGATCATCCGAATCGTGCTCAACTCAAACAGTCCTGTGACTCCTCACTAGGACTACCCTAGCCAAGATTTTGTTAAATTGAAACATGACTGTACACAGCTCCTGAATTGGAGTGGTCAATCCCATCTTGACATACGCATCGACAAGTCAAGTACTTGACTACACCCAGCATCCTTCCGTCACTGAATTAGAAATTCAGATAGTCCAGTGCCTAAGTGCAGTGAGTTGCTTGCAAGTCACCGTGACAGTCTCAGATCGAAGGGATATTTATACCCATATCTCATCAGAGCAAATCTTGACAGTAGAGATAGCTCCGGAGTCGGTCACGTTCAGTATAGATGTACCCTTATATCTCACCTGTATGCCATACCAGTGTCTCCATACTCCTTGGTTAAGAGGACAACCAATCTATATGGCACACAACGACCTATGCTTGATAAACGTTATTGTCCTTGGTAACAACGTATCATTTGGTTGCGAACAGGTTTAAGGACTAAACGACAAATCTTCCTTTGTCGAGTCTAAATAGTCCTAAGGACTTCACTACAATACAGAAGTTCATTAGAAGATGAAATAATTTATGATGAAAAATATCAAAATAACTTTTATTTATTTATAATTTATATACTAATACAATAAAGAGCACAACCATCAACAGACTGACGATTGGCATTGGGATACTATTCCCAACACATCCTAGAGATGAAGATCTATAGAGATAGATCTAAGAGGCTGTTCGGACTCTCCCAATCAACGTATATAGATACCATACTGAAATAGTTCAGTATGGAGAATTTTAAGAAAGACTATCTTTCGATAGGCAATTAAATTTTTCTCCTGAAGAAGGATTATCCGACAATCCTTCAAGAGAGAGAGCGTATAAGTAGAATTCTATATGCCTCGATAGTGGGTTATATAATGTATGCCATGACATATACAAGATCGAATGTGGCATACTCACTAAGAGTAGTGAGCAGATACCAATCAGATCTGGGTGAGAACCATTGAAAGGTTGCAAAAATTATCCTTAAGTATTTGAAAAATACTAAAGACTAGTGGTTTGTTTATAGAGAATCTGACTTGAAACTCGTGGGATACATTGATTTCAGTTTTCAGTTAGATCGTGACAATAGTAAAAGCGTATCGGGATATACCTGTACCCTAAATGATGGAGCTGTCTGCTAAAAAAATTTCAAGCAAAATATCATAGCCGATTCAGTTTGCGAGGTAGAATACATCGCGACATTCGATGCTGCAAAGGAAGCTGTGTGGCTGAGGAAGTTCATCACCGAGCTTGGAGTGGTACCCTTCATCGATGGTCCAGTTTTGCTTTATTGCGATAGTAATAGAGCCATAGCTCAGGCAAAGGAGCTGAAGGTACATTAGTGGACAAAGCATATTCTGCATCGCTACCATTTTGTTTGAGAGATTATGGATCGAGGTGACGTCGACCTTTAGAAGATCGATAAAAAAGAGAACCTGGCCGACCCATTAACTAAAGCCCTTATGGTAAAAAAGTTTGAAGATTACAAAATGAAGATGGGTATATGATACTGTACCGATTGACTTTAGTACAAGTGGGAGTTGTTAGAAAATATATCTCAAAGTCAATCGTCAGCCTATTGATGGTTGTGCTATTTGATGTAATTGTATATAAATTAATTAATAAAATATTTATTTGATAATTTTCATCATAAACTTGTACATCTTTTATATCAAACTTTTGTGTTATGATGAAAGTTCTTAGGACTATTTTAAATCGATAAAGGAGAATTTATCGTTTAGTCTTTGAATGAATTCGCAACCAAATGATATGCTATTACTAGGATAATAGATATATCAAGTATAGGTCATTGTGTGCTATATAGGTTGGTTATCCTCTTAACCAAAGAATATGGAGATGCTAGTATGGCATGTAGGTGAAATGTAGGAGTACATTTTAGTGAACGTGACCAACTCTGAAGCACTCTGCTGTCAAGAGTCAATCTAAAAGGACATAAGTATAAGTATCCCTCCGACCTGAAATCACCACGGTGACTTACAAGCAACTCACTGTGCTTTGGTGTCGGACTATCTGAATATTTAATTCAAGATCGAAAGATTTTTGGGCACAGTCAAGTACTTGTGAAGTTGGTGCGTGAATCAAGATGGAATTGATCACTTCAAAAAATTGGAGAGAATGCTTTGTATTTCAATTTAGTAAGACCTTGACCAGGACAATCCTTATGAGGAGTCATAGGATTTATTAGATTGAGACATATAATGGATGCACTGTTAAGAGTTGACAGTTTAAACTCTAGATCATCCTAGCATCAAGGGTCAAAGAGATGAATTATATGATAACTATATCCAAATAAGTTCTTGAGTGTTGCTTTGCATACATTCGGCCTATCCGAATGTTGGGTACCATTGCTAGATGGTTACTCCGATTGGTACAGAAATTAGTTTCTGTGCTACCAACTTAGGTTCAAATCTATGGGGTCATACACATTAAAATTTTTCTCCGATCACATGGCTAATCTGAAGAGTTTCAGTGGACGGAGACTCTGGTGATGAGTCCCACTGGACGGAGACTCTAGAGAAGAGTCCCACTAGACTTGGACTTTATCATTAATGAAGGATTAATTAGTGATTAGATTGCTAATTAGCTCAATTTGATTGAGCATTAAAGTCTGGATCAAGTCTGATTGAATTGAATTCAATCAGGTCAGGTCTGATTAGGTTATGAGATGACCTAATCGGTAAGAGAGAAATGATCCTGATTTGATTGAGTCTATCGCTCAATTAATTTATTGATTTGATCAGATTTAATTGAGGTTATAGGAGCCTAATTATATTAAGTTTATCATATTTTATTTGGATCTAATTGGATTGGATTTGAAAAAAATTCAATTGGTTAAATCCTAAAGTTCCAAATGAATGGGACTTTCTCCCTTGCGACACCCAAATTGTCTCACGCCTTTTCTCACCATACAAAATTAGTTTATGTATGAGAAAACTAGAAGATAATCCTTCTTTTATCACCCATTAAGGATAGAAATTGATTGGTTTTAATTTAATTTTAAAATGATTTGAATTTCAACCTAAAACCTTATCCATATCCTTCCACACGTTGGTTATTTTTGAAGGTGAGTATTATGTGCGAGAAAAAGAAGTCTTCCTGATTATTTTTTATGCCTAATTTTCTTTGGTAAGTCTCTCTTTAAGTCAGATAAGGGTGAGAAAAAGTTGGAGTCAAATTAAAATTCAAAATAGTTTGAATTGCAATAAACTCCAGCTCTTATCTTATCTTACCTGATTTATGCGACAACCATAAAAAAGCCATAATTTTGTATGCCAACGAGAGAGAGCTTTTCATTGTGAGATACCAAAGAGAAAGAGGGGCCAAAATCTTCCTTTGAGGCATGAGGTTTGGATGGCTTTTTTTCTTCCTTGGCATGAACAAAAGAGGAGACCGTTCTCCTCTCGGGTGAGAGATCTAGAACTGTTCTAGATTTTTGGGTAAAAAAAAAATTAAAGAGAAGAAAGTCTTCATCTGATTTTTCTCTATCATCTAGCATCCTCCTCTAATCCATCTTCAACATCGAAAAGGTTCGAAATGATCAAAGAAGGAGATCAAGTCAGATCTACCATCAAAAGCCGACTGTGCAAGCTAGCACTCCCGCAGAGGACTAATCGGTCCGAGGGGTTCGTGTGGACCATCTGTAGAGGCCGGACATTTGTGCGACTGTGAGCGACCAAAGAAGACTTCCAGATCTACATTCTCGATTATGGAGTTCGACTATCCATGCTCAGGTATTGAGTTCGGAACCCTAGAAGTGGTAGATTAGATCTATTACTAAATGTTGTTTTTGGTTCACATGCTTGTCATTTTAGATTCAGATTTCTATGCATATAAATTTATGTCATAGATCCATTTGTAGAGTTTTAAAATTAGATCTTATGTATGCATTTGTAAATTAAATAGTTTAATCTAATGTTCTTCTGTTGAAAAATTTTTGAAATGCATGCATGAAACCCCTGCGCATCCCAACAACTGTTGCTTTAACTTCAGCAAGCAGGACCTCGATATAATGGTGTTGGACAGTAAATAGGTAGGAATAGAGCATAGAACCGACCTGATCAATATCATCTTGCCCATCATGGAGAGAGCACTAGCCTGCCTCCCTGGATGTGGTCCTGAATCATCTACACCATCCCCAAACATTCCACTCCTCGTAACGTTCGACCAGAAATTGGAACACCCAGATACTACCAGACTCCATTCTGCTCCGCAATCCCCAATCTCCCCCTAATCAAGCTCTTAAGGTGAGGCTGTCTTTGGATTAAAGTAGATCGCATACTTGTGGAGGTTAACCTATTGTCTAGAGGCTTAGCAATACTCATCGAGGATCCTTGCAAAAGCCTCCACATTCCAGATCGATGCTTGACCCATCAGAAGACAATCATCTACAAACAACAAGTGGGAGATTAGGTGGGCTCCTGGGGCCAGCACATATAGATCCAAAGTCGAACCCAAAGCTGTGGCCCTTAGGGCCTGAGAAAGAACATTAACATAACAAATAAAAAGGAAGGATGATAAGGGACAACCTTGGTAGAGGCCAACAGTAGAATGAAAATAGTCCGACAGCATACCATGGATGATGATGGAGAACAATGGACCACGAACACATGCTATGATCCACCAGATCCATTACCCAGGAAACCCCATACTCCAAAGAACTTGCTCCAAAAAACTCCAACTCATACAATTATAGGCACGCTCCATATCCAGCTTAATTGCCATAATACTCCATCGTACCAGGGCACGCCAAAGGTCATGTATAAATTCTTAGGCGATCAAAACATTATCTGTAATACTTTGACCTTTGATGAAAGCCCCCTACTCTGGATAAATGAGGCATAGCGGGATGGCCTTTATCTTCTCCACCATCATCTTTGCACAAATCTTGTATAGTGTCATACATTAACTAATCGATCTATAATGGCTCAGCTCAGCTGCATCCTATCTCTTCAGATTTAGAGTAACAAAGATCCTCATCTAAGGTTTCGGCATCAAACCAGTGCTAAAAAACTCTACCATCACCTCCACTACGTCCATTTAGACAATAGGCCAATATCTCCTGAAGAAGAGTGGGAGAAAAAAAAAGGCCATTTGGCCCGAGAGCTTTATCCTCCCCCATGGACCAAAGAGCCTCACGAACATCCTCGATCAAGACCGGCTTGATAAGCTCCCTATTCTCCTATGTAGTAACCCAATCGGTGGGGGGTGGGAGGGCAGTTGGGACCAGGCCTCCTAAGTTCATCATCCATTGGGATCTAAAGAAAGTGACAATCTCATGCCTGATCTTCTCCTCATCATCCAATCATTGGCCACTGTTATCCCTAATAGCCTGGATTTGATTCCGATGTCTCCTGATAATCGTAGCCTGGTGAAAGAACTTGATATTGCTATCCTCCTCTCTGAGCCATTGGGTTCGTGATTTTTGCCTCCAAAACTCCTCCTGCACCTGGCTTCGATTGAAAAGGTTGGTTTGACTTGGATCTTACTTGACCAGAATATGAGGTTTTATGCAAAATTCTGTTGTGGTTTGGCCAGTAAATTGTAATCCTCTTCAATATAGGATTGAATTAGAAACTTTTGGTTTTAAATCACAAGGCATCCATACATTGAGGAGTCATTGCAATTTGGAGAGCACATAAACTCTACAAAACAAAGATGACAGACCCTACCTTAAGTTGCCATGTCAATCAGTATAGATGCATACCAGCCATACTATACTATACCGATATCGAACTAGTATATGGTACAAAAAATGTATTGACGATCGATATACAATCCATACCAAACATACCAATATAGTAATAGGATAGTATCAATATGGAGTCCGGTACCAAAATAGCAAACTTTGGATCGTACAATCATGGATCATTTTATAATACAAAAATGGATTGTGAATTAGAAATAAAGCTACTCACTTTATCTCTGCGAGGGGAGAAATCAAGCTACAGAGTTTAAAAGACTAACTAGAAAATTAGATCGCGACAAACTGTGCAACCTTTTGTTCTGAAAACCTAACCTAACATACCATCAACCGCTTACTTGGATGGTGTCATCCTTTGCCACTTGGACAAGAGGACAGGGTTCTCAATTCCAGTTGAAGTCAGCTCTGAGAGTAAGATGGATATAGGGTAAAGGTACGGGTTAGCCTCTCGTAGTCCCAAAGGGTTGGAGGGAGCGGGAGGGAAAGGAACTCAGCCTAACATGAGACTCTATTCGCACTTTTCAAGCTGAATCCCATAATATGGAGAGAGAAAGAAAAGAACCTATTTCTTATATTTTTCCTCGTTTTTTGTACTCCTATTTATATCTCCAGAAATGAGGTGGATCTTTGTTTCGCTTGGAAGTAGTTTCTTCAGTATCGTAGTTGATTCAGGGCGAGTTAAGTTCGAAATACGGCTAAGAAAATTCAGGTTGGTCAGTTTGCCAGATTTTGTCACGCCAAACTTACCTAATTAAACTCCAGTTTGACATTTTCTGACCCAGATCCAATATGATCGTGGTTCCTTAGGTCCATTGGAACCAGACCATGGGATGAAGAATTTGATTCAGGTCAACCCTGCATTGGTTATACACTATCCAATGGATGCTATTCCTATAACGTTCCATTAAACTTAGCAGAGAAGAGAGAGTTCTTAGACTTGAGAGCTGGAAGGGAAGCTGACCATGAACAGGATTTAATATGATTTTAGCCAGATCTACGTTTTGAAAAGACAAAAAAAAAGGCATTCAGATCTAGTTTATATCTTTGCGGTAGACTTTTGAGTTAGGGTCAAAATATATTTTACTGATTTAATAGATTTTTCTTGTCAGTCAAATTAAATATGATCGAGTCAAAAGTAGGCACATGTATAAATTGGATTGTCTAGACCTTTCACCTCTCTCTAATGGAGAGGGATGCCAACTCGCTGAGCTAAGTCTGGTCCATGAAGCCATACTATAATAACCATCAAATTGGGACATATTTTCATAGTTAGCTGTTCCACATGACATTAATATTCAATCTTTCTTATCCAGACTTGGAACTGGGCATGACAGTATAAGAAAAGAGTTCAGACTGTAACTCTAGTTAATGAAAATTATTCAGCTACATATTCTAAGAAGACTCCAAGGGATATATATACTTAGGCTACAAAGTAGTTCAAATCTATTTTCCCGAAAAAGAAGGTAATTCAGATAATTTTCCTAGATGTTATGAGCAAGGAAGTTAACAAGTACAAACCTTAATCAGCACTCGGCAGGTAAAGTGAGATTGCATTTTTCCGGGAGCTGCATGGCAAGGTCAGGGTCTATTCCGAGAGATGGCAGCAGCACCGAGTGCCGGTAAGAGCAAAGGCATGGAAGGTCGGCATTGGCCAGGGCTTCACAACACTCTTTAGATGGCTCGGTAGGTTCTGGGCCAGTGGCTGCAGGCTTACATGCATTGAAACCATCCATTGTCATGTTGCAGAGGCCATCAGCCCTCGACACGGTGATCTCACCGCAGCCAAGGGTGATCGACAGCACCAGCATCACCATCACCAGCTTCTGAAGAGACTCCATTGCTTCAAGCTTGAAGCTTGTTTTGATATGATTTGAGGCTAGGGGCACAGAGCTCGAAGCTTGTTTTGATATGATTTGAGGCTGGGGGCACAGCTTTCTTTTTATACAGGGAACTGGGCTATTTTAAGTGGATAAATTGACGATTACAACCATTTTGCTCAAAAAATATTGACGATGATGACCACAAGATTTTGAGCCCGTGAATTTGTCTTGGCAGCATCGCAGGGTCGTCACGGGTTTTAGTTGGCTGAACTAACAATTTTGTAGGGGTCCTCGCTGCCTCTGATAACTTTGTGGCGATGCGTTATCTTTATTGTGGCTGGGCTTGTATTCATGTTGCTGTAGCTTTGTGACTAGGAGAATTGAGTGGGCCCACGTGTCGGTGCCATCATTTTCGTTTGGAAGGACATGGAATGGCTCATGTTCTGCAGCAAAATAAAATAAAAAATATTGGGTATAAAATACCTACAGCCGAAGTTCTCAGCAGAATCAACTCCGAAAGGACTCCGTCCGGACTCCTACAGGAGCCGGGCTCCGCCCACGACTCCAACCTCAAGGGGACTCCACCCGGACTCCCACGGGAGCCGGGCTCCGTCGCCAACTTCAACCGCCGGTAAGATCCGTCCGGACTCCTACGGGAGCCAGACTTCGCACCTAACTTTAATTGCAGGAGGACTCCGCCCGGACTCCTACGGGAGCCGGGCTCCGCCCGCAACATCAACTCTGAGAGGACTCCGCCCGGACTCCTACGGGAGCCGGGCTCCGCCCACGACTCCAACCTCAAGGGGGACTCCGCCCGGACTCCCACGGGAGCCGGGCTCCGTCGCCAACTTCAACCGCCGGTAAGATCCGTCCGGACTCCTACGGGAGCCGGACTTCGCACCTAACTTTAATTGCAGGAGGACTCCGCCCGGACTCGTAAGGGAGCCGGGCTCCGCCCGCAACATCAACTTTGAGAGGACTCCGCCCGGACTCCTACGGGAGCCGGGCTCCGCCCACGACTCCAACCTCAAGGGGGACTCCGCCCGGACTCTTACGGGAGCCGGGCTCCGTCGCCAATTTCAATCGCCGGTAAGATCCGTCCGGACTCCTACGAGAGCCGGACTTCGCACCTAACTTTAATTGCAGGAGGACTCCGCCCGGACTCCTACGGGAGCTGGACTCCGTCATCAGCTCCGACCACTGCCGAACTTTAGCCGACGAATCTGCACTCCCAGGCGCGACACAGCAACCACCACGATCCCGCTCCACTTCCTGCGGCGGATTCCGCGCAGCTCCATCACTCCCTGACAGGCCGCAGTAACGGTCACAGCACTGCTCCACTTCCTACGACGGATCCCGCGCAGCTCCACTACTCCCTGGCAAGCCATGATAACGGCCACAATCCTGCTCCACTTCCTGCGACGGATACCGCACGATTCTTCCATCCGCTGGTAAGTCGCGACAACGGACGCCGCTCCACTTCCCTCGGCAGACTCCACGTGGCACACTCCGATGATAGCCACGGGTCCACTCCACTACTCTTTGCAACAAACTCCGCCTGACCCTGGGCAGCCCACTGCCAGACGGTTACAGATATCGCTATCAGGCTACCGCCCCCTCCGCCTATAAAAGGGGGTCCTAGATACGTTATTGTATAAGCTCTTAGTTTTTACCTCAAAACTCTGCTAAATTCTCCGTTCGAGAACTCCATTCTTGTTGAGGCAGAGAACTGACTTGAGCGTCGGAGGGTCTTACTGGAGCAACCCCACCTCCGATTTAGACTTCCTTTGCAGGTCCCGGCGGTGACCGCGACTCCCTCGACTCCAGCTTCTCCGGCGCAAGCGGATTTTTGCACCAACATGATTGACGCTAGAGGAAGGGCTGAACCTTCGCAGTACCCTTGTTCTTAAAGGAGTGCTCAA
The DNA here is from genome assembly GCF_000442705.2 of Elaeis guineensis. Taxonomy (NCBI): domain Eukaryota; kingdom Viridiplantae; phylum Streptophyta; class Magnoliopsida; order Arecales; family Arecaceae; genus Elaeis; species Elaeis guineensis. The sequence goes on from NC_026001.2 coordinate 60,496,701, forward strand.
CGGAACCGCCTCCGATCGTCTCCTCCGGCACCCACCCCCTGTCTCCCCCTCAGGATCCTTACTCGATGCCTCCCCGCAAGGCGTCCACGCGACGGTCCACGGCCTCCGCAGCCAGATCTCAGGCTCTGGCCTCCCCTCCTGTTTCTCAACCTCCTCCTCCTCCTCCGGCGGCGGCGGTCGGCGTGGAGCAGTTTGACCTGCTGGCACAGCAGGTCAGAGGCCTCACTGAAGCTGTGCAAGCTATGCAGCAACAGCAGCCGCAGGCATCGGTACGCCCGGAAAGGGCTCCCCGGAGCACCAAAATCCGACGGCGGGGCGGGCCACCTGGGCCAGCCGCCCCATCCTTCCTGGGAAAACGAACCCGAGGGCAGAGAGCCCTCAATCGGACCACGACTCCACCCCTGGAAGATCTCTGCCCCATTCTGCCAGAGGACCCTCGAGACTCGAAGTTGAGAGGATTTCCTGGACCGGAGGCTCCAGGAGATGAACCGACGGATCGAAGAACTCCGCCATGCACCCCCCGCTTATGGTGAGGATATTTGTACTGACCCTCCCTTCTCTCAAATGATCATGCAGGAACCGATCCCGCCAAACTTCAAGCTTCTCCAGTTCGAAAGCTACGACGGGACTTCAGACCCGGTTGATCATCTGGAGGCCTTCCGGACGATGATGCTGCTTCACGGTGCTCCTGATGCCATCCTATGCCGGGCTTCCCGTCCACCTTGAAGGGAGCGGCGAGGAACTGGTACTCGGCTTTGAAACCAGGTACCATCTTTTCCTTCGATCAAATGAGCCACCAATTCGTGGCCCATTTTGTCAGCAGCCGGCACCCCCGGAAGGGTTCGGAGTCCCTCATCAACATCAAGCAGAGGGAAGGGGGTCCATTCGGGCCTACATCAACCGTTTCAACATCGCGGCGCTGGAGGTCCGGAACTTGGACCAATCAGTCGCAATGGCCGCCCTGAAGGGTGGCCTTCAGAAGAATGACCTTTTGTTCTCCCTGGAGAAGAAGTACCCCAGAGATTTTGCTGATTTGCTAGCTCGGGCTGAAGGATACGCCCGAGCGGAAGAAGCCTTCAAAATGAAGGATGAAGAGACAGCGAGGGAGCGGCAAGCGGGAGGCTCGAGTAAGCCCGCAATTGAAAAAAGGCCAAGGGAAGCCCGGCCGCATTCTCGATCCCCTCCTGGGCACAAGCGCACCCATACTCCACCCTGGGTGCGCAGGCAGAGAAGTTCGGATCACGGGGTTCGGCGGGGTTCCCCACCAGGGAGATTCCGCAACTACGCCCCCCTCAACGCCTCGAAGGCCCAGGTACTGATGGAGGTCAGGGAGCAGCTCCCTAGGCCGGAGAGGATGCGCACACACCCCGGGAAGCGCAACCCCAACAAGTTCTGCCTCTACCACTGCGACCACGGCCACGACACAGAGGAATGCATCCAGCTCCGGGACAAGATCGAGGAGCTCATTCGGCGAGGTCGACTCGACAGGTTCATCCGACGCAGGCCTGAGGGTAGAGGAGATCGGCCAAGGGCCCTTCCACAGCCTGAACCGCCAAGAAGGGAGGAGCAACCCGGGGACCGGCCCCCCATCGGGACCATCGACTCCATCACCGGAGGGCCTCAAGGAGGAGCAGACCTCCCGCAACCGTGGAACTCAAAAAATTTGTAAATGTATCACTTACGATTTCACCTTGAATCTAAATTTCTTTCTACTTGACGTACTCTTCCCATCTGGCATGGATTTGTCACGACTGGATATGACCCCACCAAACGTCTGAAACAAAGTTATGTTAGGAGCGGGGGGAGAACCCCATCCTAACATACCTAAAATGAAAGTCCGACTATCTCAAATTGGATTGGGGGAGAGCCTTACAACGCCCTAATGTGCCCCCACGGCCATGTCAGGAACAGGAGGAGGACCTCGTCCTGACATGAGCAAAGTCAAAGGTCCGGTTCTTTTAGACCGGATGGGGGGAGAGGCCTTACAGCGCCCTAATGTGCCCCCACAGCCATATCAGGAACAGGAGGAGAACCTCGTCCTGACATGAGCAAAGTCAAAGGCCCGGTTCTTTTAGACCGGATGGGGGGAGAGGCCTTACAGCGCCCTAATGTGCCCCCACAGCCATGTCAGGAACAGGAGGAGAACCTCGTCCTGACATGAGCAAAGTCAAAGGCCCGGTTCTTTTAGACCGGATGGGGGGAGAGGCCTTACAGCACCCTAATGTGCCCCCACAGCCATGTCAGGAACAGGAGGAGAACCTCGTCTTGACATGAGCAAAGTCAAAGGCCCGGTTCTTTTAGACCGGATGGGGGGAGAGGCCTTACAGCACCCTAACGCGCCCCCACAGCCAAGTCAGAAATGGGAGGAGAACCTCACCCTGGCTTGAGCAAAGTAGAAGGCCCGGACTCCTACGAGAGCCGGGCTCCGTCCACAACGCCAAGGAAGACTCCGCCTGGACTCCTACGGGAGCCGGGCTCCATCCACGACGCCAAGAAAGACTCCACCCGGACTCCTACGGGAGTCGGACTCCGTCCACGATGCCAAGGAAGACTCCACCCGGACTCCTACAGGAGCCAGGCTCCGTCTACGACGCCAAGGAAGACTCCACCCGGACTCCTACGAGAGTCGACTTTATCCACGACGCCAAGGAAGACTCCACCCGGACTCCTACGGGAGTCAAACTCCATCCACGATGCCAAGAAGACTCCACCCAGACTCCTACGGGAGCCGGGCTCCATCCACGACGCCAAGGAAGACTCCACCCGGACTCCTACGGGAGCCGGGCTCCATCCACGACGCTAAGGAAGACTCCGTCCGGACTCCTCGAGAGCCGGGCTCCACCACAACACCAAGGATGACTCCACCCAGACTCCTACGGGAGCCGGGCTCCACCCACGACTTCTGCAGTGAGGGAGACTCCGCCCGCCCTGGCAATGGCCCTTACGTGCCCCGCGGGAACGGGAGAAGAACCTCGTCCTGATGATGGCGAGACCCGGCCACCCAACAAGATCGGAGGAAAGGAAAAAGCCCCTCAGCGGCACCTCCTCGCTCCTATGCAACCCCGTAAAAAGCGAGGGGAGGGCCCTCACTCGGAGAAGAGAAAAATTAAAAAGGAAGGGTGACGAACTACGGCGGAAACAGATGAAGGATGAACCACACCAAAGACCTGAAGGACTTCGTCCCGACGGAGACGGGGAGTTCCTACCAAACACCCCCGACCTCTAAAAAGACTCCCGACACAGGTTAGGAAGATAGCGACATCTCCAAAGTAATGCGGAGTCCGGACGGCCAAGCTCGGGCTTGCGGCCATGCACGACGAGAAAGGCAAGCTAACGCATCGACGATTGGGCACCTCCCAACGACGTCTACATCAGACAAGTCGAGCGACAAGAAAAGTTCGGCGAACGATAATTTAGTACAACGCACGGACGAGGTAACACAAAACACCCTTTTCATTCCATTTCCGAAATACACGCTACAAAGTCCGGAAGGCCAAGGAAAGAAAAGCAAAACGACAAAAAGGGAAGTAAATACAGAAAAAGACAGAAGGACAAAAATAGCTCTAAGGAGGCTCTGCTCCCTCCGACCTAGAATTATCTGCTCCACCCCTCAACCAGGATTGCCTTAGATTCTCAATTTCTTCTTCTAGCTCTTTCCTTTTCTGCAGCGCGTCCTGGAGCGCCCGACGAAGTCGCTGGCTCTCGGCCTCCGCCTCTCGACGCCTCTTCCTCAAGACCTCGGATTCTGCCTCCGTGTCCGCGATGGCTCGCTGCTCGTATGCCAGTTGAATCTTCAGTTGTTGCAGCTCGACTGTCTTTTCCCTGAGGGCAACTGAAATCCCTTCAACGGTTCCTCTTAGGGACTGGAGCTCATCAGAATCCCAGGCGGAAGTAAGCTGAGCCCTGCTGGCCAGCTGTCTCTGGAGACGGACGACTTCGTCGGTCGCCGCCCTGAGTCTCCCTTTATATTCCTCCACCTGCCTGCGCCAGCTGGCCCAATGCACGTCATGGCTCACCTCGGCGTCCTGAAGCTGCTGCTGGAGGTCGGAGACCCTCTTCGACCACTCCTGGTCGCCGTCGACCCGAGCCAGGAACCACGACGAACTTCCTTCCAGCTGGCCGATCCTCCCCTTCGCAGCTAACAGTTCCACCTTGAGGGCGCTAATCCTGGCGGCCTGGGCCCAAATTCGATCGCTGGCGCTCTTTTTGCATTCCTCAAGCTCCTTCGCGAAAGCCGCCTTCCTCCGACTATACTCCATGATCCCCTTCACGTAGAGATTTCGAAAGTGGATGGCCTCCGCGGTGGCTTCAGAATGATCTTCCCTCAATCTGCGAAGCTCACCTTCCATCTTCTTTGACTTCTTTGTCAAGTGAAGGATTTCCTTCTTCAGCCGCTGGATCGTCGACTTCTGCGGGACACTGCCGTCGGAAAGTAAAAGCGTCAAGGCACGACTCATCGCAAAAAAAAAAAAAAAAAAAAAAAAAAAAAACAGAGAGAAGAAGGGGAGGGAAGAGAAGCCATCCGCGACAAGAAATTCAGCTTTATTAATTGGGTGATTCTTGAAGACAGAAAAGAAAAGAAAAATTACGATGAAATAAAAATACAAGGTCGGAGGTCTCAGACCTCAGGGGCGGGGGTTGGAGAACTCGGCGTCCCCGGCAAGGGGGCTGCAATAGCAGTGGCGGCTGGCGAGGGACCGGCCTCGTCTTCAGACTCCTCGCCTAGGAAGATGAGGTCGAGCTCCAGAAATTTTCTGGCCACCTTCTCTTGGCAGAGCTCAAACCCCTAGATGAACGTCTCCTGGCCAAATTGGACGTTCAGGTCCCTCATCTCTGTGGAAGCCTTGAATTCCTCTATCGTAAGGGCTCTGGCCTCCGAAACCAGGATCGAAATCTGCTCGGCCAAGTTGGCGACCTCGGCCTCCGCCCTTCTCGCCGACTCCTCCAAGGTCCGCCTCTCCTCCTCCCGGGCTTGTTTCTCTCTCTCTAGGACCTCTTGGAGGGCGACTACTTCGGCCGTCTTTGCTTGGAGGCGAGCAACCTCGGCCCGGCAGCGCTCCTCCACCTGAAGGATGTCCCTCCTCGCACGGTTCACTGCCTCAATATTGGCTAGGAGCTGGTGCCCAATCTGCAAGGACGGCTGGGGGATCAGAACAAAGGCCGAATAGCCAGGTGAATAAAGATTTGCTTACCTCAAGAAAGGATCCCAAAGAGTCCCAGGCCCGCTGCTCAGAATCGGTGCGGTCGATCCTCTCGACGACGTCGGGCAGAATGCAGCCGTCGATCAACCGCCTGATTAAATCCCTGTCATTGAAGGGATTCTCCGGCCCCTCTTCGGAGCAGAGGGACTCGTCTGTGGCAGTTCGGTGGCTACTCACCCTGCGGGCCACCGATTTCTTCCTCTTCCCCCTCTCGGCCACGGGCGCCTCCGTGGAGCGGACCCCCGAAACAGGGGCCCCAGTCGGCGGACTCCTCGAGGAGGCCCGGGGAGCCGTTGCCTCGGCATCCGAGGGAATGTCAATCGCTGGGGCCGCCTGGGCGGGTGCAGCCAAGCTTGACTCCTCCGCCCTGGCCCTCTTCGCCGATCCGGAGGTCACGACGCCCTTTCTCTTGTGGGCCCTGAGGCCCCTGGCAAGCATCCGCGCTGCTTCGACGTCCATTCCTTAAAAAAAAAAAAAAGAGAGAGAAAAAGAAAGAAGAAAAAGAAGCAAACCAATCAATCAAGAGTCAAAGATCGAAAAAAAATGGGGGAGGGAAGAAAGAAAGAAAGAAACAGAGAGGAAAAAGAGAGAGAAGGAAGAAGAGGTAAAAAGGGAAAGAAAAAGAAGAAAGGCATGAAAAGAGAAGATAAAGGAAAAGATGAATACTCGCAGATCCTGGGGGCTCAGACCGATGTTGAAAAGAAATTGCTCCCTCAGAAGATTGGGAAGGGAAGGAGCGGAATAGGCAAGAAGCTTCCGGGCAACCTGGAGGTCATCCTCCCCCAGACTAGGGGCCCGGCGAACAGAATCCCTCAGAGAGCCCCAAGAGGGCAGGCCCAGCCTCAGGGTCGGGCAGTGGACGAAGAGGTATTTTTTCTTCCAATTGTGGATTGAAGAAGGGGCACCTTTCAGCAACCCCTTCTTGCCGAACTGGAGGGAGAAGTACCACCAGTCCTTCGCCGAAGGATAGCATTTGAAAGTATAGAAGTGCCTAAACAGGGAGAGGGACGGTTGGACCTCGACTACGTGGCAAAGGGAGAGAAATCATATCAAAAATCTAAAAGAATTCGGGGCCACAGAAGCCAAGGAGATGTCTAAGAAGCGGAAGAGGGCAACAACAAAGGAAGGAAGCGGAAGCCGGAGTCCGGTGCGGAACGCTTCCTGATACAGACAAAAATGATCGGATGGGGGAGTGCTGGCCCGGTCAGAAGGGCCAGGCAGCTCCAGGTCGTACTCCGGAGGAACTCCATACTGAACCCTTATCAGAAGGAGTTCCTCCGGAGTCAGGGAATATGGAATGGCGCCCGGTGCAAAAACTGGGCGGAGCCCAGCCCCAGACGCAGGTTCATCTACAGAGCAAGGGACCTGGGGGTTTGAGGCGGAAGAACTCCCAGAACTGCAGGGAGTAGAAGAGCCGGACGACATTTCGGGTAGTTTCGAAGGAGGGCTCTAAAGATCCCTAAGAAGACGGACAGGATGAGGGGCGTGAGGTCACAGGAAACTAACTCAGAGGAATACAAAAAATAATGATAGAGAAGAAGTCCCTAAGCGGTGGGGAGAAGGTTGAAGGTGCTGGAACTAACCTAGATCGCTCTGAGGGACCAGAGGGACGAAGACAGGGATGATTTGGAGGGCGCCTACGGCTCGAGAAGATGCCAACTGAAACAGGGCTCTCGAAGGAAGGCAGACACTGATAGAAACTCCGGAACGGAATAGGGCCCCTAAAGGTGGAAGGATGGGTTTAAATAGACCCTGGGATCCGGCGCCATAATGATCGCGAATCCCCCCAGACCAGCCCGTGCCTGACACGTGTCCCACTCCCCCCGACGGGCGGCTAAAAGCGGCGGACAAATCGGTAGGGCCATTATGGCGCCGTACCTGGGCCAGTGTACAGACGGGAATTTTGAAGGGTCCCTTCGTATCACCCTGATTCGAAAAGACTCCAGCACGCGCACAATTAATGCAAAAATATCTGGGGGCGGCCGCGCGCAGGATTCGAGGGGACAGCTTCGGCTGTGCCAATCTCTCTGTACTTCCTTCGTTCGAAATTCAAACTCGAAAGTAGGGGGACTGGTGTTGGGCATAAAATATCCACAGCCGAAGTTCTCAGCAGAATCAACTCCGAGAGGACTCCGCCCGGACTCCTACGGGAGCCGGGCTCCGCCCACGACTCCAACCTCAAGGGGGACTCCGCACGGACTCCCACGGGAGCCGGGCTCCGTCGCCAACTTCAACCGTCGGTAAGATCCGTCCGGACTCCTATGGGAGCCGGACTTCGCACCTAACTTTAATTGCAGGAGGACTCCGCCCGGACTCCTACGGGAGCCGGGCTCCGCCCGCAACATCAACTCTGAGAGGACTCCGCCCGGACTCCTACGGGAGCCGGGCTCAGCCCACGACTCCAACCTCAAGGGGGACTCCGCCCGGACTCCCACGGGAGCCGGGCTCCATCGCCAACTTCAACCGTCAGTAAGATCCGTCCGGACTCCTACGGGAGCCGGACTTCGCACCTAACTTTAATTGCAGGAGGACTCCGCCCGGACTCCTACGGGAGCCGGGCTCCGCCCGCAACATCAACTCTGAGAGGACTCCGCCCGGACTCCTACGAGAGCCGGGCTCCGCCCACGACTCCAACCTCAAGGGGGACTCCGCCCGGACACCTACGGGAGCCGGGCTCCGTCGCCAACTTCAATCATCGGTAAGATCCGTCCAGACTCCTACGAGAGCCAGACTTCGCACCTAACTTTAATTGCAGGAGGACTCCGTCCGGACTCCTACGGGAGCCGGACTCTGTCATCAGCTCCGACCGCTGTCGAACTTCAACCGACGGATCTGCACTCCCAGGCGCGACACAGCAACCACCACGATCCCGCTCCACTTCCTGCGGCGGATTTCGCGCAGCTCCATCACTCCCTGACAGGCCGCAGTAACGGTCACAGCACTGCTCCACTTCCTACGACGGATCCCGCGCAGCTCCACTATTCCCTGGCAAGCCACGATAATGGCCACAATCCTGCTCCACTTCCTGCGATGGATACCGCACGATTCTTCCATCTGCTGGCAAGTCACGACAACGGACGCCGCTCCACTTCCCTCGGCAGACTCCACGTGGCACACTCCGATGATAGCCACGGGTCCACTCCACTACTCTTTGCAACAAACTCTGCCTGACCTTGGGCAGCCCACTGCCAGACGATTACAGATATCGCTATCAGGCTACCGCCCCCTCCGCCTATAAAAGGGGGTCCTAGATACGTTATTCTATAAGCTCTTAGTTTTTACCTCAAAACTCTGCTAAATTCTCCGTTCGAGCACTCCATTCTTGTTGAGAAAGAGAACTGACTTGAGCGTCGGAGGGTCTTGCCGGAGCAACCCCACCTCCGGTTTAGACTTCCTTTGCAGGTCCCGGTGGCGACCGCGACTCCCTCGACTCCAGCTTCTCCGGCGCAAGCAAATTTTTGCACCAACAAAAAATATGAGAAACTCCTTTTCAATAAATCATCGGGATGCAACTGAGCCGAACCAAATTAACCGGCTCAAAATTCAAACTCGACTAAATTTAAAATATTTTGATTCAAAATTTGACTTAAGCTCAATCGAATCTTAATATCTCAAGTCCAATCAATCCTTAATATGTCAAACTCAAACTCTGCTCGATAAAAAATAGATTAAGCTCGAGATCGACTTGACTCAACTCGAATATTAGTGGAGCTATTCTCGAGCTCGAGTTTGAATTTTTGAATTCAAACTCGAGCCTTAACTTATTAATAATATATATAATAATATTATATTATAAATAAAAATAATATTATTAAAAATATATAAAAATTTGAGTAGGCTTATGAACTCTCAAGCTGAGTATCTTGCTACTCGAGTTCAATTCGAAAATTCATTTGAGCTACTTGAACTCGATAGTAACCGAGTCGAGTCAAGCTTGAACTTGAGTCAAACTCGAGTAGCTCACGAGTAACTCGACTCATTTACATCTCTAATCATAATGAATACATGAATTATATGCATAATGAGAGAGCTATATGCTTGCTGAGAGATGTTGAAACTGCAGAAGCATATGATTTTCTAATAATTATTATCCTCGATTGTTTCAGTCCATATGCTTATTTAAAGTTTTATATGGCTCGAAGTCTCCAGCAACCACAAGCCATGGATATACTAAGAGAATGAATGGTCTCATAAGCTTCTCTCTCTCTCTCTCTTGGAGAGGAAAACCTTAACCTAAACTTGAACCTTGCTCCTCTCTTAGTGGCGTGTGAAGAATTGAGCATCGGAAGCCCTAGGACATCTCTCCATTTATATAGAGAAGGGAGGCATGGTGTTTCCTTAGATACCTCCAATTGGGAGCCCCTGAGCTCCCATAGAACTACACTAGAGAGGATATAGATGATGATGTGGCAGCATGACTTGGCCATTCGTTATAGAGTCCTTAGACTAACTATGAGAGAAAAGGGGCACTAGCTACTAAGGTCAGCACCATAGCACATAAAGCTTACGTACTAGGCATGTGAGCTTGAGCCCTGAATGGGCACCCACGTTGGTTCTCAATGCAACATACCACCTGCTTGTTTGCCCAGTTTCTTAGAAAAACTTATATTAGTTAATATAAGAGAATTTAAATTTTATAAAAAAAAATTTTGAGATCTTTTGATGTTGTTAGGAAAGTTAATAGTTAAAGTTATTAGACTCGTAATAAGATTAGGTATCTGTTGTGGCCAATCCCCTCGTCGCCTGGTCATCGGGAACGTGCGCCTGCAAAAGAAAGTCCACACTAACAGGAGGTGGCTCCGGTGGGGACCCTCCGACGGTCAAGTCAGAGAGGAGACTAGGCAACAGTGAAAAAAAAATAAGGAGCTCAACGAGAGAGAGGGAGCTAGAGAGGAGGGAATTTAGGGGTTTCGAATCGATCTCTAGCACTGTTGCCTTCCCCGATATATATAGTGGAGCATGGTATGGCGCCGTCATTAATGGCACGGACAATTGAAGAATTGTCAACTCACTAAGGACTGTCAGAGTCATCGTGAGGGTGTCAAATCGCCGTGAGGCTGTCAAATCACCGTGGTGCTGTCAAATCGCTAGGGTTGACCCATGCCTTAGGTGGGATAATGCCCCTAGGCGGCAGTGCCGCATGCCGTTGTCAGGGCTGACAATTTCTGGCAGCCGTACGGCATTTGAGGGAGCCGACCGACAATAGGTCGGCAGCTGATTGAGAGACGTTAGGTGGAAACTTAGGCCCCTCCGACAGTCAGTCGGGCGTGTTGCCAAAGTCGGGCATCGGACCCCATAGTGCAGCCGATCAAGAGAGAGAAGAAGGTCCGCCCGACCGACGCATCCTCGGTCGGTCAGCAGCCGTCGATCGGTCGGCGGCCGTCGGTCAGTCGGCAGAGTCGGACGCCGATCATGTAAGCCCGACAATGAGTCGACGTGAGTGGGGTCGGTCGGTATCCCCCAACAGTTGCCCTCCTCCACTCCTGAGTCGGATGGCGTGCTGGCCAATGTCTTTGTTTGGGCAGCAGCGTCGAGCGAAAGGAGTGGATTCTCATCGTATTAAGTTCTGATTCTGACGACCGTACCGGGGGCTGATATGGTGCCGTGCACCTCATGAATGCCAGGCGATTCGCCGGTGTCAGATGTCCCATTGGTGTCAGACGTACTGTCGGTGTCAGGTGTCCTGTCGGTGTCAGACGCACTGTCTCATCGGTGTCAGACATCCTATCGATGTCAGGTGTCCTGTCTCATCGGCATCAGATGTTCCACCTCTTTGGGAATGGAAACCATCGTTCCCGCCGCCCATTCGGGGATATGAAACGTCACGGCCTCTGTGCCACGTGGCAGGTGACTATTGGGCCGGGTTGGTTCAAGCGGATGGAGGTGACGTGGCTCGATCTGAGGATGGGTACGTCGAACCGTCGGGCCGACAGACGGCCCAGATGATGCCACGTGGTACGATCTGGGAATCCCTCGTTGGTCGTGCCTTCATCTTGTCTGTCGGGGGGTACTATATATACAGGGTTGCCCATACCCAGGTTTCTACCCCCCTCATTTTGCCATCGAGACTCTGCCCGTGTGATCCCCTGTTCCAGGTACTCATCTCCGCTTTCCTTCTTTTTGAGAGTTCTCTCTTCTTCTTCTGGGGGCCTTTATTGCCTTCATCATCTTCTCCCTTGTCTTCTCACAGTCTTCTCCTTCTTTTTCTTTATTTCCTGTCTTCCGTCATGGCCAGAACATCTCCAAGAGGAGGTCGGTCGGGAGATCCGACCGACGACCCTCGGTCGACCCGGAGGTGGAGGTCTTTTCACTTTCGGGGCCGAACATCGATCAGCTCCGAGAGCAATATTGCATCCCGGAGCAATTTCGGCTCTTCGCCCCTGGTGCCAGTGGTCGGATCAATAGCCCGCCCGAGGGCCAGGTGTCCTTCTACATTGAGGACCTCTGGGCCGGCCTTCGCTTTCCGGTTTTGGAGTTCGTCCGAAATGTGCTTGACTATTACGGGCTATGCCCGATGCAACTCGTGCCCAACTCGGTTCGGTTAATAGTCAGTTTTGCTCTGTTGTGTCGGCTTTTGCCGACTGACCCTTGGATTTTCCTCTTCCGAGCTTTCTTCATCCTCCGACCCCACCCTAAAGCCCGAGGGTGGTGATACTTTAATCCTCGGAAGGGGCTTTCTTTTATCACCGGTCTTCCATCGTCCATTCATAGATGGAAGAACCAGTTCTTTTTTGTATCTTCTTCTATCTCCTAGGGGTTTTCTGCCCGTTGGGGGAATCCCCGAACCCAACCGAATGAGAACAGTCGGGTGGAAGCGGAGGACCGGGAAGACTTCCACCGACTGAAAGATATTTCGATGCCGAAGCAGTGAGAGCTCGTCACTAAGCAGGCACTGTATGACGCCCGTCTCAGCCCGGTCCCTCGCTTAGGTCAGTTTTTCGTCTTCTTTCTCCTTCCTTCTTTCCTTTCCTTTATGATGCTGACCGTCTGTCGTCGTTTGCATATATGCCACCGAGGTCGAGACTGACAGCAGCCGACGTACGGCAGTATGCCGTTCGGAAGAGGCCGGCACAAGGGGCCGGGCCGTCGCGGCCTCCCAAAAGGCCCCAAGTAGCTCCGTCGGGTGAGCCGATCGGGTCAGAGGTGGAGCCCATCATCGTGCTGTCGGCGCCGACGGTGCTCATCGAAGTCCCATCCGAGGGACCGTCGGGCAAGGGCACAGCCTCGCCCGAGAGAAGGGCGGCCGAGGAACCGGTCGACGGTGCACCGGCTGCTCAGCCGACAGAGGAGGAACGGGAGGAGGTGCGCGAGCCCGAGCGACCCACGCCTGCTGCTGCCGCGCCTTCAGGGGAAACTCGGTTGGGCTCAAGCTTGCCGTCAACCTCCGACATCAGGACCTGGGTGTCCGGCCGAGGGAAGGCCCCGATGACATCCGACGACGAAGGCAGGTCGGCCGGTGGTGGGGGGTCGACCGACTTCCCACTCCCGGAAGGTGCGTCGGGCCTGGCCAATCATGACTTGGCCAGGAAACTGTGCCAGGTGCTCCTTCTCCCAGCCGACATTGAAGCAATGAAGAATCAGTGGGTCTCCGACATGCTGTCTTCATTTTACCCGATGATGATCTGGGTGAGTTTCCTTCTTCTTTGTTTTCATTATTGCTTGCGCGAGTTCGGTCTCCTGACGGTTGGTCCTGTTTTGTGCAGATGGTTTACAACATATCCAAACTAGAGGCCGGATATCGAAAGTTCTATGATCTACGTGCGGCTTGGAGAGACAAGGTCGCGGCTGCTGAAGCCGACAGGGTCATCCTGGTCGACCAGCTACAACAGTCGGTCGACCGAAAGGGCTGACTTGAGGGGGAGGTCTCCCGACTCAAGGAGGAGGTCTCGCGACTCACGGGCGCCTTGGCAACTTCGGAGTCCGAGCTGCAGTCGACCCGAGATGACGCCAAGAAGAAGTCCCAAACCGTCCGTCATCTTCGGCACGAAAGGGACAGCTTCGCCAAGGAGCTGAAGGCCGAATGCGAGCAGCTCCGAGTAAGCCTGGGGAACCTCGCTAAGGCCAAAGAAGGACTGTCCATCACCCAGGCCGATGCAGACATCACGAAGGCAGAAGCTGAGTCGGCGAAGGAGGCCATGGGTCGGGCCATAGAAGACTTCCGCGACTCGGAAGAGTACCGGGAGGAACTTCTAGAGAGCAGCTTCCTCTCGTACCGAGTGGGGTACGAGGATGCTCGGGAAGCCGTTCGAAGCCTGCACCCAGAGCTTGATCTCAGCAGCATTGTTCTGTCAGAGTCGGAGGCCCCAGCTACAGAGGAGACGACCGACCCATCACCGAGAGGTCTCACCACCAGGGCGGAAGCCGAAGAAGATGCGGAGCAAGCCACCGAAGATCAAGCGGCCCCATCTCCCGAAGCCCGAGCGGGTTCGCCGACCGTCCCCGACCATCATCCAGTGGAAGAGGCCGACTCTGAGGACTAGTCAGTTTTTCATTTTTTCTTTACTTCTGTTTGTCATACTTGTATTCGGGCTTCGGCCCAGTTTTGTAAACTTGACCTGAACTTCAATGAAATCAAAGTCAAAGTCTTGTGGACTTGAACTTTTTTTCCTTTGTATGTCTCTTCTTCTTTCATGTGTCGTGGAATGCTTTTGATCACATAAGTCGCTAGCCCGATAGATTAATTAGGATGTTCGGCAATGCATGCTGCCACGAAGGTAGGGCAAATCCCGACTTTGGACCAGCCTCCCGACTGTCGTGTAATCCGACGATCGAAGGCTTTAAGTCGGACGTCCGTTGCTCGGTTGTGAGTCGGGCGTGTTCGTCGAGTCGAAAGCCGACCGTCCGTCGGGCAAGATTCAGCAGTCGGATATCTTTCGATGCATTCAGTCGAATGACGTCCGGCGCATTTAGTCGGAGAGGCGATGATAAGTCGGATCCCGATACCCTTACGTCGGGTACTTACATCGCGCCGCGTGATAGACGATGGTAAGCCGAATATCCTTCGACTGGCCGTAGCTCGGTCGGTGAGTCACGAATGCGACAAAGATCGTGTCGTGTGATAGATGGTGGCAAGCCGAATATCCTTCGACCGTTCGTAGCTTGGTCGGTAAGTTGCGAATGCGACAGTGGTCGCACCGGTGTTTTGCCTTTCTTGGTCGGGGTGAGTTAGCCGATCGTTTGGCCCGAAAGTTCGACCGTAGAAGGAGTGTTACTTCCATTGTCATGGATGCATCGGCCCTTGTAAGCGTCCGACGCATCATCGGCGATCGGGCCGTCGGTTTCGAGCGGGACGTTGAGTCTGAGTCGAAACATAGGGCATCGTACTCCTTGGCGAGCGCCGACCAAAAGTCGAAGAGTCGAGATTCCAGACTCTGAAATTTGAAACTGAACTTGTATTCCGAGTGAACAGGTACAAAGTTCATTGGTGATACAACTTTAGGTTGTCGGCATTCCAGGTCTGCAAAATGGGGTTCCCTTCCAGAGTCTCCAGTCGGTAAGCCCTCGGCCCGTAGGTGTCTGCTACCATGTAGGGCCCTTTCCAATTCGGAGCTAGCTTCCCTTGGTCTAGAGGCTTCGAGACTTCTGCCTTTCATAGGACTAGATCCCCAGGCCTGAAAAGTTTTGGCTTGACCTTGGCATTGTAATATCGGGCTACTTTCTGTCGGTAAGAAGCCATGCGAAGTTGAGCCTCGCTCTGAAGCTCGGGGAGGAGGTCTAGGTCGGCTCTCCGGCACTCGGAGTTGTTCGGCTCTTGATACTGCTCGACCCTAGTTGATGGCAGCTCGATCTCGAGCGGTATCATTGCCTCCGTCCCATAGGCCAAACTGAAAGGTGACTCCCCGGTTGGCACACAGGGGATCGTTCGGTAAGCCCACAGGATGGAGTTCAACTCCTCGACCCAGAGGCCTTTGGCTTCATTCAGTCGGGTTTTGAGCCCGTGTAGTATGGTCCGGTTGGTCACCTCGACCTCACTGTTGGACTGTGGGTGCCTGACCGAAGTCCTGATTGTCGAACTGTCGCCCATTGTCGGTGATAATGGTATGCGGCAATCCGAACCTGAAGATGATGGACTTCTGGACGAAGTCCTCCATCTTTCGCTCGGTAATCTGCGCCAGGGGCTCGACCTCCACCCACTTGGTGAAGTAGTCGATGGTGACGACTATGAACCTCCTTTGGCCAGATGTCGGAGGGAAAGGACCGAGAATGTCGACCCCCCACTGGGCGAAGGGCCAGGGGGCGACAATAGGAGCGATTTGGCTGGCTGGCTGGTGTTGTATGTTGGTATACTTTTGGCATGATTCACACTTTCGAACCAGCTCGGCCGCATCCTTCCTCATGGTGGACCAGTAGTAACCCTGCCGCAGGACCTTGTAAACCAAGGATTTACCCCCCAAATGACTCCCGCAGATCCCTTCGTGCACTTCTCTGAGTGCGTAGTCTGTGTCGGTCGGTCCCAAGCACCTGAGCAAGAGAAGGGAGAACGATCTTTTGTAGAGTCGGCCATCCATTATCACATATTGGGAGGCCGACCATCGGAGCCCCCTGGCCTCCATGGGATCTTCAGGACTGATCCCGTCGGTTAGGTACCGAACAATCGGATCCATCCAGCTTGGTTCGGCCGTCAGTTGTAGCACCTCATCGACCTTGTCGATGCTCGGCTACTCAAGATTCTCCACGAGCGTCCGACCCAAAGCATCGTAAGCTGAAGTCTCCAGCCTGGAGAGTGCGTCGGCCCGGGCATTCTCCGACTTGGGGATATGGGAGATCTCGAAATATCCGAGGTGCACCACAAGATCCTTCACTTTCTGGAGAT
The DNA here is from genome assembly GCF_000442705.2 of Elaeis guineensis. Taxonomy (NCBI): domain Eukaryota; kingdom Viridiplantae; phylum Streptophyta; class Magnoliopsida; order Arecales; family Arecaceae; genus Elaeis; species Elaeis guineensis. The sequence continues at coordinate 60,512,715 of NC_026001.2, forward strand.
ACTTTGCCATAGCTGGATCTCATGCCTCGAATTCGCCTTTGACCTGCCCCACGATTAGCTGAGAATCGGAGAATACCCGGAGGCTGTCGATCTCGAGTTCCCTCGCCATCCTCAAGCCGGCAAGGAGCGCTTCATACTCGGCCTGATTATTGGAGGCTTTGAAGTTGAATCGGAGGGCATACTCAGTGACCACCCCTTCCGAATTGGTGAGCAGGAACCTAGCCCTGCTCCCTTGAGCGTTTGAAGCTCCGTCGATGTGTAGTACCCAGGTGGACACTGGGTCAGGCTCGGGGACCACAGCTCCTCTAAGGCTCTCGCCTTCCGATCCTTGGTTGGTCGTTGGGCATTCTGCGATGAAGTCGGCCAGGACCTGGACCTTTAAGGCAGGTCACGGTCGGTACTGTATGTCAAACTCGCTGAGCTTCATCGCCCACTTCGCCAGTCATCCCAATGTGTCAGGTCGACGCAATATCATCCTCAGGGACTGGTTGGTGAGGACCACGATGGCATGCGCCTGAAAGTATGGGCAGAGTCATTCTGCGGAGACGGTCAAGGCGAAAATCATTGTTTCTGTCTCCGAGTATCGAGTTTCAGCACCACGGAGCACTTTGCTGGTATAGTATATAGGTTGATGAATTCGACTCTCGTTCTCTCGGACGAGTACCGAACTAACCACCTCGGGAGAAGTGGCCAAATAGAGGTACAGTGTCTCCCCGACCTCTGGCTTCACAAGCAGCGGCGGAGAAGCCAGGTACTCCTTCAAATCCTCAAAGGCCCATCGGCACTCATCCGACCTAGAGAAACCCCTCACCTACCTCAGGGTTTTGAAGAACGGGAGGCATCTTTCGGCCGACCGAGAGATGAATCGGCTGAGGGCGATGATTTTTCTATTCATCTGCTGAACCTCCCTCTTGGTGTTCTGGTGCCGTATGTCGATGACTGCTTTGATTTTCTCGGGGTTGGCCTCGATTCCTCGTTGCGAAATGAGGAAACTGAGGAACTTTCCCAAGGTCACTCCAAAAGCACACTTAGTCGGATTCAGCTTCATTCTATGTTGTCGTAGAGTGCGAAAAGCTTCTTCGAGATCTCGAACATGATCCGCAGTCTGCGCACTCTTTACCAGCATGTCATCCACATATACTTCCATGTTGCGGCCAATCTGGTCTTTGAAGACCTTATTGACGAGTCGTTGGTAGGTAGCTCCGGTGTTCTTCAGTCCAAAGGGCATCACTCCATAGCAGTAGAGGCCCTTGGGGGTCACGAAGGCAGTGTGCTCCTCGTCTTCGGGCGCCATCTGGATCTAATTGTACCCGACGAAGGCGTCCATGAAGCTGAGCAATCAAAATTCGGACGTCGCATCCACCAACTGGTCGACCTTCGAAAGTGGAAAGCTATCCTTCGGACAGGCCCGATTCAAGTCAGTGTAGTCGATGCAAATCCTCCACTTTTCGTTGGCTTTCTTCACCATGACAACATTGGCAAGCCAATCGGGATATATAGTTTCTCTGATGAAGCCTGCCTCGAGTAGCTTGTCCACTTCTTCGTCGATGGCCTTCTGTCTTTCAGGAGCAAAAGACCTCTTCTTCTGCCTCACCGGCCTCATTGTTGGGTCGATGTTGAGTCGGTGCGTTATTGTCTCCGGGGGGATGCCCGACATATCTGCTGCCGACCAAGCGAATATGTCGGCGTTGGCCTTCAGCAGCTCCGCCAATCGTCATCATTCTGGGTCGGGTAGTTGAGACCCGACCCATACCGTTCGATCAGGATTCTCCGCTATCGAGATGGGGATGAGCTGTTCGGCTGGTTTTCCTCGTTCTTCCTCCTCCCGTTGGTCTAGCTTGTCGATCGTCAGGGAGCCCTTCGACTCCTCGCTTTGAGCAGAGATCTGAAAGCATCGGCGAGCGAGCTGTTGGTCTCCGTGCATCTTCCCAACTCTATTTTTGATCGAAAACCGAACCAGGAGATGATACGTCGAAACTATCACCCTGAGGGTGTTTAGTCCGGGTCTCCAAGTATGGCGTTATAAGCTGAAGACATTTGGACGATCACAAAAGTCAAATGGACTGTGCTTTGTCGTGGTTCGGTGCCAACCATCACGGGTAGAGTGACTTCTCCTTCCGTCGTGACAGCATCTCCAGCGAAGCCTATCAAGGGTGTAGAGACCCTCCTGAGTCAGTCAGTCGATAGTCGCATCCGGGAGAAGGTCGAGTAAAACAAAACGTTCGTTGAACTTCCATTATCTACAAAAAATTTTTTACATCATAGTTTGCTATTGTTGCCGAGACAACAACAGCGTCATCGTGGGGAGTCTGGATGCCCCGAACATCTTCTTCTGTAAAAGTAATTGCATCGTCTGGGCGTGGCTTCTTTGTCGACTCCCCTCCAGCGGACGTCCCCGGGCCCAGTCGTTTGGAAATCATATTGATGACCCCGGTCATAGGCTGATTAGTCATCGCTTCTTCAGTCGGCTGGGGTCGTCGGTCGGCAATGGGTTGAGTTGGCGGATTCCTCTGAAATTTATCGAGATATCCCCGACGGATGAGAGCTTCGATCTCATCCTTGAGCTGGATGCACTGCTCGATATTGTGGCCGTGGCCCTGGTGGAATCGACAGTACTTCCGTCGGTCGAGGCCCTTTGCTTCAGATCCGGAGGCCGTCGTAGGTACTCTTCCCCTTCAATCTCCATCAAAATCTACGCACGAGGAGCAGAGAGAGGAGTGTAGGAGTCGTACCTGGGGCGTGTTGGCATTGGGCTCCACCGTCGGGGCGACCTTTGGTTCCGCTGTGGGGGTGAGACCCGACTATCGGTCGGGGGCCTGCTGGGCACGGCAGGGTCCCGACCCTTCCTTCACTTCTCCTTCGGGCCCTTGGGCTCGGCCAAGTGCCGGTCGGAGGCTCCTTCGTCCATGCGCATGTACTTGTACGCGCGCTCCAATAGTTCGGCATACGTCCGGGGGAGGATCTTGTCCAGGCTGTAGGTGAATCGGGACGCCCTCAGCCTGCACTTCATGGCCGAGATGGCCATGTCTTCGTTGAGGTCCCGAACCTCAAGCGTGGCCGCATTGAATCACGTCACGAAGTGTCGGAGCATCTCATTTTCTCCCTGCTTGAGGGACAAAAGGCTGTCCGAAGTTCGTGGCGGCTTCCGGCTAGTGCTGAAGTGGGCCACGAAAGAGTGCTCGAGCTGCCCAAAGGAGTGGATACTTCCCGATCGAAGATCGGAGTACCAAGCCTTGGCAGCTTTGCGGAGTGTGGCAGGGAAGCCAATGCAAAGGAGAGCGTCGGTTGCCCCTTGAATCGTCATGAGAGCTTTGTAGCTCTCCAGGTGGTCGATTGGGTTGGTGGAGCCATCGTAAGGCTCCACGTGCGGCATCTTGAACCGACTAGGGATCGGTTCATCGAGGATGAGTCGGGAGAGAGGTTGGGCGGTCCGAAAGTCAACATCGTTCGAAGACTTCTGCCCGTCCACCTACAGCTGGGCAAGCCGACGGTCGATTTCCTCGAACCTGCATTCGTAGTCGTCGATCCGTCGGTGCTGGGAGACCCCAGGGGTGGAGTCTCCAGAAGAGTCCGAGAGAGAGGCGGACGGCGTTCACGGTCGCTTCTCCTTCCTTGCTCATTCCAACTGGGAGGGAGAAGGCCGTCGAGACCGATGGGTGTCACACCGCGGCCGTCCCTCCTCCTCTCGGTAGGAGCACCGTGGCAGGCGCTCCTGCAGAGGCGATGAAGACCGATGCGGGCATCGGCGGCTGCTCCTGGAGGGCATCGGACGTGCCGCCGGTTGCCCGACCGGTGAAGGCGGCAGTCGGACTGGTTGTTGCTAAAGAATTTTGACCGCATCCGTCAGCACGGTCATTTGCCGTACGATCGCTTCGATCTGCGCCTCCGTGGTCACCGCGGGGTGCGGAGAGCTAGGTTCTGCCATGGAGGGTGGAGGAGAGGCCTCTTCCCGGCGGGAAGAGCGCCTCGCCGATCCAGTGACTCTCGATCGTTGAGCTCTTGTCTTTGTCATCTTGGAAGATGTTTTAAGTTCTGTGGGGGTCGCAATCCCTGGTGCTGTCAAAGAAGCACTAACTTGTCACTACGTCCCCCCTTCCTAGCGCGCCAATCTGTTGCGGCCAATCCCCTCGTCGCCTGGTCGCCGGGAACGTGCGCCTGCAAAAGAAAGTCCACACTAACCGGAGGTGGCTCCGGCGGGGACCCTCCGACGGTCAAGTCAGAGAGGAGACTAGGCAACAGTGAAAAGAAAATAAGGAGCTCAACGAGAGAGAGGGAGCTAGAGAGGAGGAAATTCAGGGGTTTCGAATCGATCTCTAGCACTGTTGCCTTCCCCGATATATATAGTGGAGCATGGTATGGCGCGTCATTAATGGCGCGGACAATTGAAGAATTGTCAACTCACTGAGGACTGTCAGAGTCATCGTGAGGGTGTCAAATCGCCATGAGGCTGTCAAATCACCGTGGTGCTGTCAAATCGCTAGGGTTGACCCATGTCTTAGGTGGGATAATGCCCCTAGGCGGCAGTGCCGCATGCCGTTGTCAGGGCTGATAATTTCTGGCAGCCGTATGGCATCTGAGGGAGCCGACCGACTATAGGTCGGCGGCTGATTGAGAGACGTTGGGTGGAAACTCGGGCCCCTCCGACAGTCAGTCGGGCGCGTTGCCAAAGTCGGGCGTCGAACCCCATAGTGCAGCCGATCAAGAGAGAGAAGAAGGTCCGCCCGACTGACGCATCCTCGATCGGTCGGCAACCGTCGGTCGGTCGGCGGCCGTCGGTCGGTCGGCAGAGTCGGACGCCGATCATGTAAGCCCGACAATGAGTTGGCGTGAGTGGGGTCGGTCGGTATCCCCCAACAGTATCCCATATTAGAAAGGTGAAGAAAAGAATCTCCATGTGCCACTAATGAAGATCTGTTAGGGCTCCTCTTGTAATCATATGTGAGTTCTTGATTAGCAAAAATTCTACTATATAAATTATCCTTGCCTTTTCTCTGTTCCCTCTCCTCTCTTTTGGTGGATTCTTAGCATTTCTGAGTGAAACAAGAGCTATATCCTTTGATTGATGGACCGAGGTAGTCTTTTCAAGCCTACGAGGGAGTCAACCAACTCGTCCCCCCCGATAACTAGTTTGTGGGTTCACCACTTCCGCCTAAGGCTCTGACATCTGGTGTGGTACAAGTCATAGAGGGTTCCCACCTCACCACAATCAGTTCTATCAACAACCTCTTCTTCCTTCAAATTCCAAGCCATTTCAGCATCTCTTGGCATCAAGCTGGCTGCCTCCTATCTTCCAGATGTGTGCACTCCTGATTACACTCCTCCAACGTAGATTCTAAGTGGTGTTGGGTTATCTCAATCCTCTCTTCTTGACATGAACCAAATCCCTGTATCCGAAATATTTCTCTAGCTCAATCTGTTCTCTTCTCCAATAAAATCTATATCCTTTTTTATTCAACTTATGAGAGAATTATCAATTGGGATTTCATTGCAATTGACCTGAAGATAGATAGCATATGCTAGATGCAGTATTGCAATAGATCAACTTAGGTTACCGCTTATCAATAATCTACCCCTTTAGGTTTGCTTTAGTCACATATTAACAATGTAGTCTAATGCGGGAATATGGATCCCATGGTATATTATTGAATCTCTTAATGATCAGAATGAAACCAATTGACGACTGTTTCTACATAAGCTGTCTTACAATTTAGTTTTCTATCGTTCCAATATCCTTGTATAACCATTAAGCATTGCACTATTAAATCTCATGTGATTGTATAGTCCAATAAAATTCTTGATCATATCACACATCCTTTTATGAAAAATATTCATGGGAAATCTTTTCAAAATAATTAATTATTAAATATAATAGTTTGTAAAAATAATTATTTTTAAAAATAGTTAAAGTTACTATTTTACTAAATCTGATATATATATTTGATCATGTCTATGATGTCATTACTATGATTTCCATATTATACAGCTTGAATCTCACTTGCATCGAGACCCAACAAACTACTATATTTCCTACCAAGAACATAGTCTCAGATATCATTATCAATGCACATGTTGGATGGCAAATTTATTGACCTTCGTGATATAGCATGATTTCCTGTCCTTTAGTCAAGTGACCACTTATACATTAGCACACCTGGTTCATACCTTTATTACTGGTAGTATTTTCGAGGTTGGTTGCCAGGTTGTTCAATATGATGGCACATCTGAATGTTAACTTGCGGTCTTATCTCGTGAAAGAAACGTACATGAATCACTATTCCCACTTCAATAGTCTTATGGATGTGATGTGTGTTGCTCATAACTATAATCATAGTTGGAATGCCTAGAAATCCCGTTCTGCTTGTGGAAAGCAGTCCATTCACTTGGATTAGCCTCCAGATTACTTTACACTCTTCTCTAGCCCTATAATTGATGTATAACATATATCTTATACCGTTGACGATTGTGGATAGAAAGGATCTTAGCCATTGATAATTCTTTATGTTAAAATATGCAAATGATTTGTTGAGCATATCCTATTTCTAACATTATTTTTTGGTATCATTCTATATTTTATCTCCATGGAGCTCGTTCTACAAGACAATATGCATAACAAGGCAAATAATAAATTAATTAGAATGGATGTCCATCGTAAATAATGAACAAATATCATATGGGACAAGCATCGGAGAAAAGAATATGAGGTGGGCTTCTAATATTGCCACGTCATTTTCTTGATATCTGTTGGATATAAAATAACTCCAGCCGAAGTTCGTAAGAGGCCAATCCTCCCAAGACTCTTCTGGCTTCCGTCTTGTGCGGTGTTTTTCTGAACTCCTCCGACCGTCCGAGCTTCCACAGTACCATCCGGACTCCTCCAGCAGTCGATCTTCTACAGTATCCTCTAAATTCCTCCAATGGACGAACTCCTACCGTACCCTCCGGACTTCTCCAATAATGAGCTCCTTCAGTCGTCTATCGAATTGCTCCAAATATTTTCTGGGCTTTACTATCAGTCGATTTTCTATAGTGATCGACTACTCTCCGAATCTCTTCCCGACTTCCTCCTGTCACAATCGACTTTACTCTGAGCCTCTTCCAGACTTCATCAATGTCCGGGCTTCTCCAGCAGCAGGACTTCTACAGTAATCAGACTCCATTCAAGTTTCTACGGTGGTCGACCGCCTTTCGAATTTCATCCGAACTTCTACAGTAAGCGAATTCCGTCCGAACTTCTATTGCAAGAGGACTTCATCCGAGTTTCTACGGTAATCGATCTCCATCCGAGCTTCTACAGTAAGCGGCCTCCTTCCGAACTCCTACAAGAACCGGACTCCGTCCGAACTTCTACAGCGGATGGATTCCAGACGAACTTCTACAACGGACGGGCTTCAGCAGCCAGATTTCTACAGTGACCGACTGTCTCCGGTGTCTTCCGTACCTCTCCAGCCATCAACCTTCAACAGTGCCAACCGAACTTCAACAGTGCGAACCAGACCCCTCCAACGGACAAATTTCCTCCAAACCCCTCCAGCGGTCGACCTTCCATAGTGTCCTCCAGACTCCTCCAACAGACGAACTTCCATAATGCCTTTTGAATTCCGCTATCGGTCGACCTTCTGTCGGATTTCTCATGCAACCGGACCTCTCTAGCAGACAGTCTTCAGGCAAGCTTCTACATCAGACAAATTTCAGACGAACTTCTCTAGCAATCGGACTCCAGCCAGATTTCTCCAAAAAGTTTTCGTCTGGGCTTCTATAGCAGATGACTTCCGTCTGCAGCATCAATGCCTAAGGCACCCAACAACAGTTAACCTGTCAGCAACCTCGAAAACATCCGAGCTTCTCTTAGATTGCTGAGACAGAGAGCTATTCCGCTCCACCAGATATCCCAACCGAGCTTCAGTCGTCCGGCCCAAACTCTTCGACAAGTCACGACAACGGACACCACTACTCTCCGTAACAAACTCCACGTGGCCCCGAACGGCCCACTACCAGGCAGTTACGGACGTCGCTGTCAATCGGTTACGCTCTCCCATCTGTAAAAGAGACCCCCCAGATACGTTCTCCTCTAAGCTCTAAGCATTATCTCTAGACTCTGCTAAAATCTCATTCGAATGCTCCATTTCTGTTGAAGCAGAGTACTGACTTGAGCGTCAGAGGGTCTTGCCGGAGTACCCCCAACTTCGATTTAGACTTGAGCGTCCCAACGGCGGTCGTGATCCCCTCGACTCCAGCTTCTCCGGCATCGGTGGAATTCTACACCAACAGAATTGATACTAGAAGGACAGCCTGTGTCTTCGCAGGACCTTTGTTCTTAAAGGAGTACTCAACGAGACTGTCTCCGATCATCTTCTTCTTCTTCTCCGGCCAGATCCCAACCTGATACCTCCCCGAAAGGTATCCACCAGGCGATCTACGGCCTCCATGGCCAGATCTCAGCAAGATCCGTCAGCTCCGGCCTCATCTTCAATTTTTCAAGCTCCTCCTCCTCCGGCAACGGCAGTCGGCATGGAGCAGTTCAACCTACTGATTCAGCAGGTCAGGGGCCTCACTGAAGTGGTGCAGGCCATGCAGCACAGCAGCAGCAGCCACAGGCATCTGTGTGGTTGGAAAGAGTATCACGGAGTTTCAGAATCCGATGATCGGGCGGCCCACTTGAGCCAGTCGCCCTGTATCCTTCGGAAAGTGGAAGCAGAGGGTGGAGAGCCCTCTATCTGATCATGATTCCACCCCCGGAGGGTCCCTACCTCCGTTCTGCCAGAAGATCCTTGAGATTCACAATCGAGAGGATCTCCTGGATCAAAGGTTCCAAGAGATGAACTGACGGATCGAAGAGCTCCGCATGCTTCCCCTGCTTACGATGAGGATATCTATACTGACCCTCCTTTTTCTCAAAAGATTATGCAGGAACCGACCCCGCCGAACTTCAAGCTCTCCCAATTTGAGAGCTACGATGGGACCTCAGATTCGGTTGACCACTTGGAGGCCTTTCGGATAATGATGCTGCTCCATGGCGCGCCAGACGCCATCCTGTGCTGAGCTTTCCCATCTACCTTGAAGGGAGTAGCAAGAAATTGGTGCTCGACACTGAAGCCGGGTACTATCTTCTCTTTTGATCAAATGAGCCACCAGTTTGTGGCTCATTTCATCAGCAGCTGACGTCCTCGGAGAGATTTGGAGTCCCTTATCAACATTAAGCAAAAGGAGGGAGAATCCATCCGAACTTATGTCAATCATTTTAACACCACCGCATTGGAGGTCTGAAACTTGGACCAATCAGTTGCAATGACCGTCCTGAAGAGCGGTCTTCAAAAGAATGACCTTTTATTTTCTCTGGAAAAGAAGTATCCCAGGGACTTCGCTGATTTGCTGGCTCGGGCCGAAGGATATGCCCGAGCAGAGGAAGCCTTCAAGTTGAAGGACGAGGAGGCCGCGAAGGAGCAGCTTATTTAGAACTCTCATTACTGGTAATGGACGATAATTGGCTGGAGCAAGATTTGCTGAATTTTGTGAGGACTTAAACATCTCCTATAACTTTACGTCAATAGCCCATCCGCAGGCAAACGGTGAAGTCGAGGTGACTAACAGAGATCTGTCGTAAGGAATCAAGGCAAGACTTGAAAAAGCAAAGGAAACTTGGACAGACGAGCTTTATCATGTGTTATGGGCATACCGAACTACCCAAAGACTGCCTACGGGGGAGACCCCCTTTGCCTTAGCCTTCAGAACAGAAACAGTTATCCGATTGAACTCAAGCTTCCATCGGTGCGAGTCGTGACATTCGACGAGCAGCACAGCTCACAGGATCTCAAGGCCAACCTCGACTTGTTAGAAAAAAAGTGGGAGACAGCTCAAGTTCGGATGGCAGCCTACAAGCAGAAAGTAGCCCGTTACTACAACTCCCGGATCAAGAGCAAAGCCTTCAGAGTAGGGGACTTAGTACTTCGACGAGCCACTGTTTCACAACCTCAGAATCAAAGAAAACTTATCCCAAACTGGGAAGGCCCGTATAAGGTTAGGGAGGTAGTCCGACCCGGAACATACTATCTAAAAGAGCTCAGAGGAGCGGACCTTCCGCGATTATGGAATTCAAAAAATTTATGAATGTATTACCGATAACTTTGCCTTAAATAAAAGTTTCATATTCGCATATCTTTTCTTTTGGCATGAGCTTATAACGACAGGGAGTAGCTCCTTCAGACAATCGAAATTAAGCATGTCAGGAACAAGAGGAGAACCTCATCCCGACACAAACGAAGGTCCGATTATTAAGAGATCGGATGGGGGGAGAGGCCCTCACAACAGCCCTTATGCGCCCCCACAGCCATGTTAGGAACAGGAGGAGAATTTCATCCTAACATGAGCAAAGTCAAAGATCCAGTTATTAAGAGACTGGATAGGGAGAGAAGCCCTCGCAACGGTCCTTATGCACCCCCACAGCCATGTTAGAACAGGAGGAGAACCTCATCCTAACATGAGCACAGTCGAAGATCCGGTTATTAAGAGATCGGATGGGGGGAGAGGCCCTCACAACGGCCCTTATGCGCCTCCACAGCTATGTTAGGAACAGGAGGAGAACCTTATCCTAACATGAGCAAAGTCGAAGATCCAGTTATTAAGAGACCGGATGGGGGGAGAGGTCCTCGCAATGGCCCTTATGCGCCCCCATAGCCATGTTAGGAACAGGAGGAGAACCTCGTCCTAACATGAGCAAAGTCGAAGACCCGATTATTAAGAGATTGGATAGGGGGAGAGGCCCTCGCAACGGCCCTTATGCACCCCCACAGCCATGTTAGGAACAGGAGGAGAACCTCATCCTAATATGAGCAAAGTCGAAGACCCAGTTATTAAGAGATCGGGTGGGGGGAGAGGCCCTCGCAATGGCCCTTATGCGCCCCCACAGTCATGTTAGGAACAGGAGGAGAACCTCATTCTAACATGAGCAAAGTCGAAGACCCGATTATTAAAAGATCGGATGGGGGAAGAGGCCCTCGCAACGGCCCTTATGTGTCCCCACAGTCCTGTTAGGAATAGGAGAAAATCTCATCCTAACATGAGCTAAAATTGACTGTGTCAGGAACAGTAGGAGAACCTCATCCTGACATAAACGAAGACCTGATCGTTTAAGACCGGATGAGGAGAAAAGCCTCCTCAACGGCTCCTCTACACCCCTACAACCCCATTAGGAGCAAAGAAAAAACCCTCACCCAAACATTAAAAAAAAAGAGAGAAAAAGGGAAAGCGATGAGCTACGCCAGAGATAAGAAAAAAATGAACTACATCTAAGATACAAGGAACCTCATCTCAACGAAGAAGAAAACTCTTATCAAAAATCCTCAGTCTCTAAGGGGGAACCCAACACTAGCAGGAGAAAATAGACTTCCTCAAAGTAACGAGAAGTTTGAGCCCCAAGTTCGAACACCGAAAGAAAATGTCAAATTCGAATGGTCTCGAAAAGACCTTCGATCATAAACAAAAAGGACGAATCAACGTGACGATGATCAGAAACCTTCAAACAACGTCGACATCGAATAAGACAAAAGACAAGAGAAGCTCGGTAAACGACAACTCAGAGCAAGAATAGACAAAGTAATGAGAATTTTTTTTTTTCATTTCATTAGTAAAGAGAGCATTACAAAAGCCTTTGAAGGTCAAAAAAAAAATAACAAGAAAAGAAAAGAATACATGAAACAAAAGGTAAAAGAAGCTCTAAGGAAGCTCGGCTTCTTCTGACTTCGGTCTCTCGATTTCAGCCATTATCAGGGATTTCTTTAAGTTCTCAACTTCTTCTTCCAGTTCCTTCTTTCTTAGCAGCATCTCCCGATATATTTGGTGAAACCGTCGGCTTTCGCCCTCCGATTTTTGAAGCCTCTTTCTTAGAACTTCGGACTCTGCTTCTGCATCCTTGACCGCCTGCTGCTCATAGGTCAGCTGAATTTTTAGCCACCACAGTTTGGCCTTCTCCTTTCCAAGGGCTACGGACAGTTCTTCCATGGTCTCCTTCAAGGATCGAAGCTCATCGGAGCCTTGAACCGAAATGATCTGGGCTCTTTCGGACAACTGCTTCTGAAGGCGAGCAACCTCATCGATCGCCGTCTTGAGCCTCCTTCTATAGTTGTCTATTTGCCCACACCAACCGACTCGATAAGTGTTGTAATTCATCTTGGCATCCTGTAGCTGCTTCTGGAGGTCGGAGAATTTCTTCGACCAGTCCCAGCCGTAGTCAGCCTGAGTTGGAAGTCAGGATGAGCTCCCTTCCAACGGGCCGATCTTCTCCCGTGCGGCTGCCAACTCGACCTCGAGGGAGCTGATCTTGGAAGCCTGAGTCCAAGATCGGTCACTGGCGTGTTTCTGGAGTTCCTCAAGCTTCTTCTCGAAGTTGGCCTTCTTCCGGCTGTAGTCTATGAAGTCCTTTTTGTGGAGGTTCTGAAGGCAAGTAACCTCCATGATGGCTTTCGAATGGCTCTTCCTCAGCCTATGAAGTTCGTCATCCATCTTCTTTGATTTTTTTGTTAGGTAATAAACTTTCCTTCTCAGATCTCGGATCAGACTTCAAAGGAATCCCCTGCGGTAGGGGAAGAGCTTCGGCAGGGCACTGTTGTCGGAAAATAAGAGCGTCACAACGCAAATCATTGCAAGAAAAAAAAAAGAAAAAGAAAGTAGAAAAAGAAAAGGAGCTCTTTGTAAAGAGGAATCCGATTTCATTGATTGAATAATTCTTAAGTACAAAAGAAAGAAAAAAAAGTTGTAACAAAGAAAAAGTACAAAATTAGAGGTCTCGAACCTCTGGAGCAGAAGTGGAGGAGCTCGACGCCCCCAGAAGGTCGGTCACGGCAGCTGCGGCAGTTGAAGAGGTCCCAGCTGGAGGGAGACCGACAGCAGCTTCGGAAGGTCTGGCTTCATCATCGGATGCTTCATCCAGGAAGCTGAGGTCGAGTTCAAAAAACTTTCCAACCACCTTCTCCTGACAAAGCTTGAAGCCTTTGATAAAGGCGGCCTGGCCGAACTTGATATTCAGATCCCTCATCTCGGAGGAGGTCTTGAACTCCTCCACTGCTTGGGTCCTTGCCTCCGAGACTAGGGTCGGGATCTGCTCCTTTAGCTTGGAGACCTCGGCCTCTGCCTTCCTTCTTTTCTCCTCCAAAGTAGCCTTCATATCCATCGAAGTTTGTTCATCCTTCTGAAGCATCTCTTGGAGACTCGTGACTTCGACGACCTTCTCCTTAAGATGGGCAGCCTCAGCCTGGAGACCTTCCTCCGTCGGGCTATTTTTTTCTTTGCATTTCTCGTCGCCTCGATGTTGGCGATGAGTTGGTGCCCAATCTGCAAGAGCGGCCAGGAAGTCAATATGAAAGCTAAGGAATGAACTAAGTGAAGAAGCGAAAGGAAGAAAAAAATAAATTGGCCTACCTCAAGAAAGGACCCCAAAGAGTCCCAAACCTGCTGTTCAGGATCGACATGGACGATCCTGTGGACAATCTCGAGCAAAATATATCCGTCGATCAATCTTTTTATTAAATCTTGATTGTTGAAGGGATTGTCCCTCGGATCCTCTTCGAAACCGTTGGACCCTTCGATGGCAGCCCTGCTGCTGCTGATCTTGCGGGCCACCGTCTTCTTCCTTTTCTTCCTTTCGGCCCTCGATGCCTCCTCGGGATGAGACTTTGGAGTGGGAACCTCGGTCGGAGGGCTTCTTGAAGAAGCTCAGGGGACTGCGGGCTCGACGTCGGAGGGGGGCAACTTCGACTGTAAAAATTTCTCTGTACTTCCTTCATTCAAAATCAGAACTCGAAAGTAGGGAGACTAGTGTTGGGTATAAAATAACCCCAGCCAAAGTTCGTAAGAGGCCAGCCCTCCCAGGACTCTTCTGGCTTCCGACCTTGTGCAGCATCTTTCTGAACTCCCCCGATCGTCCGAGTTTCCACAGTACCATCCGGACTCCTCCAACAGTCGACCTTCCACAGTGTCCTCCAGATTCCTCCAACGGACGAACTCCTACCGTACCCTCCGAACTTCTCCAATAATTAGCTCCTTCAGTCATCTATCGGACTGCTCCAAATACTCTCTGGGCTTCACTATCAACCAATTTTTTACAGTGATCGACTACTCTCCGAATCTCTTTCAGACTTCCTCCTGTCACGATCAACTTTACTCCGAGCCTCTTTCAGACATTGTCAATGTCCGGGCTTCTCCAGTAGCAGAACTTCTACAGTAACCAGACTCCATCCAAGTTTCTATAGTGGTCAACCGCCTTCCGAATTTCATCCGAGCTTCTACAATAAGTGAATTTCATCCGAACTTCTATTGCAAGTGGACTTCATCTGAGTTTCTATAGTAATCTATCTCCATCCGAGCTTCTACAGTAAGCGGCCTCCTTCCGGACTCCTACAAGAATCGGACTCCGTCCGAACTTCTACAGCGAATGGATTCCAAACGAATTTCTACAACGGACGGGCTTCAGCAGCTGGATTTCTACAGTGACCGACTATCTCCGGTGTCCTCTGTACCTCTCCAGCCATCAATCTTCAACAACGCCAACCGAACTTCAACAGTGCCAACCAGATGTTGGGAATAGTATCTCAAAGCCAATCATCAGCCTGTTCACGGTTGTGCTCATTTTTGTATATGTACATAAATTATGAATTAATAAAAATTATTTTGATATTTTTCATCACAAAATATTTCATCTTCTAATGAACTCCTATGTTGTGGTGAGGTCCTTAGGACTATTTAGACTCGACAAAGGAGGATTTGTCATTTAGTCCTTAAATCTGTTCACGATCAAATGATACATTGTTACCAAGGACGACAATGTTTATCAAGCATAGATCGTTGTGTGCCATATAGGTTGGTTGTCCTCTTAACCAATGAGTGTGGAGATACTGGTATGGCATACAGGTGAGATGTAAGGGTACATCTGCACTGAACGTGACCGACTCCGGAGCTATTTCTGCTGTCAAGATTTGCTCCGATGGAATATGAAAATAAATATCCCTCCGATCTGAGACCGCCACTGTGACTTGCAAGCAACTCACTGCACTTAGGCACTGGACTACCTGAATTTCTAATTCAGTGACGGAAGGCTGCTAGTGTAGTCAAGTACTTGACTTGTCGGTGCATGTGTCAAGATGGGATTGATCACTCCAGTTTAGGAGCTGTGTACAGTCATGTTTCAATTTAGCAAAACCTTGGCCAGGGTAGTTTTTGTGAGGAGTCACAGAACTGTTTGAGTTGAGCACGATTCGGATGACCTAATCAGGATGGACAGTTTAATCCTGAGTCATCCTAAACACAGAGGTCAAAAGGATGAATTATATAGTAACCATATTCACGTAGGTTCTGAGTGTTGCGATTACGATCATTCGACCTATCCGATCGTCGGGTACCATTGCTAGATGGTCACTTCGATTAGTATAGGAATTGGTTCCTGTGCTACCGGCTTAGGTTCGAACCTGCGGGGTCACACACATTAGAGGTTCCTATCTGATCTGATAGCTGGTAAAGAGTCCTTCATGTCTGGGATTCTATGATCAAGAATCAGGATTCTCTGATCATGAATTTCATATATTTTGGGTACCGGGGTCAAGAGTCCCACTGGTTTAGAACTCTTCGATCTGGGTTACATATCGATGAATTCTGATGCCCGATTATCCATCAGATTTGGACTCAATATTTATGAGAAGTTTAATTAGTGATTTGATCACTAATTAACTCAATTTGATTGAGTAATTAATTTTGGATCAAGTCCAATTGAATTGGATTCAGTTGGGTTTGACCCGATTAGGTTAAGAGTTGACCTAATCGTCGAGATGGTTTGGTCCCTGATATGATCAGGGGTTGGGCTTAATCAATTCTTGATTTGATTAAGATTTTATTGAGCCTAATTAAGCTTAATTAAGTTAAATTTAAATTAGCCTAATTGGGCCTAACTTATTTGGTTCAATTAGGTTGGTTTAAATAATGAAACCACCTTGACCCATTCTCCCTGCGCCACCTCACTTCCACTGTGCCCATTTGAATTCATGAGAAAGGAAGTTCTCATGAATTTTTCCCCATGCAAAGCCCTCCTCACGCCCTACTTTAATGCACCATATGAGTGGATAAGGATGATTGGTTGGCCATTCAAATTCAAAACAAAGTTTGAATTTAAATGAGCAACCAATCTTAGTGCCTTGACCTTATCCTCTTTTAACGCCCCATTTATTACACAAAAAAATATTTCTCATGAAATCACTTATGCACAAATTAAGCCACGCCCTCCTCTTCTCACACCCTTAGTGGATAGGGATAAATTGGTTTCCATTTGAATTTAAAATTTGATTTGAATTCAAATGTGCAATTACTCATCTTTATCCTCTCACGTGGATAAGACGTTTGACATTGTTTTAAAAGGAGGAGAAGAGTGGGGTGTGTGCAAGAAAATTTTTGAAGAGAAAATCTGGGCGTGAGGAATCCTTGGGTGCAAGGTGAAGGTCTATATCCTTCTGAGAGAAAAAGAAAGAAAAGAAAGAAAAAGTGTGCGCAGGGTTTCAGTGAGTTCTTCAGGGTTTCAGCCTGGAGTTCGGGAAGTGAGAAGGTGAGCTACGAGTGTCGTGAGCCCACCAAATTTTAGGGAGATCTTCAACATCCTCTCAAGCATATTTTTTGATGATTCAGAGCATCCAAAGAATCGACAGACATCGATCGAAGGAGTTCGATCAGCATCGACCGTCGAAAGGGCTCTACAACGAGCTAGCACTCGTGAGGAGTCGATCAGATCGGAAGCTTCGTGTGGACGATCCACAGAGGTCAAAAATACTGTGTGGCTGTATCGTGATAATCAGACTCTCCCGACGATGATCAGATTGCGGTGATCTACTACCCGCACAAAGGTATTGTGTTTTGAACACATTACAGTAAAGTGTTTACTATTCAAATTTGAATTTCAAATTTAAATGTATGCATGCTATATATCATATTTAGATCTTAGTGTAAAGTAAATTTTTATTAATTAATTAGATTAATTAATAATTTTTGCTGTAAAATTATAATTTTGAAAAAATTTTAAAATTACCATTTTACCCCTGCACTGATTTTCCTCACAAATGGTATCAAAGCGATTCTTAGATATGATATATATATTTGCATGCGTATATTAAGTTGTAATCTAAAAGTTTAAATTTAAAATTTAAAATTTAAAATTTAAAATTTAAAATTTGAATTTTGAAAGTTGTTCGTAATTCAAAATTCAAAATTTTGAAATTCAAAATTTAAAATTTGAATTTTGAAATTTGAAATTCAAAATTCAAAATTTAAAAATTTAAAATTCAAAATTTGAAATTTGAAATTTGGTTGAAATTTCAAATTTGAAATTCAAAATTTAAAATTTAAAATTTGAAATTCAAAATTCAAAATTTGAAATTCAAAATTTGAAATTCAAAAATTTGAAATTTGAAATTTGGTTGAAATTTCAAATTTAAAATTCAAAATTCAAAATTCAAAATTTAAAACTCAAAATTTGAAATTCAAAAATTTGAAATTTGAAATTTGAAATTTGTTTGAAATTTGAAATTTAAAATTTAAAATTTTAAATTTAAATTTTAAAATTGGTATATTTAGATATACTTGATCCAAGTAGCAAGTAATCGAATTGGGTTGGTTGCCATGGCCGTCCGGTCAAAGGAGAAAAATAGGGTTTAAAGGTCCTCTCTTCCCATTCGATGGGGTCTCCTATGGCGGTAGGGGTACCAATGCAATTATATCCCATGCAGATGAAGTAGTGAAAGGAATATTCATTGTTGGGTATAAAATACCCACAGCCGAAGTTCTCAACAGGATTAGCCCTTGCGGACTCCGCCCGGACTCCTACGGGAGCCGGGCTCCGCCCACGACTTCGACTCCGAGAGGACTCCGCCCGGACTCCTACGGGAGCCGGGCTCCGCCCATGACTTCGACTCCAAGAGGACTCCGCCTAGACTCCTACGGGAGCCGGGCTCCGCCCACGACTTCGACTCCGAGAGGACTTCGCCCGGACTCCTACGGGAGCCGGGCTCCGCCCACAACTCCAACTTCAAGAGGGACTCTCCGCCCGGACTCCTACGGGAGCCAGGCTTCGTCGCCAACTTCAACTACCGGTAAGCTCCGTCCGGACTCCTACGGGAGCCAGACTTCGTACCTGACTTCAATTGCAGGGGGACTCCGCCCGGACTCCTACGGGAGCCGGGCTCCGCCCAGACTCCTACGGGAGCTAGGCTTCGCCCACGACTTCGACTCTGAGAGCCGGGCTCCGCCCATGACTTTGACTCCGAGAGGACTTTGTCCGGACTCCTACGGGAGCCGGGCTCCGCCCAAGACTTCGACTGCTGGTATGCCTTGTCCGGACTCCTACGGGGGTCGGACTTCGCCTTTGACTTTAATTGCAGAAGAACTTCATCCCGACTCCTACGGGAGCCGAACTTCATCCTCGACTCGACCGACTGCGAGTGGACTTCATCCAGGCTCCTATGGAAGCCAGACTCCATCTTCTATTCCGACTACGGGAAGACCTCGCCCAGACTCCTACGGGAGCCGGGCTCCGTCACCAACTCCAACTGAACTTCGGCCGACGAGTCTGGACCCCCTGGCAGGCCACAATAACGGACAACACTGCTCCACTCTCTGTGGTGGGCCCTAAGCAGCTCCATTACTCCTTGACAGGCCGTATTAACAGCCATGATTCTGCTCCACTCCCTGCGGCGGATCCTGTGCGATTCCACCACCCCCAGATGAGTCACGACAGCAGACGTCGCTCCACTCCCCGTAACTGATCCCACGTGGCGAGCCACGGCGATAGCCATGACCCCACTCCACTACTCTCCACAATAAATTCCTCCTGACTCTAGGCGGCCCACTACCAGACGGTTACAGGCGTCGCTATCAATCTGTTGCCCTCTCCATCTATAAAAGGGAAACCCCAGATACATTATTCGATAAGCTCTTAGTTTTTACTTCAAAACTCTGCTAAATTCTCTATTCGAGGACTCCATTCTTGTTGAGGCAGAGAACTGACTTGAGCGTCGGAGGGTCTTGCCGGAGCACCCCACCTCCGGTTTAGACTTCCTTTGCAGGTCCCGGCGGCGACCGCGACTCCCTCGACTCCAGCTTCTCCGGCGCAAGCGAATTTTTGCACCAACAGGATTGGCGCTAGAGGAAGGGGCTGTGTCTTCGCAGTACACTTGTTCTTAAAGGAGCGCTCAACGGATCTGCCTCGGTCATCTTATCCGGCACCCACTCCTCCTTTCCCCCACTGGATCCTCACCTGATGCCTTCTCGTGAGACATTCGCACAACTACCCACAGCCTCCGCAGCCATATCTCGGACCCCAGTCTCACCCCGTTTCTCAGGCCCCGCATCCTCTGGCTATGGTCGCCGACATGGGGTGGCCGGACGATCGGCCTCTGACGGATTCCGTCAACACCATCTCGGGAGGATCCCAGCGGGAAACAACCAACATACCGGCTGTATCCTCCAAGCGGCAAAAGGTTGAAGAACCCATAACCTTTACCGAAGAAGACACCCGGGAGTCCAATTCCCTCATAACGACGCAGTCGTAGTTTCCTTGAATACAGCAAATTACGACGTCTGTCGCATTCTTGTCGACAACGGAAGTTCAGCCGACATCTTGTTTTACAACGCCTTTTCAAGAATGTCCACTCTGAATGGTCATC
The DNA here is from genome assembly GCF_000442705.2 of Elaeis guineensis. NCBI lineage: Eukaryota > Viridiplantae > Streptophyta > Magnoliopsida > Arecales > Arecaceae > Elaeis > Elaeis guineensis. Next base: position 60,532,400 of record NC_026001.2, read on the forward strand.
TGAGGCCGATTAGCTCCCCCTTAGTAGGGTTTACCGGCGATGCCGTTCCGACGGAAGGGATGATAACTTTGACTGTGGCCGTGGGTCAATATCCAAAGCAATCCAGGGCTCTGGTGAATTTCTTGGTGGTGAAGGCGCCATCCGCCTACAATGCAATCCTCGGCCGACCTGACCTCAATGCTCTCCGAGCTGTCGTATCAACCTACCATTTGAAGTTGAAGTTCCCCACCAACCAGAGGATCGGAGAGGTCCGGGGAGACCAAGCCCTGGCCAGACACTGCTACAACATCGCCTTGCAAAGAAGCGATCAATCTGACCCCTGTCCGTCGATGGACTAGATGCTCGCGATGACCTCACCGAAGAGAGGGGCACCCCAATCGAAGATCTGGTACCGATCCATTTGAATGATGGGAACGCGGAGCATGTAGCGCTAATCGGCTCCAACCTGGGGGAGGAGGTACGGATGCGTCTCATTGATTTTCTATGAAGAAATGCGAACATTTTCGCTTGGGTTCCAACGGACATGCTGGGGATTGACACGAAAGTCATGGAGCATCATCTGGCCATCGATCCAAAGCATCGACCAACGAAAGAAAAAATCCAGAGTCATGCCCCGGAGAGGCAAAAGGCGATAGCCGAGGAAGTGGATAAGCTCCTCAAGGCCGGATTCATTAAGTCAATTATCCTGATTGGATTTCCAATGTTGTCCTGGTCAAAAAAGCAAACGGCAAGTGGAGGATGTGCATAGACTTCAAAAAGCTGAATAAGGCTTGTCCAAAGGACAGCTACCCCCTTCCCAGAATCGACCAACTGGTGGATGCGACCTCAGGCCATGAGCTCCTCACCTTTATGGACGCGTTCTCCGGCTATAATCAAATTAGAATGGCATCGAAGATAAAGAGAAGACAGCTTTCATCACTAATCATGGCCTTTACTGTTACAGGGTCATGCCTTTCGGCCTCAAGAATGCGGGCGCAACCTACCAACGGTTGGTGAACAAAATCTACAAAGAGCAGATCGGCCGAAACATGAAGGTCTACGTGGACGATATGCTCGTAAAAAGCAAATCTTCCAAAAATCATGTCGCCAACCTCGAGGAGACCTTCGACGCTCTCCGAAAATATAGAATGAAGCTGAACCCCACTAAATGCGCTTTCGGAGTAACCTCAGGAAAGTTTCTGGGCTTCATGGTATCAGGGCGAGGGATCGAGGCCAATCCAGAGAAAATTCGTGCCATCCAGGAGATGGCCATCCCAAAGTCGATCAAAGAGGTTCAGCGCCTCACGGGGAGGATAGCGGCCCTTAATCGCTTCGTCGCAAGGTCGACCGAACGGTGCTTGCCCTTCTTTCAAACCCTCAAGCAGCGAAGAACTTCTGTTGGACCTCTGAGTGCCAACAAGCGTTCGAAGAGTTAAGAAGCTACCTTGGCTCACCCCCGCTGTTGGCAAAGCCTGAACCTGGGGAGGAACTATTTTTATACCTAGCGGTCTCTCCCATGGCCCTCGCGGCCGTCCTTGTCAAAGAAGAAGCGAAAGTCCAGCGACCAGTCTACTACGTTAGCCGCGCGCTGAGGGACGCCGAGACCAGGTACACCAAATTAGAAAAACTGACTTACGCCTTGTTGATTGCAGCTCGGAGGCTCCGATCCTATTTTCAAGGGCACACCGTGACGCTACTCACCAATCAACCGATCAAGGTGGTTTTGCACTGGGCGGACACCTCCGGGAGAATGGCAAAATGGGCGATCGAGCTCACGGAATTCGACATCAACTACCGACCCAGACCAGCAGTGAAGGCCCAAATACTGGCAGATTTCATAGTAGAGTGCACCATCCCAGAGGAGGCTGAACCTGAGCAAAGCAAAGTTGACGACCTGAAGTCTCAACCGAACTCCCCCAATGAAGAGGCCAATCCCTCCGACCGCTTTTGGACCCTCTATGTGGACGGATCTTCCAACATGTCGGGCGCAGGTGCAGGCCTGATCTTGATCAGTCCAGAGGGAGTCATCGCGGAGTACGCTCTGTGTTTCGAGTTCTCCGCAACAAAAATGGAGCGGAATATGAAGCTCTGATCGTAGGACTAAGGATCGCCAAAGAGCTGGGAATAGGTCAACTCCGGGTACACAGCGACTCCCAACTGGTGGTGGGACAAGTCTGCGGGAGTTATGAAGTGCGGAAGGACAGTATGGCCAAATACCTTGAGAAAGTAAAGGAGCTTACCCCCGCCTTTAGCAGCTTCAACATTAGGCAGATTCCAAGGTTGGAGAATACCAGAGCTGACCTTCTCTACAAGCTGGCAACGTTGGCTCCGACCGAGTTGCCCAAAGGCGTTCTTTTGAAGTTCTGAAGCACCCGAGTACAGAAGAGTCGCGGCCCGTGATGGAGATTGACCACGAACCCAGCTGGATCGACCCACTGATAATCTATCTCAGAGATGGAGTCCTCCCCCAGGATGCGAAAGAAGCTCGGAAGCTCCGAAATCAAGCCTCCAGATACCTCCTTTATGAGGGCAAATTGTACAAGAGATCATACTCTTTACCCCTCTTAAAATGTCTCCGGCCCTCGAAAGCTGACTACGCCTTGTGGGAAGTACATGAAGGAATTTGTGGAAACCATTTGGGGGCTAGATCTTTATCCCACAAGTTGCTCCGCCAAAGATATTATTGGCCAACGATGCATCATGATTCGATTGAATATGTCAAAAAGTGTGATCGATGCCAGAGATACGCCAACGTCCAGAGACAGCCCGCCACCGAGCTCACACCCTTGAGTGCCCCATGGCCTTTTGCACAATGGGGGATGGATATCCTTGGCCCCTTTCCCATGGCATCTGGGCAAAGAAAGTTCTTCCTTGTAGCGATCGACTACTTCACCAAATTGGTTGAAGCCGAACCACTAGCGAAAATCACAGAAGCAAAAGTGCAAGATTTCATCTCGAAGTCGATCGTGTGTAGGTTCGGTCTGCCTAGAACCCTAATCACTGATAATGGACGATAATTTGCGGGAGCAAAATTTGCCGAATTCTGTGAAGATCTAAACATCTCCCACAACTTCACATCAGTAGCCATCCCCAAGCGAACGGCGAAGCTGAGGTGACTAACAGAATCCTTTTGCAGGGGATTAAGACAAGGCTTGAAAAAGCGAAGGAAACTTGGGCGGACGAGCTTTATCATGTGCTGTGGGCGTATCAAACTACCCAGAGGCTACCTGCGGGGGAGACCCCCTTTGCTTTAGCCTTCGGTACGGAAGCCGTCATCCCAATCGAGCTTAAACTCCCGTCGGCACGAGTCGTGACATTCGACGAACATCAAAATTCACAAAGTCTTAGAGCCAACCTTGACCTGCTGGAAGAAAGACGGGAGATTGCTTAGGTTCGAATGGCAGCCTATAGACAGAAAGTTGCTCATATTACAATGCCCGGGTCAAGAATAAAGCCTTTAGAGCAGGAGATCTAGTGCTTCGATGAGCTGCTGTCTCGCAACCTCAGGACCGGGGGAAACTCATCCCAAACTGAGAAGGACCGTATGAAGTCAAAGAAGTAATCCGACCAGGAACTTATTATCTTAAGGAACTCGGAGGAGCCGACCTCCCGCGACCGTGGAGCTCGAAAAACTTACGGGTGTACTACCAATAACTTCATTTTAATTGAAAGTTGCATACCTATATGTCTTTGAATAATTCGCACAAACTGTGTCAGAAACGAAGGGGAAACGTCGTCCCGACAAAGTCGAAGGCCCGGTTCCATTTAGACCGGATGGGGGGAGAGGCCCTGCAACGCCCATATGCACCCCCACAGCCCTGTTAGGGACAGGAGGAGGACCTCGCCCTAACTTGAGCAAAGTCGAAGACCCGGTTCCATTTAGACCGGATGGGGGGAGAGGCCCTGCAACGCCCATATGCGCCCCCACAGCCCTGTTAGGGACAGGAGGAGAACCTCGCCCTAACTTAAGCAAAGTCGAAGGCCCGGTTCCATTTAGACCGAATGGGGGGAGAGGCCCTGCAACGCCCATATGCGCCCCCACAGCCCTGTTAGGGACAGGAGGAGAACCTCGCCCTAACTGGAGCAAAGTCGAAGGCCCGGTTCCATTTAGACCGGATGGGGGGAGAGGCCCTGCAATGCCCATATGTGCCCCCACAGCTCTGTTAGGGACAGGAGGAGAACCTCACCCTAACTTGAGCAAAGTCAAAGGCCCGATTCCATTTAGACCGGATGGGGGGAGAGGCCCTGCAATGCCCATATGCGCCCCCACAGCCCTGCTAAGAACAGAAGGAGAACCTCACCCTAGCTCGAGCAAAGTCGAAGGCCCGGACTCCTACGGGAGCCGGGCTCCGTCCGTGACTTCTACCGTAAGAAGGCCCCCGCCCGAACTCCCACAGGAGCCGGGCTCCGTCGCCAACTTCAATTACCGGTAAGCTCCGTCCGAACTCCTACGGGAGCCAGACTCCGCACCTGACTTCAATTGCAGGGGACTCCACCCAGACTCCTACGGGAGCCGGGCTTCGCCCATAACTCCAACTTCAAGAGGGACTCTCCGCCTGGACTCCTATGGGAGCCGGACTTCGTCACCAACTTCAACAGCTAGTGTTCTTCGTCCAGACTCCCACGGGAGCCGAACTTCACCTCGACTTCAGCAGAGAAAAACTCCAAGCGAAAAAAAAAAGGAAGGCAATGGACCACAACAGCGATGATTGGAAAACAAACAGCGGCCAAGGTGCAGAAAACCCTGTCACAGCAAGGATTGGGGCTCCCATCGGGAGTCCCAGCTTTCAAGGAAGCTTTCGACGCAAAATAGGACAACTTACTCAGGGTGACAGAAGCTCGGACCCCCGAACTCAAGCCCTAAGAGGGACCCCAAGCCCGAATGGCCCCGGGCGAGCCTGCGGCCATTGACGGAAAAGATGGGTTGGTGCAATGGCAATCGGGTACCTTCGAACGACGTAAAAATCAAAAAGGAGCTTGGCAAATGACAATCCAACATGAATAAAAGGGGCCACCGGTGACCTTAGGATGATGTAAAAAAAAAAAGAGAAAAGAAAAAAAAGAAAAGGAGGAAGAGAGAAGAAAGAAGAATAAAGAAGTTCGACAGACAACTATTCGATGCAAGATGCGGACGAGGTAACAAAATCTCCTTTTCATTTTTCAACTAACAAGATGTACGTTACAAGACCCGGTGGGCCAGGAAAAAAAAATATACATCATTGCAAGTCTCGCGAACACGGTTTGGAAAGGATACACCGGAGGCCGCTTCAAGTTGCAAACTTCTCTTCCCATTTCTGTCCTTCCCAGCCGCGTTGTCCAGTGCGTGTGATGGGCCCATCGACTTTCGCTCCGCCTTGTTTCGCACCACCTCCGAAGTCCCAACCTTAGGGGGAAAAGGATGGGATAGATTCCCGGGGGCGGTAGGGGCAACGACAGCGGTGACGAAGACCTGTTTCAAGAAGAACCGGAGTCACCCGGGGGCAGCGATGGCACCAGAGATATGCGTCATCACCGAATGCTCTGTGACAGCCACCATCCAAAATGCTCCAGCAAGGTCGGCATGCGCTACTTCCACCGTCCCCGCAACAAGTTTCACTGCCCCACCGTCGACGTTGACCGCTTCTGGTCCCTCGGCCCTGACGACATCAAGGATCCCACCACAGCTTGTGACGACAGCTCTGCCCTCTTGACCGGTATCACCCCATCTTGCTACTCCAAAATTCTCGGGCAAAATTCCTTAACCGACGGCCCCCGTTATTAAACCCCTGTTGTCGAAGGAATTCTTCCTCGAGCCCCCTTCGAAACGACGGGGACCCTCAGCGGCCGCTCGATGGCCGGAGAACTCACCGACCGCTGTTCTCCTCCTTGCCTTCCTCCAAGCCCTTGACATCCCCTTGAGGATGGCCTCCGGGTGGAGGACATGACGGGGAAACCCCTTGGAGAGGAATAGGGGGGCTGAAGATGGCAAGGACCGGCGCGGAGGATGCTCGGAGTTGGCAGGGGCACCAAGGAAGTGGCTGAGTAGCTAGGCTCTCAGACGAAAGAAAGGTGCCGTCCTTTTGGCAGAATGAAGCCCCGAAGGAAGGGTAGGGGGTTTAAATAGGCAGCGGATCTTAGCGCAATTATGGCGGTGGGTGTCCCTAGGCCAACCGGTGCTTACCACATGTCCCGCATGTCCCACTCGTCGCTATCGAGGATTGACTGTTCGTAAATTTCCATAGCGCGATGCTTGGGCTCGCATTTCGATGGGAGTTTTGAAAAGACTCCTCAGGTCGCCCTAACCGAAAAAAGGGCTCTGGCGTGCGCACATTAAATGCTGACATATCCAAGGATGGTTGTGCGCAGGATTCGAGGGGACAACTTCGGCCATGCCAATCTCTCTGTACTTTCTTCATTCGAAATTCAAACTCGAAAGTAGGGGGACTAGTGTTGGGTATAAAATACCCACAGCCGAAGTTCTCAACAGGATTAGCCCTTGCAGACTCCGCCCGGACTCCTACGGGAGCCGGGCTCTGCCCACGACTTCGACTCCGAGAGGACTCCGCCCGGACTCCTACGGGAGCCGGGCTCCGCCCATGACTTCGACTCCGAGAGGACTCCGCCCGGACTCCTACGGGAGCCGGGCTCCTCCCACGACTTCGACTCCGAGAGGACTCCGCCCGGACTCCTACGGGAGCCGGGCTCCGCCCACGACTTCGACTCCGAGAGGACTCCGCCCGGACTCCTACGGGAGCCGGGCTCCGTCCATAACTCCAACTTCAAGAGGGACTCTCCGCCCGGACTCCTATGGGAGCCGGACTTCGTACCTGACTTCAATTGCAGGGGGACTCCGCCCGGACTCCTACGGGAGCCGGGCTCCACCTGGACTCCTACGGGAGCCGGGCTTCGCCCATGACTTCGACTCCGAGAGGACTCCGCCCGGACTCCTATGGGAGCCGGGCTCCGCCCACGACTTCGACTCCGAGAGGACTCCACCCGGACTCCTACGGGAGCCGGGCTCCGCCCACGACTTCGACTCCGAGAGGACTCCGCCCGGACTCCTACGGGAGCCGGGCTCCACCCATGACTTCGACTTCGAGAGGACTTCATCCAGACTCCTACGGGAGCCAGGCTCCATCCTCAACATCAACTGCTGGTATGCCTTGTCCGAACTCCTACGGGGGTCGGACTTCGCCTTTGACTTTAATTGCAGAAGGACTTCATCCCGACTCCTACGGGAGCCGAACTTCATCCTCGACTCGACCGACTGCGAGTGGACTTCGTCCAGGCTCCTATGGAAGCCAGACTCCATCTTCTATTCCGACTACGGGAAGACCTCGCCCGGACTCCTACGGGAGCCAGGCTCTGTCACCAACTCCAACCGAACTTAGGCCGACGAGTCTGGACCCCCTGACAGGCCACAATAACGGACAACACTGCTCCACTCTCTGCGGCGGGCCCCAAGCAGCTCCATTACTCCCTGACAGGATGTATTAATGGCCATGATTCTGCTCCACTCCCTACGGCGGATCCTGTGCGATTCCACCACCCCCAGATGAGTCACGACAGCAGACGCCGCTCCACTCCCTGTAACTGATCCCACGTGGCGAGCCACGGCGATAGCCATGACCCCACTCCACTACTCTCCGCAATAAATTCCTCCTGACTCTGGGTGGCCCACTACCAGACGGTTACAGGCATCGCTATCAATCTGTTGCCCTCTCCATCTATAAAAGAAAACCCCAAATACGTTATTCGATAAGCTCTTAGTTTTTACCTCAAAACTCTGCTAAATTCTCCGTTCGAGCACTCCATTCTTGTTGAGGCAGAGAACTGACTTGAGCGTCGGAGGGTCTTGCCGGAGCAACCCCACCTCCGGTTTAGACTTCCTTTGCAGGTCCTGGCGGCGACCGCGACTCCCTCGACTCCAGCTTCTCCGACGCAAGCGGATTTTTGCACCAACATTCATGATTTATTTTGATTGAGTTATTTTTTGTTATGTAATTAGCAATAGGATTGCTATTTATGAAATGTGCTGATCTATTTGTGTAATGAGTCAACATATTTGGTGAACAGAAAATAAAACCTTTCAAATTTAAAAATTATTTTCGAAATGCCAAACCCTGACCCATCAGCCCAAATACTTAATTAAAAGAATTAAGTGTTGTCTAGTAGATCTAGAATTGTGAATTAAGACCTAAGACAATTGCATAAACTTGTGGGTCAATGGGTTAGATGGATTAGGTCCATAATTGGGTTAGACCTAAGGTTAGCTTAAAGAAATGGACTAAATTAGAGTAATTGATCAAATCTAATTAAAAATTGAATTAGATTAGGTCAAGGATACTCTAGACTCAACTCCAATAGTTGTAGTTGAATGGGTCCATGTCTTTAACTAGACCAAGATGGACTTAATTCATGGCTACGCGGTGGAACCCTATTTACTAAGTTGATCAAATTAAAACTAATAAATCGGTTGGTGTCTAAGGTAAGTTTGGCAGTTTGACCAGTGGTTTTTAAGCGGGAGCTACTCGCAGTGATTCGATCTCTGACAAGTTAATGGCTTATCCCTACCACTGATCTCACTTACCTGGCCAACCTGGTGAATTAGGTTTTGATTAGATCACTTGATGATTAGGGCTCACCCATGTCATTAGGTAAATCAGTTTGACTGATTTAGGTGCTCCTAATGCCAGCTTTAAGTAAATTCTTTTTAATCTGACTTGGTGAAGTCAGTGGGAGGATTGAAATTGGTTGGATATTTTCTTCTATTCAATTTTTTAATAAAATTCTCAAAAATTATTAGGTCCCTAAAAATGATTAAGTTATATTGATAACTAAATCATAACCTCCCATTAAGTGAGTGATAATGAGTCCATTAGTTTAATAATCATTGGAGGTCCAAAGGCCTAGTGCTTATTGACTAATGGAATTATCATTCATAATATGATAATTTGGTTTGAGTTTTTCTGATGGTGGTCAGGTTGGCCGGCCAAAGTCAGGCCTGATCATTGAAAGGAATATGCCCTATAAGCCAATCAAAATGTATAAATAGATGGATATTTTTTGTCTCCCGACAACTCATGTACTGATGTTTTAAATAAATAAAGGTATTTAGTTCATCATATGCTGCATCTTATTTCGATGAACCCCATAAATTAGGGCTATGGTTTTAGGGTTATGATGCGATCATACCAAGTGAGACCTAAAAATCTTAAAACTCTAATTTTAAATATTCCTAGTCAATGGAACATTGAATAGGGGATCAATGTTTCCGGTAAGACTGGTACATCCTGTGTATGCTTGGCAGAGAGGGTAATTGATCTCACAATTACTTGTGTATGACACTAATATAAGGATGTAAGTGTTCATTAGAGAATGAATTCACTGAATTGATCCCATTAAAGAATATCTGATGGAGTCTTATCTACATGTCAACAGATTTTTCTTATAGTGGGAATTATGCATGTAAATCTTTTGACCTGAGACTGCCGTAGAACCTTATAAGCATGAATCCATATTTTGGATCATACTCATTCATGATTTAATCATGTACGAGATGTTCTGGATATGATGGATTGCTTATGAAGGTTGTGAGTAGGTCAATATGGAAATGATCGCTCCTAGTAAGAGGAGATCGCATCCTATCTGCTTCAATCAAATAATGATTCAGGAAGACTTTGATCAAAGTATTATGAAAATTAGAAATGGTTTCTAATGTTTCATAAATCGAATCATTATCAAGAGAAATGTGAATATAAAAAAATTAGATTTGACATTTTTCCATACCCAGACTTATATTCGGGATGCAGGATGATCGTAAGATCAAGATGCACATTAATTTTCCACTGAAGGGTATTTTTGGTATTTTCATCAAAATTCTATATCTTCCAGGTAGACATGATACGTTGCTAGACATCAATCATGTCTTATGAGTTTGATCAAATTAAAGAGTTTAATTTGATCATTAATTAAAAAGCTGTTCTGATTGATCAAAACGGTTCAGCTTGATTTGACCTAAATCGGCTAGATTGTGTTCTAACCAAATTAGTTTAAATTGTACCTAGACTCACTGCTGGCTAGATGTGGAACCCAATGGGTCACACACAAATAGAATTGATCATGGGTTTAATTTGATTAAACCATGTTTGCAAGTTGAACATGCTAGCACATGTTGCAAACCCTAGCATTTAGATTCGAATTGAATTCGAATCAGGTTCCGATTTGGGCTAATTTAGAATCAATTTGAGCCAAATTGGATTTGGTCTTGAAGTGGGTTCGAAGTGTTTTAATTGGGCTTACTGTTGGGTGCCAAAAACTAGAGAACCACACGCCTAAGAGTCTCTCTCTTGGCGTGTGGATTTGAATCCATGCGCATGAGCCACATGGCGCATGGATGGAGTTGGCGCCACCTTTAGATAAGGTCTATCCTATTTTTCTCCATAACTTTTATTCTATGAATGTATTTCAGATGTCTTAGGAGGTGCCTAAGAGTCCTTCTGAGTATTAAACTCATCGTAGAAGAATTAAGAAAAGGGATAAGGATTAAATCCATGCGCCACCTCTTGAAAGCGCCCCTTTGAAATTTCAAATAGGGAGATAAGTTTTAAATTATCCATGCCCATTAATCTCTTGCGCCATTCTTCAAATTGGCACCATATATCTTGGCCATTGGATGGGCTTCCTTCCAGATCCAAAGGCATGGGTTGATGGCGCCAATAAGAGAAGCTTCGTGACTTCTCATCTGAACACCGTAAGTTAAGATCGAAGAGTCTTTCTGAAATAAGGCATCTCTTCAACCCAACTTTGATGTATACATGGTATTTCTTAACTTATGGGGCATGAGAAATAGACAAGAGACATGAGATAATTTGTAAGAGGGCATGAGATATTTTGGATTGTACCTTTACGTGCATTATAAATAGGGGTGCACGCCGAGGAGTCTCGGTGATTCAGAAATCTTCTTTCTTTCTTACAAGAGGCTCTGCTTGTCCAATTTTCTTTATTCCTTCTCTTTAGCCTAGATAAGGTCCTGATAAAGGATAAAAAATCTTTCAAAAGGCTTAGAGAATTGGAATAAAAATTAAGGAGACAAGGAGCAAGAAAGAAAGGGAAGAAAAGGTCCAACAGTGTGACAGCAAAAGCCAAGAAAGGAGGTTCTGCCCAAATTGCATTTAAATTCTGATAAATCAGAATTTAATTACAGAGTATTTTCTAATAAGTGCTAGAGAGTTGATCGAGTCCTCGTGTGGATCAACGTTGGAGGGTGAACACGTGGGCACCTGGTGGAAACCCAAACAGATTGCTGCCGGCAATTAAGCACAAATCAGGGTTTAGCGATAAGAGGTATGTTTCTATATCTTTTATTTGATATTAATGCATATTATATGGTTTAATTTTTGATAAGATGATCTTGGAGTTAGGTTTTAATTTTATGATTTCATAATAATTGCTTTGAAATCCGTGCTTCCGCCATTGCATTAAAACCTTTCAGTGGTATCAGAGCCAGGTTGTTAGAATTAAATCATATGATGATATGTTAATGATTTAAAGGCAATATTATAAATATGATATGATCATTATTTATGTTTTAATATGATGCTATATGATGACATCATATTCATTATTTCATAATTAAAATATGATGCATATAATTATGGAATGTTGCTTTGTCATATTGAATTGTGTTCACTTGGGTTATGATGTCTGATAAAAATAGTGAGAGACACAATAAAATTAAAGTCCTAATTTAATTGTGTATATCATCTTGAGTTGTTCGCTTATGTAATGTTCTTTATTATGTAGATTAATGGCTTCTTCACTTTCACTTCGCTCCATTTTGGATACAAATAAATTGACTGGGACCAACTATGTGGACTGGTTGAGAAATCTTAAAATAGTACTTAGTCAAGAGAAGCTTTCTTACATTCTCGATACCCCTGACATTGAGCCAGTTGGGGAGGATGCCACAGAGGAAGAAAAAACTACATATAGGATGTGGCAAAATGATTCTTTAACTGTCAAGTGTATCATACTTGCCTCTATGACAAATGAGTTACAGAGGCAGCATGATAGCATGGACACTCATTCCATATTGCTCAATTTAAAAGAGCTTTATGGAGAACAGAGTAGGACTGCAAGATATGAGATATTTAAGTAGTTACTCCGTGCCAGAATGACAGAGGGGTCATCCGTTCAAAACCATGTTTTGATGGTTATTGACCTGATCACTCGATTAGGTCAATTAGGTTTTGTTATGGATGGGGAGTTGAGTCAGGATCTAATCCTGCAATCACTTCCAGAATTATTTTCTCAGTTTGTCGTGAACTATCACATGAACAAACTGAATTCTTCCTTGCCTGAGCTATTAAATATGCTCAAAACAGCAAAGAGCCATATCAAGAAGGATAAGGCTCCTCTTCTTCTTGTGGATGGGATCTCCAAGAAGAAGGCAAGTAAAAAGGGTTCTAAAAGGAGGCTGAACCCTAAAGGTGGTATAAATAAAAGAAAGAAGGGAAAGAAGACCTCTGGACAGTCGACCTGCTTCCACTGCGGCAAGGCAGATCATTGGAAAAGGAATTGCAAGGCTTATCTTGCAACAGTGAAGACTGGTGCAAATAATGCACCAAAAGGTATGTATGAGATACATACAATATTATCATTGAATTCTTCCATTTCAAACTCATGGGTATTAGATACTGCCTGTGGTTTTCATATCTGCAAATCATTGCAGGGACTGCAGAAAATTAGAAGTTTGAGGAAGGAAGACTTCGAGCTCTATGGTGCTGGAGGAGATTCTATCCAAGCAGAAGCTGTAGGAACATATATCTTGAAGTTCCCTTCTGGAAAGATCTTAGAGCTAACAAATTGTTATTACATGCCTAAGATCATTAGAAATATTGTATCTGTACCCTTGTTGATAAAACAAGGATATCAAATATCTATAACGAGCAATGGTTGCTCGATTAATTTTTCTAATGAAATAATTTATCATGGCATTTTTGATAATGGTTTGTTGACTCTATGCTTGAATGATAATATTTTTCATGTTGATAAAAATAGTAAACGTAAGAGAGATAATGTAAATAATATCTTACTTTGGCATTGTCGACTTGATCATATTAGTGAGACTAGGATTAACAAGTTGTACAAAGAAAAGTTCTTTAATTCTTATGATTGTGAATCATTAGGAACTTGTGAATCATGTCTCATGGGTAAAATGATCAAGACTTCATTTATGGACATGGAGATAGGACAAACGAGTTGTTAGGACTTATACATACAGATGTATGTGGCCCTATGATAACTCATGCCAAAGGTGGATACTCATATTTTATTACATTTACAGATGATTTATCTAGGTTTGGATATGTGTATCTTATGAAACATAAGTCTGAAGCCTTTGATAAATTCAAAGAGTATCAAAGCATGGTCGAAAAATAAACTGAAAAAAGTATAAAAATCCTTCGATCTGATCGAGGAGGAGAATACTTGTCCAATGAATTTTTAGACCATCTTAAAGCAAAGGAAATTATCTCTGAATGGACACCTCCTTATACGCCACAATTAAATGGTGTAGTCGAAAGGAGGAATCGTACCTTATTAGATATGGTACGATCCATGATGTGCTTCACTGAATTGCCTACTTCCTTCTGGGGTTATGCTTTAGAGACTGCAATAATTATCTTGAATAGAGTACCTTCTAAATCTATATCTAGCACTCCATATGAAATATGGAGAGATAAGAAGCCCAATCTTAAATATTTTAAGATATGGGGATGTTCAGCATATGTCAAAAGAAATTTTGGACATAAACTAGATACTAGAACAGATAAATATTTGTTTGTAGGATATCCTAAGGATAGTATAGGATATCTATTCTACCACCCTACTGAACAAAAAGTATTTGTAAGTAGGCATGCCACTTTCATGGAGAAAGAATTTATCCTAGAAAGAGGCAGTGGGAGAAATATTGAAATTAATGAAGTTCAACAAAAATAAATAGATATTTCTCAACCAAATATTTACATAAATAAAGAAGAACTAGAACACATAACTCCTATCTGTAGGTCAGAGAGGGTACGACATGTACCTATAAGGTATGGGTTCATTATTGAGAATAATGAAGCCCAAGTCATTGAGAATGACGAACCTTTGACCTATACAGAAGCTGTCATGAGTAAGGACTCAGACAAATGGCAGGATGCTATAAAATTCGAGATGGACTCCATATACACCAACAAAGTATGGACTTTGGTTGATGCACCAGAAGGGGTAAACCCTATTGGATGCAAATGGGTCTATAAGAAAAAGATTGGAGCAAATGGTCAAATAGAAACCTATAAAGCTAGATTGGTAGCTAAAGGTTTCAGGCAAAAATAGGGTATTGATTATGATGAAACTTTTTCACCTGTTGCCATGCTCAAATTTGTTCGGATAATGCTTGCAATAGCAGAATACTATGATTATGAAATATGGCAAATGGATGTGAAGACCGCCTTCTTGAATGGTTTTCTAGAAGAGGAGGTCTACATGTCACAGCCAGAGGGTTTTTTCTCAAAAGACAGACCAAATCTAGTATGCAGGCTTAAGAAATCTATTTATGGATTAAAGCAAGCCTCAAGGAGTTGGAACATCCGCTTTGATGTAACAATCAAAGAATTTGGCTTCATCAAAAATGTGGATGAATCTTGTGTGTATAAGAAGACTAGTGGGAGTGCCCTAGTTTTCTTGGTTCTGTATGTAGATGACATACTCCTTATTGGGAATGATATCCCAATGTTACAAATAATCAAATTATGGCTATCAAATAAGTTTTTCATGAAAGACTTGGGGGAAGCATCCTATATACTTGGTATAAAGATCTATAGAGATAGATCTAAAAGGATGCTAGGCTTATCTCAGTCTAAGTACATTGACTTAATACTGAAAAGATTCAGTATGAATGAAAGTAAAGAGGTTATTTACCCATGAGTCAAGGCATACATCTCTCTAAGAAGATGTCTCCTAAGACAACTGAAGAGAGAAATAGAATGAGTTCTATTCCTTATGCTTCGACTGTAGGATCAATAATGTATGCTATGTTTGTACCAGGCCTGATGTAGCTTATGCCTAGGCATAGCCAGTAGATTTCAGGCTGATCCAGGAGAAGATCATTGGAAGGCTGTGAAAAATATTCTAAAGTACTTAAGAAGGACTAAGGATATTTTTCTCATATATGGTGGATCTGATCTTAAACTAGAAGGATACTCTGATTCTAGTTTTCAATTAGACCCAGATGATAGCAAATCCATTTCAGGGTATATCTTTACTTTGAATGGTGGAGCAGTGAGTTGGAAGAGTTCTAAGCAGCAAACAGTAGCTGACTCAACCACAGAGGCAGAATACATAGCTGCAAGTGAAGCCACCAAGGAAGCTGTCTGGATGAAGAAGTTCATCACTGAATTGGGCGTTGTTCCTGAGATTGAGAACCCAATACCAACTTTATTGTGATAATACTGGAGCAGTTGCTCAAACAAAGGAACCAAGGTCTCACCATAAATTCAAGCATATTTTGAGACGCTTCCATCTCATTCGTGAAATAATTGAAAGACAAGATGTTATTATTGAACGAGTAGACACAAAGAACAACATAGCATATCCATTCACTAAAGCTTTACCACAGCAGCAATTCGATCGCCATCTCGATTGTATGGGGTTGAAATATAAGGAGATTGGCTTTAGTGCAAGTGGGAGATTGAAAGGAATATGCCCTATAAGCCAATCAAAATGTATAAATAGATGGATATTTTTTGTCTCCCGACAACTCATGTACTGATGTTTTAAATAAATAAAGGTATTTAGTTCATCATATGCTGCATCTTATTTCGATGAACCCCATAAATTAGGGCTATGGTTTTAGGGTTATGATGCGATCATACCAAGTGAGACCTAAAAACCTTAAAACTCTAATTTTAAATATTCCTAGTCGATGGAACATTGAATAGGGGATTAATATTTTTGGTAAGACTGGTACATCCTGTGTATGCTCGGCAGAGAGGGTAATTGATCTCACAATTACTTGTGTATGACACTAATATAAGGATGTAAGTGTTCATTAGAGAATGAATTCACTGAATTGATCCAATTAAAGAATATCTGATGGAGTCTTATCTACATGTCAACAGATTTTTCTTATAGTGGAAATTATGCATGTAAATCTTTTGACCTGAGACTGCCGTAGAACCTTATAAGCATGAATCCATATTTTGGATCATACTCATTCATGATTTAATCATGTACGGGATGTTCTGGATATGATGGATTGCTTATGAAGGTTGTGAGTAGGTCAATATGGAAACGATCACTCCTAGTAAGAGGAGATCGCATCCTATCTGCTTCAATCAAATAATGATTCAGGAAGACTTTGATCAAAGCATTATGAAAAATTAGAAATGGTTTCTAATTGTTGCTCCTTGGATTGATTTTGATGATTACAAAGCATTTGAAGGGGTACTATTGATTTTCGCTTGAAAAAGACTTATTGCTCTTCAGGGGCAAAATCATAATTTTATCAAAATCTGATTTGAAAGCATCAAATGATAGAACAAAAAATTTGTGATCCATTGATAAAAATTTTATTATTTTTGGACTTGTATTTTAAAAGATATGCATGTTTGAAAAAGATGAGTCGACCCATGAGTCGACTCGTGGCACATGAGATGATTGACACGCTAAATTCTTAGCCGGCACAAACTTGGCACACCCTGTGAGTCGACCCATGAGTCGACCCCCAAGGCATGAGTCGACCCATGAGTCGACCTCTGCGGGTTTTGGGCCAATTTTACAAAACCTTGCTTCTCGTTTGATTTTCTGGTATTTTTCCACAGAGGTCGACCCATGAGTCGACCCCCAGGCATGAGTCGACCCATAAGTCGACCCCTGTGACGGGATTGTTCGCAACGGCTAGTTTTTAACCCGTTTTAAGTGCTTTTAATGCTCATTTAATGTGGTCTAATGGCTCTATTTCAGCCCAAATATTTTTCACTATTTCTTGAAGTTATAAAAGGGACAAATAGGTGGGAATCATAAAGAAGAGAGATTTTTTGAAAAGAGGATTTCAAGCCAACTTTTCAGCCCTAAGCAAAGGCTCACTCAAAGCATTCAAGAAGCCTTTAATCCAAGCTCACCAACTCTTCAAATGCACATTCAAGTCACCATCCACCTTGAGGAAATCAAAAAGAGCCTTCTTCTCTTTGAGTAAAGTGTATTTAAAGTCTCATTCGCTCATTAAAGGAGCTTTCTTTGTACTTACTTATGCTATTCATTGTTATACCTTATTTGAGTTATTGTTTTTATTTTGAAAGGGTTCCAAAATAAGGGAAGGTTGATCCGAACCTTGAATCGGAGTGTATTGGGTTGGCTTGTACCCGAAAAATAAGTGGACTAGCTTAGGATAGCTAGAGTCAGAGTTTCCGACGTTTGTATTCGGGTTGAATACAAGTTAGTGGATTGAAATTCTCAAGTAGGAGCTTGGGGAGTGGATGTAGGTGCAAGGTTGGCACCGAACCACTATAAATTCTTTTGTTTGTGGTGTGCCTAATTGCTCTTCTTTAACTCTTCATTATTCTCTTGTATTCTTGCTTTTAGCCATTAGCCTTGAATTAACTTTACTCTCTCTATTTATTTAGCTATTGTCAAATATTTTTCATAAGTCATAAGTTAAGCTTAAAATTTTTAGAAACCCAATTCACCCCCCTCTTGGGTTGCATAGCTGGGCAACAAGTGGTATCAGAGCCCGGTGCTCTAGCCCTACTTTGATCTAACCAATCAAAGAGCCAAAGATCTATGGCAACTCAAGTCGGCACTTCTCTAGCTGAGGGGCAGTCCACTAACCGACCTCCACTTTTCAATAGGTCTAATTACACCTATTGAAAAGTTCGGATGAAAATATTCATTCAAGCACTAGACTATGATATGTGGAGTATCATAGTGAATGGCCCTCACACACCTACTAAGATTATTGATGGTATGGAATTAGCCAAACCCGAAAAAGAGTGGGATGAGGTTGATAAGAAAATGGCCTAATTAAATGCTAGAGCTATGAATGTTCAATATTGTGCTCTTGATGCTAACGAATTTAATCGCATTTCTACTTGCTTGTCTGCTAAAGAAATATGGGATAGGTTAGAAGTAACCCATGAAGGAACCAATCAAGTAAAGGAGTCCAAAATCAACATGCTTGTGCATAAATATGAATTGTTTAAAATAGAGCATGATGAGTCCATAACTAATATGTTTACTCACTTTACTAATATTATAAATAGTTTAAAGAGTCTTGGTAAGTCCTATACTAACAGTGAGCTTGTAAGAAAGATTCTCAGATCCTTACCAAGAACTTGGAAAGCCAAAGTGACCGCCATCCAAGAAGCCAAGGACTTGAACATTCTACCCTTGGAAGAGCTTCTTGGATCATTGATGACTCATGAGCTGAGCATGAAGCAACATCAAGAGGAAGAAGTCAAAAGGAAGAGAATAATCGCCCTCAAATCCACAGCTCCACCAGATGAAGAAACTGATGACACTGAAAGTGAAGAGCAGGATGAAGAGATGGCACTCATTACCCGAAGATTCAAGAAATTTTTGAAAAAAAAAAATAAGGGATGAGGAAGAGGCCATTCATAAAAGGAGAACAGAGCAAAGAAAAAGATAAAAACCAACCCTTTATCTGCTATGAGTGCAAGAAACCGGGACACTTCAAGTCCGAATGCCCACAACTGAAAAAGGGTCCCAAGAAGTACAAGAAGAAGGCCATGATGGCCACTTGGAGTGCGAGTGATGACTCAAGCTCCGAAGAGGAAGGCTCGACTGAACAAGCCAACCTGTGCCTTATGGCACATGAAAATGAGGTAATTTTTGAAACTCCTAGTGACTTTATATTTGAAGAACTGCATGAAGCTTTTTGTGATTTAGTTGATGAACTAAAGAAACTAGGGATAAAGAACAAAGATCTAAAATCGAAGAATCAATCTTTATTAAAATAAAATGAAAGTATTTCAATTGAAAAATTCATCCTACTTCAAGAAAATCAAAGTTTAAAGAATAAAATTACCAAGTTAAAACTATTAGTTGAAAAATTCACCTTGAGTTTAAATAAACTTAATATGATTCTTGAAAATCAAAAGGCCATGTATGATAAGGCTGGACTTGGCTATAACCCCTTGAAGAAACAAAAGTATCTGAAAAATATCTATGTAAACTCTTTAAGTAACAAGTCTTCTAATATTACTTGCTTCAAATGTGGTAGAGTAGGACATAAGTCATACACTTGCTTCTCTAACAAATCTGCAAACTCAAATATAAAAAAAATATGGGTTCCAAAAGGAACCATTATGACTAACCAAAAAGGACCTAAGAAAGCTTGGGTACCTAAAACAAAAACTTGACTTTTACTTGCAGGTGTGTCTAGCATCCCAAGGAGAAACAGGAAATGGTATCTTGACAGCGGATGCTCGAGACACATGACTGGTGATAAATCCCAATTCATCACTCTTGATGCTAAGAATGGAGGGATGGTCACCTTTGGAGACAATGGCAAAAGAAAGATCATCGGTATAGGTAACATTGGTATCACTCCCTCCAAATACATTGAAAATATTTTGTTAGTAGATGGTTTAAAGCATAATTTACTAAGCATTAATCAATTTTGTGATAAAGGATATAAAGTTGTTTTTGAATCTTCTGTTTGCATTGTAACTAGTCCTATTAATGATGGCATTAAATTTATTGGACATAGACATGGTAATGTTTATATGGTAGATTTAAATGATCTATCCAAAATAAACATGCAATGCCTAGTATCCTTGAATGTCAAAATTAATGAGACTAGTTGGCTTTGGCATCGTAGGCTTGCACATATTAGCATGCATTCACTTTCAAAATTAATTAAGAAAGAATTGGTTTTTGGTTTACCAAAATTGAATTTTGAAAAGGATAGAATCTATGATGCATGCCAACTAGGTAAACAAACAAGAGTTTCATTTAAATCCAAAAATATTATTTCAACCTCTAGACCTTTAGAGCTTTTGCATATGGACTTATTTGGACCTACTAGAACTACTAGTCTAGGAGGAAAATGATATGATTTTGTAATTATAGATGATTACTCTCATTTTACTTGGGTTTTCTTTCTGGCATACAAGGATGAAACTTTTCAAGTTTTCATTAAATTTTATCGAAAAGTCACTAATGAGAAAGATTTTTCAATTCAAAATATTCGAAGTGATCATAGAACTGAATTTGAAAATCAAGACTTTGAAAAATTTTGTGATAAAAAAGAAATAGGCCATAATTTTTCTGCACCTAGGACACCTCAACAAAATGGGGTAGTAGAAAGGAAAAATAGAATCTTAGAAGAAATGGCCCGTACCATGCTATGTGAAAGCAACCTTCCAAGATATTTTTGGATGGAAGCAATTAACACAGCATGTTACATCTTAAATCGTGCTTTGATTAGACAAATTTTAAAGAAAACCCCTTATGAGCTTTGGAAAGGAAGAAAACCTAATATTGCTTATTTTCATATTTTTGGTTGCCGATGTTTTGTATTAAATAATGGTAAAAAAAACTTAGAAAATTTGATGCAAAATCAGATGAAGCAATCTTTCTTGGTCACTCCTCCACTAGTAAAGCTTTTAGAGTTTTTAACAAAAGAACCTTAGTAGTAGAGGAGACAATACATCTTGTCTTTGATGAATCTAACGATCTTCCTTCAAGGAAGAATGAAGGTGTTGATGATGCAGATCCTCTTATAGAAGGAATGAGGGAGATCACTCTGAAAGACTCTACAATTCAAGATGATGAGGAATATAAAGACAAACAGGATGAGGAAGGTGAAGAACATCAAGAACAACCTCAAGGTACAAATGACCTACCCAAAGAATGGAGGTATGTTCACAATCACCCTAAGGAGCTAATTATTGGTGATCCTATGCATGGGGTAAGAACTCGTTCTTCACTTAAAGATGTATTTAATCATTGTGCTTTTGTCTCTCATCTTGAACCTAAAATTATTGAAGAAACTGAAAATGATTATAATTGGATTAATGCTATGCAAGAGGAATTTAATCAATTTGAAAGAAATAACGTATGGACTTTAGTATCAAGACCTAAAAATTATTCAATAATTGATACAAAATGGATCTTTAGGAATAAATTAGATGAACATGAAAATATAATAAGAAATAAAGCAAGATTGGTTGCTAAAGGTTATAATCAAGAAGAAGGAATTGATTTTGATGAGACCTTTGCACCAGTTGCTAGATTAGAGGCCATTAGACTTCTACTTGCATATGCTTGCTTTATGAAATTTAAATTATTTCAGATGGATGTCAAAAGTATATTTTTGAATGGATATATTGCTGAAGAAGTCTATGTAGAACAACCTCCAGGTTTTGAAAATCATGCTTTTTTTAATCATATTTTTAAATTAAATAAAGCTCTATATGGTTTGAAACAAGCACCTAGGGCTTGGTATGATAGGCTAAGCAAATTTTTACTAAATAATGATTTTTCAAGAGGTAATGTAGACACAACCCTTTTCATTAAAAGAAATCAAAATGATATGTTAATTATACAAATATATGTTGATGACATTATTTT
Organism: Elaeis guineensis; assembly: GCF_000442705.2. NCBI lineage: Eukaryota > Viridiplantae > Streptophyta > Magnoliopsida > Arecales > Arecaceae > Elaeis > Elaeis guineensis. The sequence goes on from NC_026001.2 coordinate 60,553,997, forward strand.
TGAATCTACTAATGAATCTCTTTGTCAAGACTTTGCTAAGCTCATGAAGGGAGAGTTCGAGATGAGCATGATGGGAGAACTTACATTCTTCCTCAGACTCCAAATCAAACAAACAAAGGAAGGAATCTCCATCACCCAAAGCAAGTACACAAAGGAATTACTCAAAAATTTTGGAATGGAGAACTCCAAAGCAATTGGCACACCCATGAGCCCTTCATGTAAGCTTGACAAGGATGAAGAAGGTAAAAGTGTAGACTTAAAATATTATAGAGGTATGATTGGCTCTCTATTATATTTAACTGCAAATAGACCTAATATCATGTTTAGTATTTGTCTGTGTGCTAGATTTCAATCTAATCCTAAAGAATCTCACTTGAATGCTGTTAAAAGAATCCTTAGATATTTAAATGATACTCAAACTCTAGGATTATGGTACTCTAAGGACTCATTAATTGATTTAATAGGATATTCAGATGCTGACTTTGCTGGATGTAGATTAGATAGAAAAAGTACTAGTGGAACTTGCCAATTTCTCAGAGTTAACCTAATCTCCTGGTTTAGCAAGAAATAAAATTCGGTAGTACTGTCTACGGCTGAGGCCGAATACATTGCAGTCGGAAGTTGTTGTGCTCAAATCTTGTGGATTAAGCAATAACTCGAAGATTTTGGTATCAAACTTAATGAAACACCCATAAGATGTGATAACACTAGTGCCATAAATCTTACTAAAAATCAATTCAGCATTCTAGGTCTAAACATATTGAAATCAGACATCATTTTATAAGAGAATATGTTCAAAACAAAGATATAATTCTTGACTATATTTGTACTGAAAAACAATTAGCCGATATTTTTACAAAGGCCCTAAGTGAAGATAGATTCTGTGAAATTAGGAGAAAGCTAGGAATTCTTGATCCATCTGCTTAAATATCTCTCTAATTCCAAGGAATCAATGTCAAAAAATTTTTGAACTCAATTTTCATCATTTCTCTTGGACCTAAAAGCTTAAGATTATCATTCTCACAACTTTACATAGAGCAAAAATTCTTCTCCCAAAGTTCTGAATTTTTTCAAAATTTATTCATAATTTTTCTGAAATTTTGTGAATCATGAGTCGACCCCCTAGGGTCGACCCAATGACATATTTGCAATTTTCGGCCAACATCCCACGGGTTCATCTCTCTTTGATTAAAAATCCCGTTCATGAGCCGACCCTCTCCATCTTCATCTTTCTCTCTCCAAAACCCATAGTCCTCTTCTTCTTTCTCTCCAAATCCAAGGTCTAAGCCCAAGATCCTTCTCCCATCACCTCTCCACCTCAAATCATCCCTTGGGAAAGGAGCTATTCCCATTTTTCTCTCTTGATTGGAGCGGTTGGAGCGTGCCCTAGCTTCCACCATTCTCCTCCAAATCGGGGTTTCTCTCCTCCAAAAATCCCTTTCCATCCCCTAATAACCCTCTATCTCCTCACACATTTGATCTTCCAAGTCTCCTTGCTTGTTCTGGTGGTGAGAATGGCTCCAAAAATGAAACTCCCTCAAAGAAGGAAATCGGTCCGTGAGTTGGAAGAGGGCATGTGCAGGAAAAGGCAAGCTTCTCAGATCTCTTCTGCTTCCATTCCTGCTTCGGCATCTGCTCCAGGTTCCTCTCAGTCTCCTCTAAGCCCTAGTAAAATTCTCTATCTGTCAGAAAGGTAAAACCCGAGAAAAATGTTAACTTCAGATTTTTTGAAAAAGAGGGGTTCTCCATTGGTTCAAAGATCAAAAACCAAGGTTGGGGATTTTACTGTTCTCTTAAATAAGTTACATATGTAGATTTGGTTAGAAGTTTTATCTAAATCTGTGCTATGGGAATAGAACAGTAACATCTACTGTTAAGGGTGTTGATATCTGTTTAGATCCTGTTATTTTGGGAGAGATTCTTCATTTGCCCTGTGAGGGATATTCAAACATGGAACTCCCAGTGAAGGAAGAAGGAATTAATATGATTTTAGGAGGAACCTACTCGGGAAGCCTAAATAAACTAGAAGCCAAGATCCTGTCCATTGAAATGAGGATTCTACATCAATTGGTAACAAAGCTTTTCTTCCCAAGAAGTGGTAGACATGACCTCCTTTCAGGCCGAGACATCTGCATCATGTTTCATGTAATCACCCAAACCCCCTTAAACCTCCCAGCATTAATGATTGAAGCCATGAGAGAAACACTGAATAGATCCAAGGCACATCTGCCTTTCGGTATGGCCCTCACCTTGGTTTTCAGGAGGTTTGGAGTTAGTTTTGAGGGGGAGGCATCAGCTAGGCTCTCTCACTCTGACACCATCAACCAACACACTTTGCACCGCATGGGATTCACTAAGACTGATGGTGGTTGGATTAAGGATGCAGAAGAGAGAGCTGAGGACAGAGCTGAGGAAGAAGGTCCTTCATCACCTCTCCATGACATCAGGGCAGCATCTCCAGACATCCAGTTTGTTTCAGATCCAGAGGCTGGCCCTTCAGAGTCTACTAGGAGGCACACCCCAATCCAGCAGCCAGACAGCAGAGCATTTCTCTCAGAGATCAGATTGGCTGATGACCAGATTGAGATGATCTCACAGCGTGTGGCTTCCTTGCTTTCTCGACAGTGGGGCACTTCAGCTTTTGCTCAGGGATCCACATTATTAGATGCATCTGATCAGACTTTGATCCCCCACATCTCCACTGTATTTTAGATGATCTGAGATCAGTCAGTTCGGATTCAGCAGCTCGAGGGTTACATTTTGAGACTGACTGGGAGGGTACTTGACTTGCAGGGGCAAGTGTTAGCTCTGGCCCATCCACAGCCACAGGAGTGCACTACTGAGGTCTCAGACCTATCTATGGAGGCAGCCAGACTTAGAGGAGTATTGGAGAGTGGATTTGATTTCCTGAGGAGAGAGATCAGAGGCTCTAGTGAGCATGCATCCACCCAGTTCACTGTACTGCTACAGTCTGTTTCGAGAGCTCTGAACCTTCTAGACACCATCAGGCTCTCTCTTGCAGTTCAGTCTATTGCTTCTCAGTCTTCAGGATCATCTCGCCCACCTACTCGTGCCAGCACCTCCACTGTAGCAGAGGCAGACGGGGTAGAGGACGAGTTCTTAGTCGTGATCTTTCATCTCCCCACCCTATCTCCGATACCTGATTCTGATCCATCCAGTCATGAGCTCTACTAGATCCTTGTAGTTAGTCTTGTCTTTTGTCTCTTTCTAGGATCTATCTTTTGGGCCATGTAATGATGTTGACTGATTGACTTTTATGTTTTGGTATATGTATTGAAACCACTATGTGGTATCAGTCACTTTTTGATTATATATCTACTCTTTGACTTTTAATGTATGACCTTCAAATTTAGTTGCTTTCAATTATGTGCATGCTTAAGATATTATGAATTGTAATATATGCTATCCATGATATCCACTGGTATATCTTTTATGTTTGCTGTATTCAGGGGGAGTAAACAAAAGTAATATTAGTAAAATTATTTCCATCAAAAGAAAGAAAAAGAGAAAATGTATTCAAAGAAAAAGAAAAAAAAAAAAAAAAAAAAAAAAAAAAAAAAAAAGGGGAGTAAAACAATCTTTTTGTTGATATTCAAATGAATGAGATCAAAAAGAAGGGAGAAATGAAATGAGAATCAAAAGAAATTGCCATAAAATGCTGATACAAATAATAATGAACAAATTAGCAATAGCAAATTGATGCAATGACAAAGAATGGAATTATATGCAAATCTCTTTTCAAGCAATTCATTATAAGTATTTTCAGTTGTAGATTTTTTTATCTTCAACTATATATGCATTTATTTTTGATTTTCATTTTTTATATTTTTTTCAATTTTTTCATCATAAAAGGAGAGATTTTCTCCTTGATTGATTTTGATGATTACAAAATATTTGAAGGGGTACTATTGATTTTCACTTGAAAAAGACTTATTGCTCTTCAGGGGCAAAATCATAATTTTATCAAAACCTGATTTGAAAGCATCAAATGATAGAACAAAAGATTTATGATCCATTGGTAAAAATTTTATTATTTTTGGACTTTTATTTTAAAAGATATGCATGTTTGAAAAACATGAGTCGACCCATGAGTCAACTCATGGCACATGAGATGATTGGCATGCTGAATTCTTGGCCGGCACAAACTTGGCACACCCTGTGAGTCGACCCATGAGTCGACCCCCAAGGCATGAGTCGACCCATGAGTCACCTCTGTGGGTTTTGGGCCAATTTTACAGAACCTTACTTTCCGTTTGATTTTCTGGTATTCTTCCACAGAGGTCGACCCATGAGTCGACCCCTGTGATGGGATTGTTCCGCAATGGCTAGTTTTTAACCTATTTTAAGTATTTTTAATACTCATTTAATGTGGTCTAACGGCTCTATTTCAGCCCAGAATATTTTTCACTATTTCTTGAAGTTATAAAAGAGACAAATAGGTGGGAATCATAAAGAAGAGAGATTTTTTGAAAAGAGAATTTCAAGCCAACTTTTTAGCCCTAAGCAAAAGCTCACTCAAAGCATTCAAGAAGCCTTTAATCCAAGCTCACCAACTCCTCAAATGCACATTCAAGTCACCATCCACCTTGAGAAAATCAAAAAGAGCCTTCTTCTCTTTGAGTAAAGTATATTTAAAGTCTCATCCGCTCATTAAAAGAGCTTTCTTTGTACTTACTTGTGCTATTCATTGTTATACCTTGTTTGAGTTATTATTTTTGTTTTGGAAGGGTTCCAAAATAAGGAAAGGTTGATCCGAACCTTGAATCAGTGTGTATTGGGTTGGCTTGTATCCGAAAAATAAGTGGACTAGCTTGGGATAGCTAGAGTCGGAGTTTCCAACGTTTGTATTCGGGTTGAATACAAGTTAGTGGATTGAAATTCCTAAGTAGGAGCTTGGAGAGTGGATGTAGGTGCAAGGTTGGCACCGAATCACTATAAATCTTTTTGTTTGTGGTGTGTCTAATTGCTCTTCTTTAACTCTTCATTATTCTCTTGCATTCTTACTTTTAGCCATTAGCCTTGAATTAACTTTACTCTCCCTATTTATTTAGCTATTGTCAAACATTTTTCATAAGTCATAAGTTAAGCTTAAAATTTTTAGAAACCTAATTCATCCTCCCTCTTGGGTTGCATAGCTGGGCAACACTAATATTTCATAAATTGAATCATTATCAAGAGAAATATGAATATAAAAAAATTGGGTTTGATATTTTTCCATACCCAGACTTATATTTGGGATGCAGGATGATCGTAAGATCAAGATGCACAGTAATTTTTACTGAAGGGTATTTTTGATATTTTCATCAAAATTCTATATCTTTCAGGTAGACATGATACGTTGCTAGACATCAATCATGTCTTGTGAGTTTGATCAAATTAAAGAGTTTAATTCGATCATTAATTAAAAAGCTGTTCTGATTGATCAAAACGGTTCAGCTTGATTTGACCTAAATCGGCTAGATTGTGTTCTAACCAAATTAGTTTAAATTGTACTTGGACTCACTGCTGGCTAGATATGGAACCCAATGGGTCACACACAAAGAGAATTGATCATGAGTTTAATTTGATTAAACCATGTTTGCAAGTTGAACATGCTAGCACATGTTACAAACCCTAGCATTTAGATTCGAATTGAATTCGAATCGGGTTCCGATTTGGGCTAATTTAGAACCAATTTGAGCCAAATTGGATTTGGTCTTGAAGTGGGTTCGAAGTGTTTTAATTGGGCTTGCTGTTGGGTGCCAAAAACCAGGGAACCACATGCCTAAGAGTCTCTCTCTTGGCATGTGGATTTGAATCTATGCACATGAGCCACATGGTGCATGGATGGAGTTGGCGCCACCTTTAGATAAGGTCTATCCTATTTTTCTCCGTAACCTTTATTCTACGAATGTATTTCAGATGTCTTAAGAGGCACCTAAGAGTCCTTCTGAGTATTAAACTCATCGTAGAAGAATTAAGAAAAGGGATAAGGATTAAATCCATGCGCCACCTCTTGAAAGCGCCCCTTTGAAATTTCAAATGGGGAGATAAGTTTTAAATTATCCACGCCCATTAATCTCTTGTGCCATTCTTCAAATTGGTGCCATATATCTTGGCCATTAGATGGGCTTCCTTCCAGATCCAAAGGCATGGGTTGATGGCGCCAATAAGAGAAGCTTCGTGACTTCTCATCTGAACACCGTAAGTTAAGATCGAAGAGTCTTTCTGAAATAAGGCATCTCTTCAACCCAACTTTGATGTACACATGGCATTTCTTAACTTATGGGGCATGAGAAATAGACAAGAGGCATGAGATAATTTGTAAGAGGGCGTGGGATGTTTTGGATTGCACCTTTACGTGCAATATAAATAGGGGTGCACGCCGAGGAGTCTCGGTGATTCAAAAATCTTCTTTCTTTCTTACAAGAGGCTCTGCTTGTCCAATTTTTTTTATTCCTTCTCTCTAGCCTAGATAAAGTCCTGATAAAGAATAAAAAATCTTCCAAAAGGCTTCGAGAATTGGAATAAAAATTAAGGAGACAAGGAGCAAGAAAGAAAGGGAAGAAAAGGTCCAACAGTGTGACAGCAAAAGCCAAGAAAGGATGTTCTGCCCAAATTGCATTTAAATTCTGATAAATCAGAATTTAATTACAAAGTATTTTCTAATAAGTGCTAGAGAGTTGATCGAGTCCTCCTGTGGATCAACGTTGGAGGGTGAACACGTGGGCACCTGGTGGAAACCCAAACAGATTGCTGCCGGCAATTAAGCACAAATCAGGGTTTAGCGATAAGAGGTATGTTTCTATATCTTTTATTTGATATTAATGCATATTATATGGTTTAATTTCTGATAAGGTGATCTTGGAGTTAGGTTTTAATTTTATGATTTCATAATAATTGCTTTGAAATCCGTGCTTCCGCCATTGCATTAAAACCTTTCAATCATTTATTGGTCCGATTCACCAAATCAAATCATGTTAATGGTTGGACCTAACCAGATCTTTTCAGTGGAGGCCAAAGCCTACTGATTAGGTTCTGGGGTAAATCAATTATTAGAAGTTGTTTAGAGAAACAACTGGTTATGAACCTACCCATAGATGCACATGGGTTGACCAACCAAAGTTGGGCTCGTGTATAGTCTGTGTGGATTCTAGTATCCACTAAGGAATTAAAGTAATTTCTCAAATTGGAGGTTGAGGCTACCAATTCGTAAAAATATGAGAAAAAATTTTAGACTAAAGTCCAAGTCTTTAATATTAATAATTTAAGTACTAATATAGGTCTGATTTTTCTTTATGCAGTTATGGCCACTACCCTGTCGCTCCGGTTATTATTAGATAATGACAAGTTCATGAGACCTAATTTCGATAGTTAGTATCAAAAATTAAAAATCATCCTTGAGCATGAGCGGATCCTTTATGTAGTAACGGATCCGGCACCTGAGGAGCCAGCCCTGAATGCTAGAGGGACGGTCCGAGACACTTACCAGAAGTGGCTCAACGACCGTACCAACATCCGGTGCATAATGCTGATGGCAATGAATGATGAGTTCAGTCACAGGTTTGAGAACGTGCAGCCACAAGAGATGCTTCAAATATTGAACAACTCTTTTGACACACCTGATGACGTTGAAAAGCACAAAACTAGTTGTGCCATTTTCAATGCTCGGATAAGGGATGGAGCCTCAGTCACTGATCATGTACTGTACATGATCGAAATGATTGAGCGCCTAAGTAAATTGAGTTTTCTTCTGCACGAGCAGCTCGATAAGGATGCGATCCTTAATTCTCTGCCCAAGTCCTTCCTTTCCTTCCTTACTCATTTTCGAATGACAAAGCCTGCAGTGAACTACCACGGCTTGTTGGGGTTGCTGTAGAACTTTGAGAAGGATCACCAGCTCCATAAGGAGTCGATGAATATTGTGGGAGGGTCTTCTTCTGGTCGTCACCCTTTAAGTAAGGGAAGAAGAACAAGAAGAAGAAGAATAAGAAGGTGCAGCTGCATGCTGGGACATCTGCACAGGGTCAGACCAAGAAGCGCAAGCCCGACCAGAGCCAGGCGAGTGCTTCTTTTGCAAGAAGTAGGAGCACTGGAATAGAAACTGTCCTCTATACATTGCCTCACTAGACCCGAACAAATCGAAGAAGAAGCAAGGTACTTATATGATAACACCTTGCAACTTTTTCATTTGTGATACTACTGCCTGGGTATTGGATACCGGAAGCCCTTATCATATTTGCAATTCGATGCAGGGTTCTATAGGTCAGTAGGAGATTTGATAAAGGCGAGAGATTCCTGAATGTTGGAGATGGAAGCAATGTTTCAGTTCTAGCATTAGAAATCATGAACCTTGTAATCAATTCTCGAAATATAATTCTGAGTGAATGTCACTATTGTCCAAGCTTTTTATTAAATATTATTTTTGTAGGACTTTTGGCCATGAACGGTTATCAATTTTTAATAAAAGAAAACGTTTGCAATATCATTTTGAATGGTGTTACAATGTTTGTTGGACAACTTAATAATAAAATTTACTTTCTATCACAACCTGTTAATGTGGTTCAAACCTCTGGTAAATGCCCTAGAATAGATAATGTGTCAGAAGTCTATCTTTGGCACTGCAGGCTAGGTCATATCAATAAGAACAGGATAAACAGGTTGGCTCAAGAAGGAATTCTTGAAGTAGGTGATTATGAATCACTTCCAACCTGTGAGTCCTGTCTTCTTGGTAAAATGACCAAGTCACTTTTTACTGAAAAAGGTGAGCGAGCCAGTGAACTCTTGGCTCTGGTACATTCTGATGTATGTGGACCCATGAGCTCAAGTGCAAGAGATGGATATTTTTACTTCATAACCTTCACAGATGACCTATCGAGGTATGGGTATGTCTATTTAATGAAGCATAAGTCGGAGTCATTTGAAATGTTCAAACTATTTCGAAATGAGGTAGAAAAATAAACTAGAAAGTATATTAAAACTCTTCGATCTGATCGAGGAGGTGAATACCTTTCCAATGAGTTTCTGACATATCTTGAGAAGAATGGGATTCTCTCTCAATGGACTCCTCCTGGAATACCACAGCATAATGGTGTGTCTGAAAGGAGGAATCGGACCTTGTTGGATATGGTTCGATCCATGATGGGGTTTGCTGATCTGCCGATCTTTCTTTGGGGATATACACTCGAATCGGTTTGTTACCTTCTAAATAAGATTCCGAGTAAGTCTGTAACCAAAACGCCATATGAGATATGGATAGGATGTAAGCCAGTACTCTCGCACCTTAGGGTTTGGGGGTGTCTGGCTTATGTTAAACGTTTAATTATGGACAAGCTTGGACCTAAGTCTGACAAGTATAATTTTATAGGGTACCCAAAAGAGACCAAAGGGTATTACTTCTACCTAGCTGATGAGCAAAAAGTATTTATCAGCCTTAAGGCAATCTTTTTGGAAAGAAAGTTCCTTGGTGAAGGGACTGTTGCCTCTAAGGTCGAACTTGACGAAATTCGATAGGTAAAAAATTCGACGCAAGTTGCTGAACCTGAATCAGATTTGATTAGATCAGATCTGGAGCCCATTGATTAAGCACCCTTAAGGCAATTTGGTAGAGTACCACGTCAACTAGACAGATACTATGGTTTCTTGGTCCGGGACGACGATCCTATCAAACTTGATGAAAACGATGAGGATCCGATCACCTACATGGATGCAATGCAGAGATCCGACTCTGAGAAATGGCTAGAGGCCATGAAATCCGAAATGGAGTCCATGAAGGTCAACGATGTGTGGATATTGGTTGACCCACCCGAAGGAGTAAAACCCATAGGGTGTAAGTGGGTCTTCAAGAGGAAGAGGGGCGCAGATGGAAAGGTGAAAACCTATAAAGCCCATCTGGTTGTCAAGGGATATCGTCAACGTTATGGTATAGACTATGATGAGTCATTTTCTCCTGTGGCAATCTCAAATCCATTCAGATTATGCTTGCGATAGCTGCCCATCTGGACTATGAAATCTGGTAAATGGATGTGAAGACAGCTTTCCTAAATGGAGAGCTGGAGGAAGAGGTGTATATGATACAACCTGAAGAATTCACATCTACAGATGAGTCTAAGGTGTGCAGACTACAGAGGTCTATTTATGGACTTAAGCAGGCATCCTGGAGTTGGAACATACATTTTGATAGAACGATCAAGACGTATGGCTTCGTTAAGAACGGAGAAGAGCCCTGCATTTATAAGTGGGCTAATGGTCCAATAGTGGTATTTCTTGTAGTGTATGTGGATGATATTCTCTTAATCGAGAATGATGTTCCTGCATTACAGGGAATAAAGATTTGGCTGTCGTCACAGTTCTCCATGAAGGATTTGGGAGAAGCTTCCTATATCCTAGGGATGAGGATCTATAGGATAGATCTAAAAGGTTGCTTGATTTATCCCAGTCTACGTACATAGATACTATGCTGAAGAGGTTCAGCATGGAGAATTTCAAGAAAGGCTATCTACCGATAGGCCATGGAATTTCTCTCTCGATGAGGGATTGTCCAACAACACCTCAAGAGAGAGAGTGTATGGATAGGATTCCATATGCTTCGACAGTGGGATATATCATATATGTCATGACATATATATGACCAGATGTGGCATACTCACTAGGGGTAGTGAGTAGTTACCAATCTGATCTAGGGGAGAATCACTGGAAGGTTGTTAAAATCATCCTGAAGTATTTAAGAAATACTAAGGACCAGTGGCTTGTTTATGGTGAATCGGACTTGAGACTTATAGGGTTTACAGACTCTAATTTTCAATCTGATCATGATGACAGCAAAAGTGTGTCAAAATTTATTTTTACCCTTAATGGTGGGGCTATCCACTGGAAGAGTTCCAAGCAACACACTGTAGCTGATTCAGTTTGCGAGGTGGAGTATGTCGCTGCATCAGATACTGTCAAAGAAGCGGTGTGGCTGAGAAAGTTCATCATCGAGCTCAGAGTAGCATCCTCCCTTATTGGTCTAGTTCTGCTCTACTGTGACAGCTCTGGAGCTATTGCTGAGGTGAAGGAACCGAAGGCACACCAGTGGACGAAGCATATTCTGTGCCGCTACCATCTCATCCAAAAAATTATGGATCGAGATGACATCGACCTTCAGAAGATTGATGGAAAGGAGAATCTGGCCGACCCATCACTAAAGCCATTGCGGTGAAGGAGTTCGACGACTACAAGTCGAAGATGGGTATTAGATACTGCACCAATTGGCTTTAGGCCAAGTGGGAGATTGTTGGGAATAGTGTCCCAAAGCCAATCGTCAGTCTGTTGACAGTTGTGCTCATTTTTGTATATGTACATGAATTATGAATTAATAAAAATTATTTTGATATTTTTTATCACAAAATATTTCATCTTCTAATGAACTCCTATGTTGTGGTGAAGTCCTTAGGACTATTTAGACTCGACAAAGGAGGATTTATCGTTTAGTCCTTAAATCTATTCGCGACCAAATAATATGTTGTTACCAAGGACGACAACGTTTATCAAGCATAGGTCGTTGTGTGCCATATAGGTTGGTTGTCCTCTTAACCAATGAGTGTGGAGACACTGGTATGGCATACAGGTGAGATATAAGGGTACATCTACACTGAATGTGACCGACTCCGAAGCTATTTTTGCTGTCAAGATTTGCTCCGATGGAATATGGGAATAAATATCCCTCCGACCTGAGACCGCCACAGTGACTTGCAAGCAACTCACTGCACTTAGGCACTGGACTACCTGAATTTCTAATTCAGTGACGGAAGGCTGCTGGGTGTAGTCAAGTACTTGACTTGTCGGTGCGTGTGTCAAGATGGGATTGACCACTCTAGTTTAGGAGCTGTGTACAGTCGTATTTCAATTTAGCAAAACCTTGGTCAGGGTAGTCTTTGTGAGGAGTCACAGGACTGTTTGAGTTGAGCATGATTCGGATGATCTAATCAGGGTGGACAGTTTAACCCTGAGTCGTCCTAAACACAGAGGTCAAAAGGATGAATTATATAGTAACCATATTCACGTAGGTTTTAAGTGTTGCGATTGCGACCATTCGACCTATCCGATCATCGGGTACCATTGCTAGATGGTCACTTCGATTAGTACAAGAATTGGTTCCTGTGCTACCAGCTTAGGTTCGAACCTGCGGGGTCACACACATTAGAGGTTCCTATCTGATCTGATAGCTGGTGAAGAGTCCTTCATGTCTGAGATACTGTGATCGAGAATCAGGATTCTCTGATCATGAATTCCACATATTTTGGGTACTGGGGTCAAGAGTCTCACTGGTTTAGGACTCTTCGATCAGGGTTACATATCGATGAATTTTGATGCCCGATTACCCATCGAATTTGGACTCAATATTTATGAGAGGTTTAATTAGTGATCTGATCACTAATTAACTCAATTTGATTGAGTAATTAATTTTGGATCAAGTCCAATTGAATTGGATTCAGTTAGGTTTGACCCGATTAGGTTAAGAGTTGACCTAATCGTCGAGATGGTTTGGTTCCTGATATGATCAGGGGTTGGGCTTAATCAATTCCTAATTTGATTAGAATTTTATTGATCCTAATTAAGCCTAATTAAGTTGGGTTTAAATTAGTCTAATTGGGCCTAACTTATTTGGTTCAATTAGGTTGGTTTAAATAATGAAACCACCTTGACCCATTCTCCCTGTGCCACCTCACTTCCACTGCGCCCATTTGAATTCATGAGAAAAGAAGTTCTCATGAATTTTTTCTCACGCAAAGCCCTCCTCACACCCTATTTTAATGCACCATATGAGTGGATAAGGATGATTGGTTGGCCATTCAAATTCAAAACAAAGTTTGAATTTGAATGAGCAACCAATCTTAGCGCCTTGATCTTATCCTCTTTTAACGCCTCATTTATTACATGAGAAAATATTTCTCATGAAATCACTCACGCACAAATTAAGCCATACCCTCCTCTTCTCACACCCTTAGTGGATAGGGATAAATTGATTTCTATTTGAATTCAAAATTTGATTTGAATTCAAATGTGCAATTACTCATCTTTATCCTCTCACGTGGATAAGACGTTTGACATTGTTTTAAAAGGAGGAGAAGAGTGGGGCGTGTGCAAGAAAATTTTTGGAGAGAAAATCTGGGCGTGAGGAATCTTTATGTGCAAGGTGAAGGTCTATATCCTTCACTCTAGATTTTCTTGGAGAGAAAATCTGGGCGTGAGGAATCCTTATGTGCAAGGTGAAGGTCTATATCCTTCCGAGAGAAAAAGAAAGAAAAGAAAGAAAAAGTGTGCGCAGGGTTTCAGTGAGTTCTTCAGGATTTCAGCCTGGAGTTCGGGAACTGAGAAGGTGAGCTATGAGTATCGTGAGCCCACCAAATTTCAGGAAGATCTTCAACATCCTCTCAAGCATGTCTGCTGATGATCCAGAGCATCCAAAAAATCGACAAACATCGATTGAAGGAGTTCGATCAGCATTGGCCGTCGAAAGGGCTCTACAACGAGCTAGCACTCGTGAGGAGTCGATCAGACCGAGAGCTTCGTGTGGATGATCCGCAGAGGCTAGACACGCTGTGTGGCTGTATCGCGATGATCAGACTTTTTCGACGGTGATCAGATTACGGTGATCTACTACCCGCACAAAGGTATTGTGTTCTGAACATATTACAGTAAAGTATTTACTGTTCAAATTCGAATTTCAAATTTAAATGCATGCATGCTATATATCATATTTAGATCCTAGTGTAGGATAAATTTTTATTAATTAATTAGATTAATTAATAATTTTTACTGTAAAATCATAATTTTGAAAAAGTTTTAAAATTATCATTTTACCTCTGCACTGATTTTCCTCACACCAGACCCCTCCAACGGACAAATTCCCTCCAGACCCCTCCAGCGGTCGACCTTCCACAGTGTCCTCCAGACTCCTCCAGCGGACGAACTTCCACAACGCCTTCCAAAATTCGTTATCGATCGACCTTCTGTCGGATTCCTCATGCAACCGGACCTCTCCAGCGGACAGTCTTCAGACAAGCTTCTACATCAGACAAATTTCAGATGGACTTCTCTAGCAATCGAACTTCAGTCGGATTTTTCCAACAGAAAATTTTCGTCCGGGCTTCTATAGCAGATGACTTCCGTCTGCAGTATCAATGCCTAAGGCACCCAACAATAGTTAACCCATCAGCAACCTCGGAAACATCCAAGCTTCTCTTAGATTGCTGAGATAGAGAGCTATTCCGCTCCACCAGACGTCCCAACCGAGCTTCAGCCATCCGGTCCGAACTCTCCGGCAAGTCGCGACAACGGACACCACTACTCTCCGTAACAAACTTCACGTGGCCCCGAACGGCCCACTACCAGGCAGTTACGGACGTCGCTGTCAATCGGTTACGCTCTTCCGTCTATAAAAGAGACCCTCCAGATACGTTCTCTTCTAAGCTATAAGGATTATCTCTAAACTCTGCTAAAATCTCATTCGAGTGCTCCATTTCTGTTGAAGCAGAATACTGACTTGAGCGTCGGTCTTGCCGGAGCACTCCCAACTCCGATTTAGACTTTTCTTGCAGGTCCCGATGGCGGCCGTGATCTCCTGGACTCCAGCTTCTCCAGCATCGACGGAATTCTGTACCAACAATATCTATCTTAAAGTAGAAATCTTAAAGTTAAAAACTTCTCTACTAACAGAGTCACCAATTTCGTGATGAGAGTTGACCAATGCCAAGCCTCAGGCCTAAATTCTATTCATTTTTAATTAGATTTTAGATCGAGTCTATATAAAATTTAATATTTTTTGGGCCCAAGCCTGACCCATGATCAGATCTATTGGTGATTAAAACAAAGTATAGCATTCACTTTCATGCTTATGTCCAGAACATAGTTTTTATCGGTACTACTATCTAGTTAAGTAATACACACCAAATAAATTAGCCATCAAGCAAATCAATATATATCTCTAAGTAAATCAATACATAGTTTTCAGAATATAAAATTTATCAATATATAGTATATGACTAAATAATATATATTTAAAAATTAGTTATCTAGCAATTTAATGTAAATATTTAAGCAAATTGATATATAATTTCTGAAACATCGTATTTAATAGTATACACTAGTTAAGTGATAGATACTTGTCGACTTTCTAATACATATTGTAAGCTTGTTTTGATACATATCCAATAGTGACCCAATGCATATCTCCAGATAAAAAGTATATTTTGAAAACTATGTATCGATTTATCTAGGGATGTGTATTAAATCAGTGTTGGGTGTATATCAAAAAGAGGCTTATGGTGTATATCAAAAAATTGACAAATATATGTCACTTGGTCATATCATATATATTAGTGAACATGATATTCAAAAAATTATATATTAATTTACTTAAAAGTATATATTGAATTGTTAGATGGTTGATTTGCTTAATATATGCCATTTGACTATGTACTATGTTCTAATAAATATTATGTTTTAAAATTATATATTAATTTAACTAGATGTGTGTATTGACTTGTTAAAAGACTAATTTAGTTGGTTTATATTATTTGGTGATATAGTATTTATCGATAAAAAATATATTTTGAAAATGAGAAAGAAAGAAAATGCTACGTAAAGGTGGTAATTGGATCTGGTTGAGTCATAAACAAGAGGTAGCTCATGATCAAGGAGGAAAAGAGCTCGATGAAGCAGATATTTCTCTCGAAATCCCAATAATATCAATGGCAAAGAGATGTAAGAGAGGTTGTCAGCTACAGGATCTGAGAGAAGGGGGAAGAACAAAACCCTAGATCTAAATCGCAATGAGAAGGCACCTGGGTGGAAATGGGACAAGGCCAAGACAATGTGGCATTTATTCACGATGGGGAGGCTTCATGGGGGAGCGTGTCATGATTTTGAAATTTGAATCCCAATTCCAAATGAAAATAAGCTCAAGCCAAGCGGCATCCAACCCATTTGCCATTTAAATAATATACAGGTCAACTCATTTATCTAATCCGATTTGATCTATTTAATAAATAAATTAAATAAATAAAAATTTAGAATTTGAATCTAACTTAAATAATAAATAAATTAAGTAGATTAATTTATGATCCAAATATATTTAGCCTAAATCCAAACTTGTTTACGATAGATTGAATGCGAATTGGGTTGATGGATTGGATCGCATTTTACCATCCTTATTGCTACATTTAATTATTTTTTTTTTTATCACAGGGCTAACAACTCCACTAATAAGAGAAGTTCCTAATTTTTGGACTTTTACTTTAAGATGGGCATTAGTAAAAACATGGCAAAATAAGAAGCATGCCCCATATTTCCTTCTCTAGCACCCACTTTATATGATTTTTGTTCATAAATAATACCCACATTTCTATTGTCCTAATTAATGGAGCTTGGATCTCATACATTTGTGTTTAAATTGGAGAGAGATAATTCAAATCACTGGCCAGACATATATTGGATGATGGTAGGTTACTAGACAAAACCATGATGTACATGTTTCAGCCTATCAATCACTTGCCATTGCAAGATGTACATGGACAATACGTGATTGACTAAGATGTTTTTAGTACTGGAAGAGGACTAAAATCTAATTTTTGTCACAAATTTAAGAGTGATAGTGGATCGAATAATACATATTTGGATCCATTTTTACATCCGTATCTATCCAAATATGAAAAAAAAATTGAGCATTTGACGGATATCCCTTTTTTTTTGGTAAAAAAGAAAGCCGAAGCTGTATTACTTGAAATAATTGTAGCAAAGTACAAACTATTGTATAGAAATAGCCATTAAGAAACAAACCTCTTTACAAGGAGAAATGAACATAAGAAATACATGACAGATACACATATATATAGCAACTCTCTGCATCCAAACTGAATCCTGGTTTGAGAAGTAAGAACTCAACTATAGATTAATATCCATATTCATATCAGTATCCATTAAACTATTGTATAGAAATAGCCATTAAGAAACAAACCCCTTTATAAGGAAAAATGAACATAAGACACATACATGACAGATACGTATGTATATAGCCACTCTATACATCCAAACTAAACCCTAGTTTAAGAACTAAGAACTCAACTATAGATTAATATTCATATTCATATCCATATCCATTAAAAAAAAATGGACATGAATATGTATAGACAACTATCCAATTCATATCCAAATATCCGATCTCATTTGTAATCCTATTTGATTTTATATAGCATTCATGAGTTTTTAAGATAAATAAGTAATCATATTAACATGCTATTAGCTTGATTTATCATCTACTTAATAATATCTTTGATTCTGTGATCATAAAGTTCAGTCATCCAATTATATCCGTATTTATATCCATACTTCTGGCATCTGATTTGTATAATACCCATTTAAAATAAATATGGATATAAATATTTGCATCTGACTAATATCAATATCCATAACTATATTTATTAAATAAAATAGATATGGATACAAATATATTAGTATCAATCCATATCCAATCCATTTTTAGCCCAATGCATATTGTATAGTCACTTACGAAGAAAGAAGTTAAAAGATAAGTCCAGATTGCATGCACTAGAAAGTTAGACTATATAATAAATATCAAATCATATACTAGCATCCAATTTATATCCAATCTGTTTTCAGCCCTATGCAAATTGTATAGTCATTTATCAGGAAAGAAGTTAAAAGATAAGTCTATATTGCATAACGTAGAAAGTTAGACTACATAATAAATATTAAATCTTTGTGAAAAGATTTAAAATTGAAGATTCTAAAAGCAAATCTGATATATTTAGAAAACCTCTAACATATATGTATTTCAAGTGAGTACAAAAATAAAATGTATCAATTATACCAATGCTAAAATACATGATAAGATACATAAACAAAAATAAACTTTGTTAATCACAACCTGAATATCTTAAAACATAGACAGATCTAAGTCCACAAGGTTTCGATGACTAGATCATAGTTAAATACAATATTTTGCTTATGTAGTTATCTATTTTATGCATATTTAATGTTTAGTTTCAAGACCACCAAAATATATGAATTTTTTAGTTTATAAATATTTATTATGATATAGATTATGTTCAATAGTTTGGATCTTCAACTTTTATGTTGCATCATTGATTTTATATTGTTATCTTTTACTAAAAATTTAATATTTAATGTGTGTGTATATATAAATATATATACTAATAATTGCTAGCTCAGTTGATTGAGACCATGTGGATGCCTCCAGGAGGGATTAGGAATTTGTTAGAAAAAATAATACGACCATCATCAATTTTTTTTAGAAAAAAGGAGAAATAAAAAATCATGATTTAAAATAATAGTTTGGGCATGGGAAGGAATAAAAGGAAGGGTAAGGCTAAGGGTCTTACTAGGGAAGGGATTCACGCCCCTAGGAAAACCCAAATTGGGCTAGGCCTCTAGTTGCCCCCTCTCGGGTCTAGAACAAGTTATGAATACCTATTTGATAAGTGTTAACAAAACATTCAATCCCAAATTTCATAGCAAATCCATGCTAACCTCAAATCCTGGTGACTCCATGGCTTAGGGGCAAGATCTGCCATGCCTTTGGGATGTTTCTAAGGCTGGGCAATTAGGGTTTGTCCTGAAAGGATCCTTTTTGAGGCTATTTTAAAGAAAAATAAAGATAAAAAGGAACATAAACTATCCACCAGCAAAACAGTATGTGCAAATATCCAGCATTGATTAAGCACAAGCTTTAATACAAATAAGATTGCATGGTCTCCAAAAAAGTCTACACAAATGTCAAAAAGAAAAAAAAGGGCAAAGAGTATCAAATCTCTCGGTAGAGGGGGAGGCTTTCCTTCTCGAAGATGACCTTTTGGAGGATCTGTTTCTAAAAACTCCTTAGAAGCTCCTTTCATGCCTTTCCTTCAAGAGGCTCCTTAGAGGATCTAGGCTTAAGGTCTAAGTTTGCTGGAAGAGTTTGTGTCTGCAAAGTTTTCTCCAAGGTTTAAAGCTAAGGGGGCAAGGTTAGGAGTGGAGAAAGAGCACAGCGTCCCAAGGCTTTTCTAAAGAAGGAAAGCTAAAGGAAGGGCTTTATAAACGAGGACCCTAAGGCTTTTCTAAAGAAGGAAAGCAAAAGGAATCTTTCATTTCTCTAATGAAGGGCTTTATAAACGAGGAGGGTCCAGTGCAATGGTTGATAGGCCTTCAGGAGTGTTTTCAATATCAGAGGACTTACTGATTGAATATCCATTAATTTCATAAATTGATCGTTGTCGACCAAAGCAATAAGGAATTAGTCATTACCAAGCCATGGTCTCAACTGTTGAAGAAAACAATCACGATGTTTGGATGACCAATATTAAGATTAGACATTAAGTTGATCCATTACGCAACAAAATCTGGAATAAGTGATATATCTATCATGTGATTGGAGGGCTTGGGATGATCTATTGAGATACACTAAAACAACCTTACAATGGTTTGATGGCAAGATATCCCTCAATGGATCTCATCATCAAATAATGGTGATCCAAATGATAGATTCATATGCCACCAACTAGAACTACACAGTGGAAGCGTCTAACATAATTTGGGTACTTTTAACTTTTTTAGTTGTTCAGCTTTACTTTCGGTTAATTTGATAGTTTTGTTTAGTCTTAAGAGGTTTTAGGTTAACGTTTGCGGTAGATTATAAATTTAATATAACAGGGTTTGGTTGATTAAGAATCCAATTTTGAGAATTCCAAGTATAAATTCAAAGTTAGGATCAAAGTCTTCCACACGAGTGACCTGGGAATGGGCCTTCACCCGCTATCCATAACTACGTTTTTCTTTCCAAGAACATTTTGATTAACAGATATTATGGCAGCTGATGGGGTTCGTACCAGCACGGACCTTTAGGCTTGCACTCTTCAGACATGTGGGATAAAAGTAATCAGATTCCAGTAGCTTATCATCATTACCTTCAGAATAGCAGTCCGCCTTAAATCCTCTCGGATAAAAGACCTTGCAATAAACCCTCTTGTAGGAAGCCATGTGACTTGAGTCTCATTTGTATTCTAATGCATGTCAAACTGAATCAACAACAATTCTACATGAAGTGATAATATGATCCAACGTTCCTAAACAAGAGTCTGATAAAATTATTTCTAGGCCGGTCAAATTGCAAATGGCATGCTCTATTAGCTTTAACAAATGCACCAGGATTCATAAATACACTGCACCTGATTTTCCGTTTAACTGAAAAAAAAAAAAAAAAAAAAAGATGGAAACAGTAAATGGCAGGACCATTAATATCGCATAGTCAAAAAAGAACTCTCTAGGGCCAAGGATACCAAAATTGTTCATAGTCCAATTTTTTTGACCATAAGCTTATTACGAAAGTTACATTCCAATGATAAATGGGGAAAAAGTTTACTTTCGGTCGGCACGACCATCTTTGGCATCCGGAAAATATGACGTTACACCCCCTTGTTTTCCTTTATCTCTTTGATTACGCCTTCAGCAAGTGCATCAGCATCATAGTTCTTACCAAAGAATTTGACAAACTCCATGTTTGGGTTCATCAAGTACCTGAAAGTTGATCCGCATAAATCAGTTACATTGGATACAACCATCATATAGCATAACAGAAGATTGTGATCCATTCTAGTAAATCAGAGTTTGTCAGGACACATAAAAATTCAGAATGTCATCGTAACAGATGGAAACTGTGGGCCAGGCTCATGTCTCAAACCTAGACTCAGTTATTTAACCTGGTAAATAGTGGATTCAACAAAACTGAATCAAAGCCAATAATAAATAAGACATCAAATTGATCAAAAAATTTTAAATGAGATCAAAATTTAAACCCAACACAGTCCTGCATTCCAAAATCAATAGCTGGTCATGTACTGTCCAGATCACGCCAAATCAAGACCTAACTTAACCTGTTATCACCTCATGTAGGAGATCTGAATTATGGGTCAAAACCCCAGTCCATTTGTTATCATCATACTTGCTTTTAATCCAAAAAATGCATTGATTAAGTAAAGGTAACCACAGGTTCCCTTCCTGATGGCAACAATGTTCACATGAGTTTAAGCCCTTGATTAGGGAGTCAAAGGCAGCAAATGCCCTTTCCGTCAATTTCCTCCCTCTTTCAATGAGCCCTTGCCCTCGAATTCTCAGAGTGACCGTCTTGGCTATACTTAACTGCCTCCACGTCATCCTCAGACTAACGATGCCATCCACGCCTATTGACTTACCTTCTTTATTCTCATAATCATGGTGCGAGGCATGCAGCAAGCAGACTGCCCAATGACTACAGTTCAATATGGTCCATGATTTTATTTTTAAAAATGAGGCTAAACAGAAACAATCTCAGAGTTCAACAAATTACTATCGTATAAGCATGCATGATGCACATGAAAAATCGCATTTATATTGACCAGAACAAAGTTCAGTATATATCCAAACAGGGCCTAAATATGAACTAGCACCAAGGATAAAAATCCCGATATTAGGAGCTGTCCCAGTTTGGAACCGGATTTGCACATTACTGGGACTCCTATCCCAGCAGTGGGGATAGGCTAGCATCCCAGGAAAACATTAGGACATCCCCCTCTTGCATGTTTACTTCATTATTTTGTTTTAAATGAGTTTTTAGGCTCTTAAATAGGTTTCTTGAGCCATGACTAGGTTTATCATGCTGGTATTTGTACTAGCACTAATGGTTTGAAATAAAATTAAAAATTTATTGTCTGTGGAAGAATGAAGAATAAAGCCTCTAAATAACCATTAAAAGTTAGAACAAGAAAAAATAGAAAAGATAAATTAGAAAATAGCATCTCAATGAATTGCTAAGACACTAGGCCATCCAAAGTGTCATAACAAAAGACCGGTCCTGGTTCATCTTGACTGAGATGGATTAGGACAACCTGGTTTTGAGAGACCTAGGCCTGCACCTATAAGGCTAGGTCTCTCCCAATGTCCTGAAAAGCAACTCAATGTGGGCAAGCGCAATTATGATTTTTTAACTATTAAAAATAAAAAACTATATTATATATGATAAAAATAATATTTAGGATAGTGATTTTTCAGAAGTACAAGCAATATTAATAACAATAACTGATTACTACTTATTACTTAATACCTAATAGAAATAAATATCATATAATTAAGAATATTAACATTATTAATACTCATATCGGGCCCACATGAAACCAACCTAATTATCATTTTGAACCTATTTAACCTACACAGACCACATAAAGCCTCAAAATCCCAGGTGGACCAGGTTAGCCACGCATATGGCTATATAATGCTAAGCTAGCTGCATATATGACCGTGCAATGCTGAAGGAATTGCCTTTCCAGTCCACACGTCGTATGACCACACAGAAGCCATATATAAGCAATCTAGGGACTGCATTTTGAAACATTAGGGAGCCCTAGCCAGGGGGCTCAAAGTTTTTGATTATAAACGTTTGATCAAATGGTTGACAGCATTATTTTTATCATTTTACCATTAGCTACATTGGTTGGAGGAAGAGTGGTGAATTAGTTGATAGAAGGGAGAAGGAATTTGCTGTTTTGTCTACTGTAAAGCACATTCTTGCTTGTCTCATGTCTTAGGCTGAGATGAAGGCTTGGTTTTTAGTGGTGAATATGCTCATGAGCTACAGTAGCAGTATATGGGATCACTGATGATATTATAGCAAAGAGATTGACGGCAATCACAGGACTCCAAAACAAATTGGCAAAGTTAGATCTAGATTGGCAGCCAAACCCACAAATTCCTGGCTGGGGAGGAACATGAGTTTCTGTTATGCATGGCAGTAGAAGAGAGCCTGATATAAGCTAGGAAAAGTGGTTCACACGATCCTAACAGGCATTTGGTGCTCCAAACTTACAAAAAGAAAAGAAGAACCTTATTTATAGTTCTTTCAACCTCATTTTGATGTCTAATGTGATCATGAAGATTACTGAAATTTTGCTAGGTGTATAAATGGTCCTATGCATTGATATTTGAAATAACACAAATTGATCCAGAGTCAACTTGGTAAAGTCAAGGACCAAATATTTGTACCATGGTTTGCCATACCAATCGATACCAATGCGTACCGATCATACCATACTATACCAATACCAAATCATAATGTGGTACAAGGGCATACCAATACTCAATACATCGAACTCATACCGTACCATACCAATACCCAATCATAATGCGGTACAAGGGCATATCAATACTCAATACATCAAACCAAGTATCATCTGTAACAAGATGCTACCAATATGAGATCCGATACCAAGACGACAAATCTTGATCTGCCTTTGATCCAATCTCAAAACTAGTCTCAAAATGTATACCTAACCTAGACGGGTAGACCTAGTTAGGCATCCATATAGCAAAGATGATAAAGCTTTGACTGAATCTACAGACTCTATGAAAAGTATTAAATACTAACCCCATACTATCAGGTAAATTTATGTCTCGATCCAAAATAAGGTTTATTAAACCAGGCTGAACCAGCTATAGTTCCAAACATACCAAACAAGACCGATTGATTGGACCAATTCAACATATAAATAGGTTCCCCCCTCCCCCACAATGATTCAATGCCTAATCCTCCTCCTTGATCATGACTTCGACCCCACAACCCCCTCACTTAAAACCCTAATCCTCCATCCCTAGCGCTCGACAACGACGCTGTCACCGACGACAATGAGGTCCCCTAGGCCCTTGGTAAGTCTCTCTCCCTCTCAATGATGCCTTCTCCCTCTCCGTCTCCCTTTCTCCCCCTCCCTCTTCCTTTCCCTCCTCACCCCCTACCAAAACAGGGGGTTGCCCTTGTCTCCTTTCAAAGTAGAAGATGTCCTTAATTTTGTTTTTGTAAATTTTGAATTGAAATCAGCAAATAGTTTGCCAACTTCACTCAGAAGAAGTTAGCAAATGGTTTGTTGAAGTTGGCAAACCATTTGCCAATTTCAAGTCGATGTTTACAAAAAAAGTGGGGGCATCCCCTAATTCAAAACAAAACGAAGGCAACCCCATATCAAGCTTTTGAACCCTCTCTCTCCACCTGCCCCCCCCTCTCTCGCTCCCCTCCTCTCTCTTTTCCTCTCTCTCCTCCTCACTCTCCGGCTCTCCTTGGGTCAATATGTCCTGGAACGACATTGCACGAAGCCATACCATGCCAAACTGGTCGCCAGCCAATACCCCCGCAATATAGGTTCAGCAAACCTTGGTCCAAAACCTAAGGTCAACTATTTAGCATTGCACTCAAGAGTGCATATTTGGATCTCAGCTTAAAGTTTTCATTTTTTTTCAAATTGAGATGTTCAATAACATGGGATAGGTAAAGGCTCTTCTATCAAATGAGAGAGAGGAGAGGGAGATAGAGAAAAGAAACTGGTGGATAATGTGTATTGAAATTGAATGGAATGTGACAAAAAATTACACAAGTTTTCAAAAGTTAAGGTTAAAAAACTTCATGATACCTAATGATCTCTTTGCCTATTCAAGAACAAAAATAACTAGAAGTTAGAATTTATTGTTTACAGATTGCTGCAGAGTCAAGGGATTTATAGGTTACAAACTAAGCAATTGACAAAAAAGTTATTAATCTAGAAGAATTCTTCCAATTATAATCCACATAATCCGTACATACATACTCTGTTGCTTCAGAAAAATTTAGCATAACCATACTTTAGCAGAAATGATCATCACAAAAATCACTAAAAAAATGCCTGGATTGCCAAATGTACATCTGATAAAAACAATACATCATCATGCTCATAAAAGTCATCATTTCTTACCCTAGATGAAAAACTTATATGCTTAAGCAACAGAAAAAAATACAATATTTATACAGCTAGCAATTGCATTCCAGAAAAATATAAGCCAAAAATGTAGGGAACTTGAACACAAAGAACTAATACATATCGAGTAATTTACGGGCCATACTCACATAACAATTGAGTGGTCAACAAGGTAATCAGAGCCCTCCTCCTCGGTCTTCATATAATAAACTCGATAAGCACGCGCAACTTGCCTTATCTCATCTGGCGTACCAGTTAAGCCAACTAAATCTGGGTGAAATTCTGCACAACAAAAAAACACGTGGCATTTATCCAGATGAAACAATGACTTAATATAGACTAAAATTACATTGTTCGCATGCATGAGAAACATGATGATGTAGTATCATAGATGTAGAATACAAGAGAATGAAACAGTACTTAATTTGGTTCAGATCTAGATTTATCTGAACAAAGTGCTTATCCATCAGCTTCTCTGCCTTAGTAAGCAGCAAATTAGTTCAGTCCTTATTCAGATATGATCTGCTATGGTACAGCTGAAATTGTATCTCATGCATGCAGTGAAATATAGGTGAAAGAGGGGAAGCCGGGAGGGTCAAAAAAGGAAGAATACAAGGAATAAAAGGAAGAAGTAAGAGAAGAGAAAAGCCCTCCAGCCAATTTTCATTCTCAAATAAACTCAGCATACAATTTCCAAGAGCTCCAAACAGCCAGCCATAAACTTTTTCAATAGGAAAATGCTTTAGGGTGCCCATTATGTGCACATAAGAAATTTCTCGGGCCCGCTAATTCTGACTTGGTAACTACACATTCAACCACCGCCATGTATGGCACCAATGTCAGAGTTACACCAACCCCTCAAGCCACGTGCTAGAAGAACTTTTCAAGTGCACAAAACAGCCACCCCTTAGTATTACTCCTCTCAATAAATTCATCCAACCCCTAATCCTACTCAAATAAGCATTCTCACAGCTGAGAATAAAACTGAATCCTCATTGACTTCTAGGACTCACTTATAAGGAACTAATGACAGCTGATCAAATTCCAATAGAATATGGACTGACCAGATCCCAGTTTAACTAACAAGTGAACTCTTAAGTCTCAAAACCATTTAAAAAATATATCAAAAAATATAAAAATCTGCAAAAATAGGAATGAAAAACCTAAAAATTGAAAATAAATTCAGCCTATTCCAATTGCATCATTCTAGAGTACAAAAAATGGTATACAAGGAAAAGCCTAGAACATCACATTTCATTATCTTAATTTTAAAGAAAAAAGAAAATATGAGTACTCTGCTCACAGCCATTGTTACCAACAAAACAATAATGGGAACACACCTTTGACATAATCATGAACTTGCTCAACAGTATCTCTCTCAGGATCCACTGAAATAAAAACAGGAACAATATGTATCCCCGCCTTCCCTTCTACAAGAAACAAAAGTCTATTATTAGAACAACAGAGGTCCACTATATGGAAGATAAAAAGGAGAATCCATATGGGAACAAACTTGTAAAGATTGCACAAAATTAACAAATGACTCTTAACAAGAATTGTCATATTTCTATAAAACAATCAATAAGAGATAATATCTTATGATAGCAAATTTCATAAATATAGAGACTGACATGGTTTATTGATCTAATATTCCCAAAACTGCATATTACTTTCTTTGTGTCTCACCAATTTTCTTGTTGTTATATATTTCATTCTCAATACCAATGTTTGGAAACCAGCAACCCAGATTAAACCCTTCTTTTGGGGGCCAAAAAAAAGGTTCGGGTCACAGGTCACTAGTTTGACCATGGCTGAACCATGATTCAACTAGATAATAGGCCCTCAATTATCCCTTGAACCCAGCTCTCTTCTACCCTTCTATTCTCAAATGTATTCTCCACCCCTCACTTCTCTATTTTCCATATCTGAGCGATTGATCCCTCCACCTAAGACTCCACCAGCACCAAGGTTCTCATCCATGGCGAACTCAAACCACTTTCATTTCCTCTGCCTCAAGTCCACCTTGCTATCTTATGTCCCCTCAATTAAAGCCTAGAGCCCTCAAACCCTCTCGGCTCTATAACCTTAACCCCTTCAGCCTCATCTCTCTAGCACCGGCACTTAAACCCTCCTCTAGCAGCTGACTTTACCTAGACACTGCACCCTTCCCACTGCCACAATGCCCTCAAATGAACGGCCTTGATCCCCTCCAAACACACTACCCAAGCACAAAAGAAGATCAGGATGAAGAAGAGGAAAGGAGCACCAACGAATCTCATCAATCATCATTGATGTTGTCAATCCAGTGCTTCAATCAAGATGACAAGAGATCATTGAATCAAGGTCTAGGGTAGAAAAAGCAATTAGATTTTCCCTTTTTCAATTTTTTCTATTAATTCAAATGGTTCAAATTAGCCACTGACCGGAAGGTTCGAATGGTTAAACCACTGGGTTAGATGGTTTAGACGGTTTTCAGCCAAATAAGGGTTTGGACCCTATCCAACCTGACCTGGTCACCAAGATTGATAGGCGACAGTCAAACGAGTCAACCCAAATGGGTCTCAAAACACTATTCAATCATAGCAGAACCCTTGAAAGACACCATATTCTTTCCCAATAATCCAAAATTATCTAGCATTTGAGATCCTTGATAGCTAATTTTCCAACTAACTTTCTTGACCGACTCAAATGAAATATTCCATTCTCAAACCCACCTCCTACCACATGCCCTCATATATCTTGATTGATCATCCTCAATCTTGGTAAGATCTCCTAATTCATCTCTTTTTTAAACATTTTCCATGTCTCCTACTCATTATATATTTTAGCTACTTATTAGTATGGAACTAAATCCTAAAATGCCTCTTTGGTTCTTCATTTGCCCTCCTCTACTCCCTTTTACTTGTTTTAACTTTCTTCTACAAATACTTAACAAAGATATGTTAACCACCAAGATGCAATGATGAATGAGATCTGGCATTAGAAATTCTTAAAGAGTGTTATTCAGTATGCCAACTTTTCAGAACACTTAGGTTGACTCCCTAAATTGACATGTGAGAACCACATAGGGCTGAGCCCATGTCACAGCGAAAGGGTGTAGACTTGGGGGTCTTGTAAAGTGAATGAATTAAATATTCCCTTTTCTAAAAAATGAATAAAGAATGTATTAGTAAATGAAATATTAGATTGAGATGACACTCACTGCCTCATAATATAATCTCTCAGGCATGCACTGCACATGCTAGACATAAAAGTGTGAAATTTATGTATGTACCCACATACATATGCATATATCCATGTACATACGTATGTATGCAAAACAAAGTTTAATTCCACATAGTGCTAACACTTCAAGCTTTATCCTGTTGATGTAATGTGAAAAACAGTGGTCCCAATGGTAGCGTATGTCTAGAAAATAGCAGCAGCAGCAACAACACTGAAGGCCTTTTTCATTTTGAAAGCAATGAACAATTGGTATGGGTCAAATGCAAACAAGAGATGCAACACTTGTCAATTAATAACTAGGGTATAAAATTGAGGCAGCACAGATATAGAAACATGCAACTAGTTATCTTCAAGATAAAATAATTCTCTAGATAAAGATGGCAGCAGAATCCATTCTTCAAATGAATATGCCAACAGCAAACTCAGTCTTCTAGTTAGAAATTATCACAATATTTTCTACTATGATAAATATCTCAACGAACCAAACTGTAAACTTCCAGGACTAGATGTTGAATTATGTCAAAGCAACAAAACCTCGGGTTCACCTTGTGAAAGGGATGAGGTGACCGTGGAGACATCAAAATTGTAGAAGCATGTCACACACTATTCTTCAAATTGGACTGTTATCAACTAGAGAAAATATAAAGTTGCTTATGTTGCTTAAATCACTTCAATAGAAAGAAATGTAGCTAAGTTTATATGCTGCTAAAATGTAGCTAAGTTTATCTGCGAACCATAACACAGTTTTTCATCAAATGTGAAATCAAAAAAGGAAAACATCTCATCATCACTATCCTAGAGTAAGCAATATTGCATCATGCTTTTTGGTGGTACAATCATCTTATTCCAATATTTTGGATTTTGTGTGCACTAAATGAGAGCAATTTACTTATTTTATCGATTGCAGCAGCCAATTTTTGGAGTTCATCAGGACATATATCAGGGCAGTGTGTGAATCCAAAATATATCAGCGTCCACTTCCCCAGAAAATCCTTTTCAGTAACTGATTTTCCATCATGGTTCACAAGCTTGAATGCACCACCAATAGCAGCAGTTCCTATGGATGGTCCTTGTTTCACCGCACTTGATCCAGTCTTCAGTTCTGCAAGCATGAAAAGAAAACCAACTGAACCAAATAGAAATAAAGAAAATATGCCAAATTGAAACTTTTTTTGATAAAAAGGGAGGAGAGAAAAGGAAAGAAAGAAAAAAGAGAAGAAAAGAAGGGAATAAAAAGAACTTTGAATCTTTTTCTCTGAGAAAGTGGGTTTCTTTTCTTTCTGAATCTCTCTACTTTTAGAAAGGTTAAAATGCAGGGTAGAGAGGTCTCCTCTCCATTTCTTTTTCTCTTGCCTCCTCATTTGACCTTCCAAGTGAGGTATTCTGACTCGATGTTCTTTTATGTCCTAGCCAGATGAGGGATACTGACATTCTCTCCTTTCTTTTTCGTTATATACAAATCTCTCAATTCAAATGAGTGTAAACGAGATCAGTTTCCAGGGAATTGGTGTATAAACATATACCTGTTTTTGGAAAGTTGAGGAATAAAGTTGAGATGTTCAGACACTAAACAAGGTGAGGCATAACCTCAAGGTATGAGGCATCAGCCTTATTGATTCCTTTTTTAGGAGAAAAAAAAAAAGCTAGAATGACAACAAAAATAATGTGAAATCAAATGACGTAAAAGGGTTTCACCATTATGTTTGAACTTGGCTAGGATTTTGGATGGACACAATCTACCAAATGTTCACAAATCAATAACTGAAAAACATATTTTACCATCCACGGATGATGTCATGCAAAAGCATAAAAGAAACTTAACTTCTCCCCTTCTATTTAGTTGTGGAAAGTGATGGAAAATATCAAGGTCTTACAGATACGCACAGTATATAAGGACACTTAAAGTTACAACTTACAGGGCATGCACCTCACATAGACCTTACAATATTAATCACATGATAAAGCCTCACAAATAAGCCTCAAGGTATTCTTCTAGGGCATTTCCTTCGCACATAAGGTAGAGGCATGCCTCAAAGAAGCAACATTAAACAATGGAGTGCAACTTAAAATACATGCTTAGTCCATCCATATTTATCACTTTATGGAATCACCTTCTGAATGAACTGAAAATATAGTCTTTCATCATTACATGGTCTTACACTAGCATTTATGAATGTTACATCACGCACATCAAATACCAAATTTACTGTATACATTTTGCCCGATGCAGGGATGCCCTCATGGGAAGAATATGTTCTCAAATAAAAGAAATGTTTTCCACATGTCTGGAAATGATGTGGCATAGACATAGTAAATAAAGTACATCTCATAAACAACAAACTAAAGAGGATGGATTTGCATATTGCATCATCACATCAGCTTCTAAATGGCAGCACAATAAAAGGGAAATCATCTCAGTTGTGGAACCTTCGGGACTCGGAGACAGATCAAAAAAAGGAAGCGACTCCAGAAATTGCACATTGTTATTTGGGAACTGCTTCAAGTAATCTCTAGGTTTGACAGGCATAAGTCAAAAAAAGATATTGCATCTTCGATTGTGCTTAGAATCAAGATTTTACATCCCGGTGGGACGGGGGCCATCCCATTCGTCCCGCCACATCTCATTTCTATGAGAAAACAGAATCGAGACAAGTTTGAGACTTTGAAACCCATCTTTGCAGGGAGAGAAGAAGAAAGAGAAAAAAGGAAATAAAAAAAAGATGAAGAAAAGAAAAAAATAAAAGGAAAGAATAAGAAAAATGAAAAAAAAAAAAAGAAAGGAAGGAAGAAGAAAAAGAAAGAAAAAGAAAAGGAAAGAAAGGAAAGCAAAGAAAAAGAAAGAAAAAAGAAAGAAAATAAAGAAAGATGGAGGATATCCATTGGGATGCATGATCGAAACTGCTGTTGGGATGGAACGGTCCGGGACATCCCATTCTATGAAAAAACCGGAACACTTTTGTTCCACGGGATTTAAAACTTAGAATAGAAAGTTTTTTCCAAGTTGCCTATGGCAAAAAATATCATAAATAGCCATAACATCCACATAAGGCACATATTTTTTTAATTCATACAGAAGTCAAGAAGCATGGCAAAATGGTCAATTAAGCAGAGGCAATGGGATAAACAAGCAGGAGGGAGTGTGAAAGGCAGTCAATCCAATAACCTCGAAATATTTAGAGTACTAAAAATCACCTTTAGATCAATTCAGGCATTCTGTAGACAGGGATTTCAGGACTCAGATATTCCAAACCCTCCCACTTCCCTAGTTCTACCTACTCTTCTTCGTGAATTCCCATCCATTCAGGATATATTACATGGACATACTAAGCATGCATCACAACAATAAGTTACCCCAAAGGCTCCTAAAAAAATAGTGTTGGTGCAAAATTCCGCCGACGCTGGAGAAGCTGAAGTTGAGATGACCGCGGCCACCGCCAGGACCTGCAAGGGAAGTCTAAAACGGAGTTGGGAGTGCTCCGGTAAGACCCTCCGACACTCAAGTCAATACTCTGCTTCAACATAAATGGAGCACTCAACTGAGATTTCGACAGAATTTCGAGATAGAGTTTAGAGCTTAGAGAAGAACGTATCTGGGAGTCCCTTTTTATAGACGGAGAGCGTAACTGATTGACAGCAATGTCTGTAACCGCCTGATAGTGGGTCGTTCGGGGCCACGCGGAGTTTGTTACGGAGAGTAATGGCGTCAGGGGACCGTTCAGGGCCACGTGAAGTTTGTTATGGAGAGTAGTGACGTCAGGGAGCCGTTCAGAACCACGTGGAGTTTGTTATGGAGAGTGGAGTGGTGTCCGTTGTCGCGACTTGCCAGAGAGTTCGGGCTTGATGGCTGAAGCTCGGTTGGGACGTCTGATGGAGCAGAATGGCTCTCTACTTCTGCAATCTAAGAGAAGCTGGATGTCTCCGAGATTGCTGACGAATCCACTGTTGTCGGATGTCTTGGGCGCTGATTGGACGCTGATGTTGCAGACGAAAATCATCCGCTGTAGAAGCTCAGACGGAGACTTTCTGTTGGAGAAGTCCGATAAGAGTCCAGCTGCTAGGAGAGTCCGTCTGAAATTTGCCTGATGTAGAAGCTCGTCTGTAGATTGCCCGTCGGAGAGGTCCAGTTTCATGAGGAATCCGGCAGAGGATCATCCGACAGTGGAGTTCGGATGGCGCTGTGAAGGTTTGTCCGCTGGAGGAGTCTTGAGGACACTGGGGAAGGTCGAACGTTGGAGGAGTCCGGGATTCAATTCTGTCGTAGAAGTTCGGACGGAGTCCAGCTCTTATAGGAGGCTGAAAGGAGGCCGCTTATTGTAGAAGCTCGATCGAAGATCGGTTGTCGTGGAAGCTTGGATAGAGATTTTTTATTGTAAAAGCTCGAAATAGTGACCTGACTGGTGGAGCCTGTCCCGTTGTAGAAGCTCGTTTGTGATCCATCCACTGTAGGAGCTCGGTTGGGATCCGGCTATATCGGAGCTCGGGTGAAGCCCACTTGCAATAGAAGTTCGGAGTAGAGATCCGACTGGTGGAGCCCTTCCGTTGTCGAAATTCGTTTGGGATCCATCCACTGTAGGAGTTCAGCTGAAATTCGATTCTCATAGGAGCTCGGATGGAATCCGAAAGGTGGTCGACCGTCGTAGAAACTTGGATGGAGTCTGGTTACTGTAGAAATCCCGCTGTCAGAGAAGCTCGGACATTGACGAAGTCCGAAAAAAGTTTAGAGTAGAGTCGTCCATGGCCGGAAGAAGTCTGAAAGAGATTCGGAGAATAGTCAATCACTGTAGAAAATCGACTGATAGTGAAGCTCAGAAAGCATTTGGAGCAGCCCGGTAGATGAATGGAGGAGCTCATTGTCGAAGAAGTCCGAATGGCATTATGAAAGCTCGGACGGTCGGGGGAGTTCAGAAAGATGCCACACAAAGTCGGAAGCCGAAAAAGCCCTGGAAGGGTCGGCCTTTTACAAACTTCGACTGGGGGTATTTTATACCCAACACCAGTCTCCCTACTTTCGAGTTCGAGTTCCAAATAAAGGAAGTACAGAGAAATTTTCACAGCCGAAGTTGCCTCCCTTGATTTCCGCACTTGGTTGTTTCCAGATATTTTGGCGTTTGGCGTTTGGCGCGCTGGTGCCGGAGCCTTTTCAAATCGAGGCGATCCGAAAAGATTTTTTTGAAATTCCCACTGAAGCGTTGCCCTAGGTACGGCGCAATAATGGCTCTGTCAGCTGTCGGCCACTTTCAACCGCCTGCCATGGTGAGTGGGACATGCGGCAAGTGTAGGTCGGCCAGAGGAGATCCGCAATCATTACTGCGCCGGGCCCTGTTGCCTATTTAAACCCGCTCCCCTCTTCCAGGGATTTCACTTTGCCTGAGAGTCCTGTTGGTGCCCTTCTTCATCCCCGAGAATTCTATCCCTCTCGACCTTAGACGTTCTTCAAGTCGATCCCCATCTCTGCATCTCTGCACCTCTCGGACCAGTCTAGGTTAGTTCCAGAACTCCCCTCTTCTCCTTTTTTTTTTCTTCCCTGCTGTTCTTCCATTTTTCCTCCTTTACATTCTGCCTGTTCAGTTTTCCACGAGCGCCCCATCTCTTATTTTTCCCAATTTTTTCGAGATTTTTAGGATTTTCACTTGATTCAAAATGTCCTCCAACACTTCCTCCTCTAGCAGTTCTAGGAGTTCGTCCGTTCCAGTCCCACAAAATCCTAGCTCTGTAGAAGAACCTCGTCTGATCTTTGTATCAGACACCATCCCCAGCTCTCTGACTCCGGAGAAACTCTCACTGATTAGGATTCAGTACAGGATTCCTCCGAAGTACGAGCTGGAGCTTCTCGGACCAACTGGCCGGACTAGCGCTCCTCCCCCTGGCTGCTTCTGTTTATACCAAGAAGCTTTCCGCGCCGGACTTCGACTTCCGCTTCTGTCTTTTGTCATCGCTCTCTTCTGCTTTTTAAACATTTCTTTAGTTGCTGTAGCGTCGAACTCCTTTAGATTTTTGATAGGGTCTCTTTCTCTCTATCGCCTAGCCGAAGTCCAGCCAATCCTTTCTTTGTTTAGGAATTTCTATACTTTCAAGCATCATCCTTCGACAAAGGACTGGTCCCAGTTCGGTAGAAAGGGGTTGTTGAAAAGTGCCCCCTCTTCTATCCACAACTGGAAGGAGAGGTACTTCTACGTCCGATGTCCGACCTTGGAGTTGGGATTACCTCCCTGAGGCTCTCTAAGGGATTCCATCCGTCGGGCTTCTAGCCTGAGAAGGGACGACCTCGAAGCCTCCAATAAGCTCGAGGCCTATCCAGCTCCCTTCCTCTCTGACCTTCTGAAGGAACAACTCTTATTCAACATCGGCCTGAACCCTCTTAACCCTACCGATACTATTATTATTATTATTATTATTATTATTATTATTATATTTTTTTTTGTTGTTTCTCCTTTCTCTTATTCTATTTCTGAGCCATGTCGATCTTCTTTTATTGCAGACATGGACACAGGCGTGGCTCGAAGGTTAGCCCAGAGTCTCAAGACCCACAAAAGAAAAGGCGCCGCGACTTCGAGATTGGTGAAGAGAGCTAAGACAGGAGAGACGAGCTCGGCCGCACCTGCCCAGGTGACCATTGCCGTCGATGCTCCCTCTGACGTCGAGCCCGAAGTCCCCCGAGCCTCTTCAAGGAGCCCCCCGACCGGGGTTCCCGCTCTAGAGGCTCGTCCCGAGGGGACGTCGGGGGCCGAAAGGAGGAGGAAGAAGACCCTGGCCCGCAAGAGCCGCAACCGCAAGGCTGCCATCGAGGGGGCCGATGGCTCCGAGGAAGATTCGGGAGAAAATCCCTTTAATAATAGGGATTTAATAAAGAGGTTAGTCGAAGGGTGCATTCTGCCCGAGGTCATCCACAGGATCGTCCATGCTGATCCTGAGCAGCGGGTCTGGGACTCTCTGGGATCCTTTCTCGAGGTAAGTCAATTCACTTTTTTCTTCTTCTTGCTTCTTTAGTTTATTCCTTAGCTTTTATATTGACTCCCTGACCGCTCTTGCAGATTGGACACCAGCTCATCGCCAACATCGAGGCGATGAAGAACGCCAAGGAGGCAGCCCAGGCGGAGGACGGTCGCCTGATCGAGGCCGCCCGCCTCAAGGAGAAGATCGCCGAGGTCACAAGTCTCCAGGAGGCATTGCAGGAGGAGGGGCAAACCTCGTCCGAACTGAAGGCCGCCTTGGAGGAGGAAAGAAAGAAGGCAGAGGCCGAGATCTTCGAGCTGAAGGCGCAGGTCTCCGAGCTGAAGGTGCAGATCTCATCCCTAGTCTCGGAGGCAGGGGCCCGAGCAGTGGAGGAGTTCAAGACCTCCTCCGAGATGGAGGATCTGCAGGTCCAGTTCGGCCAGGACGCCTTCATCAAGGGCTTCGAGCTCTGCCAAGAGAAGGTGGCCGGAAAGTTTTCCGAACTGGACCTCGACTTCTTGAATGAGGCGTCCGACGATGAAGCTGGACCTTCCGAAGCCGCTGCCGGTCCTCCAGTCGGGACCTCTTCGACTGCCGTGACCGACCTTTCGAGGGTGCCGAGCCCCTCCACTTCTGTCCCAGAGATCCGAAACCTCTAATTTTGTATTTTTCCTTTGTGGCGGCTTTTCTTCGTTCTCTTGTACTTAAAAACTATTTAATCAATGAAATCGGATTCTTCTTTACAGAAAGCTCCTTTTTCTTCTTCTGCATTCTTTTCCTTCTCTTTTGTCTTCTTGCACTAATTTGAGTTGTGGCGCTCTTGTCTCCCAACGACAGTGTCCTGCCGAAGCTCTTCCCCTACCATAGGGATTCCTCTGAAGTCGATGATCCGAGATCTCAGAAGGAAAGTTCGTCACTTGACGAAGAAATCCAAAAAGCTGGATGACGAACTTCACCGACTGAGGAAGAGCCATTCGAAAGTCACTGCGGAGGCTACTCGCTTTCAGGACCTCCACAAAAAAAATTTCATAGAATACACCCGGAGGAAGGCCGACTTCGTGGCGGAGCTTGAGGAATTCCGAAAATGCGCCAGCGACCGATCTTGGACTCAGGCTTCCAAGATCAACTCTCTTGAAGTTGAGCTGGCGACTGCATGGGAGAAGATCGGCCAATTGGAAGGGAGCTCGTCCTGACTCGCAACTCAGGCCGACCACGATCGAGACTGATCGAAAAAATACTCCGACCTTCAGAAGCAGCTACAGGACGCCGAGGTGAACTATAACACCGACCGAGTCAGCTGGTGCGGACAAATAGATGACTACCGAAAGAAGCTCAAGACGGCGACCGACGAAGTTGCCCGCCTTCAGAGCAGTTATCTGAGAGAGTCCAGGCCGTCTCTGCACAAGACTCCGACGAGCTCCGCTCCTTGAGGGGGACCACGGAAGAACTGTCTGTGGCCCTTGGGCAGGAGAAGGCCGAACTGCAGCGGCTGAAAATTCAGCTGACCTACGAGCAGCAGACAATCAAAGATGCTGAGGCGGAGTCTGAGGTTCTGAGGAAGAGGCTTCGAGAGTCAGAGGACGAAAGCCGGCGGTTCCACCAGATGTACCGAGAGATGCTACTAAGAAAGATAGAACTGGAAGAAGAATCGAAAACTTAAAGCAATCCCTAATAATGACTGGAACCGAGAGCTCGAAGTCGGAAGAAGCCGAGCTTCCTTAGAGCTTCTTTTACCTTTTGTTCTTTCATGTATTCTTTTTCTTTTCTTATCGTTTTTCTTTTTTGACCTTCAAAGGCTTTGTAACGTACACTTCACTAATGAAATAAAAAGAAAATTTTTCATTACCTTGTCCATTCTTGCATTAAGTTGTCGTTTACCGAACTTCTTTTATCTTTTGTCTTGTTCGATGTCGACATTGTTTGAAGGTTCCTGGTCGTCGCCGTGTTGATTCGCCTTTAGGGACTAAAAATTTTCGACAAGGATTTTCTTCCTCGTTGAGACGAGGTCCCTTGAGTCTTGGCCTTCTAAGACTTTGTAATGCACACTTTACTAACAAAATGAAAAGGAATTTTTCTCATTACCTGTCTATTCTTGCTTTGAGTTGTTGTTTACCGAACTTCTTTTGTCTTTTGTCTTGTTCGATGTCGACGTTGTTTGGAGGTTCCTGATCGTCGCCGTGTTGATTTGCCCTTTTTGTTCATGACCGTAGGTCTTTTCGAGGCCATTTGAGTTTGACGCTTCCTCCCGGTGCTCGATCTTGGGAGCCCGAACTTCTCGTTACCTTGAGGAAGTCGATTTTTCCTCGACCTGTGTTGAGTTTCCCTTAGAGACTGAGGATTTTTGATAAGAATCTCCTTCCTTGTTAAGACGAGGTCCCTTGTGTCTTTGATGTAGTTTGTTTTTCCCTTATCACTGGTGCAGTTCGTCGCTTTCCCTTTTTATCTCCCCCCCTTTTTTTATATTTGGGCAGGGTTTTCCCTCTGCTCTTAGCGGGGTTGTAGGAATGTAGAAGAGCCGTTGAGGAGACTTTTCTCCTCATCTGGTCTTGAACGACCAGATCTTCATTTGTGTCAGGACGAGGTTCTCCTCCTGCTCCCGACAATCAATTTCAGCTCATGCTAGAACGAGATTTTCCTCCTGTTCCTGACAGGGCTATGGGGGCACGTAAGGGCCATTGCAAGGATCTCTTCCCCTATTCGGTCTCTAAATAATCGGGCCTTCGATTTTGCTCATGTTAGGACGAAGTTCTCCTCCTGTTCCTAACATGGCTATGGGGGCACATAAGGACCGTTGCAAGGGCCTCTTCCCCCATCCGATCTCTAAATAACCGGACCTTCGACTTTGCTCATGTTAGGACGAGGTTCTCCTCCTATTCCTAACATGGCTGTGGGAGCACATAAGGGCCATTGTAAAGATCTCTCCCCCATCCGGTCTTTAAATAACCAGACCTTCAACTTTGCTCATGTTAGGACGAGGTTCTCCTCCTGTTCCTAACATGCTCAGTTTCGATTGTCAGAAGGAGCTATTCCCTGTCGTTATGAGCTCATGCCAAAAGAAAAGATATGCAAATATGAAAGAAATTTTTATTTAAGGCAAAATTATTGGTAATACATTCGTAGATTTTTCGAATCCCATAACCGTGGAAGGTCTGCTCTTTGTCGGGGTCCTCCAGAGATGGAGTTGATGATCCTATTGGAGGCCGATCTTCAGGCTGCTCCTCCCTCCTTGGCGGCTCCGATTGCGATAGGGCCCTCGATCGATCTTCCCTACCTTCAGATCGGCATCGAATGAATCTGTCGAGCCGACCTCATCTGATGAGCTCCTCGATCTCGTCTCGGAGCTGAATGCACTCCGTGTCGTGGCCGTGGTCACGATGATAGAGGCAGAACTTGTTAGGATTGCGCTTCCCGAGATGTGTGCGCATCCTTTCTAGCCTCGGCAGCTGCTCTCTGACCTCCATCAGCACTTGGATTTTCGATGCATTGAGAGGGGCGTAGCTGTGAAATCTTTTTGGGGGAGAGCCCCGCCGAACTCTGCGGTCCGGGCTTCTCTGCCTACGAGCCCGAGGAGTCTGGACACGCTTATGTCCGGAGAGAGTTCGAGAACGTGGCCGAGCTTCACTCGACCCTTTTTGAACTGCGGGCTTGCTGGAGTCTCCCGCCTGCCGCTCCTTCGCGGCCTCCTCGTCCTTCATCTTGAAGGCTTCTTCCGCTCGGACATATCCTTCGGCTCGAGCCAGCAAATCAGCAAAGTCCCTGGGATACTTCTTTTCTAAGAAAAACAGAAGATCGTTCTTTTGAAGACCGCCTTTCAGGGCGGCCATCGCGACCGATTGGTCCAAGTTCCGAACCTCCAACATAGCGACGTTAAAACGGTTGACGTAAGCTCGAATGGATTCTCCCTCTTTTTGCTTGATATTGATGAGGGACTTCGAACATCTCCGGAGACGTCGGCTGCTGACGAAATGAGCAACGAACTATTGGCTCATCTGATCAAAGGAGAAGATAGTACCCGACTTCAGTGCCGAGTGCCAATTTCTTGCTGCTCCCTTCAAGATAGACGGGAAGGCTCAGCACAGGATGGCGTCTGGCGCGTCATGGAGCAGCATCATTATCCGGAAGGCCTCCAGGTGGTCAATCAGATCCGAGGTCCCGTCGTAGGTCTCGAATTGGAGGAGCTTGAAGTTCGGCGGGATTGGCTCCTGCATGATCATTTGAGAAAAAGGAGGGTCAGTGTAGATGTCCTCACCGTAAGCAGTAGGAGCATGACAGAGCTCTTCGATCCGCCGATTCATCTCCCGAAATCTTTGATCCAGAAGGTCCTCTCGACTGCGAGTCTCGAGGGTCTTCTGGTGGAACGGAGGTAGGGACTCTCCGGAGGTGGAATTGTGATCGGATGGTGGGCTCTCCGCCTTCTGCTTCCCCTTTCTGGGGAAGACAGAGCGACTTGCCCAAGTGGCCCGCCCAGTCGTCGGATTCTGGAACTCCGGCGATGCTCTTTCCAACCGCACTGATGCCTGCGGCTGCTGCTGCATGGCCTACACTGCTTCGGTGAGGCCCCTGACCTGCTGAACCAGCAAGTCAAACTGCTCCATGCCGATTGCCGTTCCGGAGGAGCCTGAAAAATTGGAGACGAAGTCGGAGCTTGCGGAGCTCACTGAGATCTGACCGCGGAGGCCGTGGATCGCCTGATGGATGTCTTTCGGAAAGGCATCAGGTGGAGATCTGGCAAAAGGAGAAGATGTCGAAAAAGATGACCGAAGACAGTCCCGTTGAGCACTCCTTTAAGAACAAGGGTACTGCGAAGACACACGCCCTTCCTCTAGCGCCAATTCTGTTGGTGCAGAATTCCACCGATGCCGGAGAAGCTGGAGTTGAGATGACCGCGGCCGCCGTCGGGACCTGGAAGGGAAGTCTAAACCGGAGTTAGGGATGCTCCGACAAGATCCTCCGACGCTCAAGTCAGTACTCTGCTTCAACAGAAATGGAGCACTCAAATAGGATTTTGACAGAGGAGTTTAGAGCTTAGAGAAGAACATATCTGGAGGTCCCTTTTTATAGACGGAGAGCGTAACTGATTGACAGCGACGTCTGTAACCGGCTGGTAGTGGGCCGTTCGGGGCCACACGGAGTTTGTTACGGAGAGTAGTGGCGTCAGGGGGACGTTCAGGGCCACGTGGAGTTTGTTATGGAGAGTAGTGGCGTCAGAGGACCGTTCAGAACCACGTGGAGTTTGTTATGGAGAGTGGAGTGGTGTCCGTTGTCGCGACTTGCTAGAGAGTTCGGGCTTGACGGCTGAAGCTCGGCTGGGACGTCTGATGGAGCGAAATGGCTCTATGTTTCTGCAATCTAAGAGAAGTTCGGATGTCTCCGAGGTTGCTGACGAATCCACTGTTGTCGGATGCCTTGGGCACTGATTGGACACTGATGTTGCAGACGGAAATCATCCGCTGTAGAAGCTCGGACAGACACTTTCTGTTGGAGAAGTCCGGTAAGAGTCCAGCTGCTAGGAGAGTCCATCTAGAATTTGTCTGATGTAGAAGCTTGTCTGTAGATTGCTCGTCGGAGAGGTCCGGTTTCATGAGGAATCCGACAGAGGATCGTCCGACAATGGAGTTCGGATGGTGCTGTGGAGGTTCATCCGCTGGAGGAGTCTTGAGGACACTGGGGAAGGTCGAACGTTGGAGGAGTCCGGGATTCAATTCTGTCGTAGAAGTTCGGATGGAGTCCAGCTCTTATAGGAGGCTGAAGGAGGCCGCTTATTGTAGAAGCTCGATCGAAGATCGATTGTCGTGGAAGCTTGGATGAAGATTTCTTATTGTAGAAGCTCGGAATAGTGCCTGGCTGGTGGAGCCTGTCCCGTTGTAAAAGCTCGTCTGTGATCCATCCACTATAGGAGCTCGATTGGGATCCGACTATATAGGAGCTTGGGTGAAGCCCACTTGCAATAGAAGTTCGGAGTAGAGATCCGGCTGGTGGAGCCCTTCCGTTGTCGAAATTCGTCTGGGATCCATCCACTGTAGGAGTTCGGCTGAAACTCGATTCTCGTAAGAGCTCGGATGAAATCCAGAAGGTGGTCGACCGCCGTAGAAACTTGGATGGAGTCTGGTTACTGTAGAAATCCCGCTGTCGGAGAAGCTCGGACATTGACGAAGTCCGAAAAAAGTTCGGAGTAGAGTCGTCCATAGCCGGAAGAAGTCTGGAAGAGATTCGAAGAATAGTCGATCACTGTAGAAAATCGGCTGATAGTGAAGCTCAGAAAGCATTTGGAGCAGTCCGGTAGATGAATGGAGGAGCTCATTGTCGGAGAAGTCTGGATGGCATTATGAAAGCTCGGACGGTCGGGGGAGTTCAGAAAGATGCCACACAAAGTCGGAAGCCGGAAAAGTCCTGGAAGGGTTGGCCTTTTACAAACTTCGACTGGGGATATTTTATACCCAACAAATAAGATGGATTAAAGATACCGCAACTTAAAAGTAAAAGAGAGATAAAAATATAAAGCAGTAACTCTCAGTGGATATCATACCTACCATGCATCCATCATCATCTCAACGGCTCGCAAAAGATCTTGACAGTATTAAGGATATTAGAGTAGGGAGAAGGCATAGTAGATTTACAACTAAAGGAGAATGGACTACATAATATTCGAACTCTCACATTGATTTGACAATGCAAAGACTAACATGATTAATTTCTTTTCTATTAATTATTTTTTTGATGAAAAACAAAAATAAACAGAAAATTAAACTTTTATGAATAGAAATATAAAGAACCAACTGCAGCATTTACTAAGAAAAATTGATACAACTTATACTATTAATCCTAACTTTGAGAAGAAACCAATAAATCGATCTCCACCCAAAAGATAAAATTCCTACTCCTACAATCCTACTCACCATAGTAATCTACCTTCAATGTGTCGTTTCTTCTCCTTGTCATAGTAAACTATTAGTCCTCCACCAGTCATAATAAGCAAAAGAAGGCTCAACCATGAGACAGGCTGCAGAATCAAGACATCAAATTATTACATCGGAAGTATAAGCACTCAACTTCATGAAAAATAATGCTCGGTCTTGAATTCGGAAAATAACCTATATTTGTATATAAAATATTTGAATTGTCTAAAAGACACCTAAAGAAAACATCTGTCATGAAATTTAATAGATTAATAAAGTAAATGCGTAGGGGTCATTTAGTGGTGCAAAGGTAAAAGGCTTCAGCTAACAAGCATAATGGCACGGACTCAAGTCCTAGGCAGCCACTGTGTGGCAAAAACTG
The DNA here is from genome assembly GCF_000442705.2 of Elaeis guineensis. Taxonomy (NCBI): domain Eukaryota; kingdom Viridiplantae; phylum Streptophyta; class Magnoliopsida; order Arecales; family Arecaceae; genus Elaeis; species Elaeis guineensis. The sequence goes on from NC_026001.2 coordinate 60,596,239, forward strand.
CTAAAGGTTAGGTTGTCCCCAGTATGTCCCTCCCAAGACCTCATAATGTCAAGACCATGAATGGGTAATGTACTTTAATATAGTAAATCCATGGCTTTTAAAGGGGAACATAAACTTAAATAATCATTAACAAAATGATTTGCACACGAGTTAACAAGCTTATAAAATTAAAAGTTAGTACATATTTCGAATTTTATTTTCTGAGCATTTAAAAAATAATAAGAAAGTTGCTTTAATCTATATGGCAACGGTTTCCAAGATCATATTTTACCATTTCAACAAATTCTTCAGTACTTCTATTTAAACCTTCAATGATATATTTCAAGCAACCCTTTGTTCTCTAGCGATGTGACTCCTACATCTCATCTTACATAATCATTTACCTTATTCCATTTTTCCTATAAATTGTTACACCAACATAATGATACATATCTTCAAATATGCTCTTAACAACTAAAATGCTTACAGATTATGATGATAAATAACACTTTGGGCGTGCACTAACACATGATCCACCTTAATGCGATCCTATGTGGGACATAAAATACATACCCATATACAGTTTAGCAACCCTGCTCCATAAATGAAATACGAAACTCTCACTTCTTACAGGTATTCACCAAATTTCCCTTGCATCTGAAAATAACCGACCCACATCCTTATATGCAGAATTGGCGAGCTAACTCGGCATATAGCTCTTGACCAACTTTGCTCGTGATCTACCCCATTCTAAAACTCTAAAGATCCTAGATTTATGTGCAAAGTAATTGAACAAATACAACCCCAAAATGATGTAAATCAACTAAAAGATAGTGCAGTGAACTCTATGAAGGAATCTAGGGAAGGCATGGACACAAGAAAAGAGGGGAAAGAAGTGGACAATGCGTTGGAGTTTGCTTCCTTCTGCCGAGCAGTAGTTTAATGAGTGATGATATCATTTCCAATATGGAGACTAAAATTTCGAAAAACATCTGAGATCATATTAAATATATGAGCCTAACTTGGTACATAGCTTAAGCATTGGTGATCGACATTCACAGAATACACCATAACTTGACTTGCAGAGGATGCACTTAAGCAGAGAAGATTAGGAAAAAAAAACACTACAAGAAGGGAAATTTTTGGCAATGCTCCAAACTGACATTGATAGGACCTTGTGAGTCCTCTAAGATATAAGGAGGGTCTTTCTGGAACAAGCAGGTTTACCATAAGTGGCATGATCCACCAACAGTTTGATTCTATGTTGCTTTGGCCCAAGTAGTGAAAGCATTCTATCAGATAAAAAATATAAGAGATTCTTCCCTATTAGGAAATGAGGAAACCTCAGATTTCCACATCTCTTCTAAGATTGCTATATCATTTTCAAGATTGAGCTGATGAATTACCACCATAAAATGCACTGAGGTGATCACTTATTAAAATTCGTCAAATATATAGCTTAATTTTTATGACTATTTCTCTCTGCATCAAAGTGCCAAATCAAACTGTAGACCCATCTACAAAACTTGGTAAATAGTTTCGTCAAAATGGTAGTGAGCTGGCAACTCCATCTTTGGAAAATGCTTGAACCAAGTTTCATTAACGAGAAGCTTTAACAACTAATAGCACATATAGATTGTTGTTTTTGAAAAAAAAAAAGACACGAAAAGAGATACTAGTAACACCTTGAAGTTGGATTCATCTGCAGCTTATCAAAAAAGATTGTACTCTTTAAGAAGAAAATCCCTGATAGAATCCTGACTGTGGTTAATAATAAGACTAGATACCCATCTTCTTTGTCAAATTTATAACATAAAATGAAGGGAGGGGTTTTCCATGCTACCTACAAACCTGAACCTTCAACTTAACCAGCTATTCTGATGCTTGGTGCACAAAATGCTGATTCTGTAAGCTGCTTGTAGGGAAATTTATTTTTCTAAAATTTTAAGTAGGCCATTATTTATATGATTTGGAGACAGTATATGCATGAGTTTGAAATAATATATTGATTCTGACTTTAAAAAGCAGTTAAATATTGCTCCAAGGAAATTGAAAACCAAAAAGACATTAGTTATTTTAAAAAAAAAAAAAAGAACTGCTTACTGCAAACCATTATCCAGAAAAAAAATATATATATTGCATGAGTCTATAAGGTCAAGGTCTACATGCATGCTATGATGCATCATAGAGCTGCAGCTTGGGGATTTAGTTAGATTTAATTTTAGTTATCAATTTTCTGATTTCTGGTTATTTTGAGTTTTAGTGGGTTATTTTGGATCCAATAGCTGAGATTAAAGGATCTCAATATTTATCTATAAATCTGATAAGGGTAATTACTGTAGGCATTACTATTCACAGCGCTGCTCATGCTACAGTAACTGTAAACAATAACCATGCCTTACTAGGGGGGACAATTTTGAGATTTTAAAGTAGACTTGAATTAGTTTCCATCTTGTTATAAAAAAGGACTCTTAGGGTTTGATGTAACAATGTTGGATGATTGCTCAATGCAGAAGATGAACGGAACATCAGCCTTTTTTCCTTTTCTTGGTGAGATGCTGTAGAACAAGCATGCTGCTTACAACCATACATGTGATTCTTAGGTTCTGAACTGCGCCCAGTATTATCATCCCTCTTTATTTTTTCTTCTTTTGTTCCTTTATTCTAGTCATTATTTGCTTTTCTTCTAATCTTCTTTGATCAACACATATTTTTATCTTCCCTAGAGATTTTTTGTCATATATAATCAGATCTTTCCCAAAAAAAAAAATTTCCAGCAACCTTTTGATTTTGGCTATTCAATTGCATAAAACTGCTGAAATCCAATTCAAGCTCTAAAACCCTAAACCCTAGCTCTATAATCCTATGCCCCTAAGACTTCCCCAGAGTACACTCGAAAACAATACCGGATTTGGTACTGGTATTGAAAATTGATCCCCTTCCCTCAGCTATCCTACATCACTATATACTGCTGCAATATGAATTCTATCCTTTAGCAGAAAGGACGAAGTCAAAAGTCTTTCAAAACCACAAAAATGAACACCAAACTTTTCATTAATTGGTTTCAAATAAGGCACCTTTTGAAAGCATCAATTATTGAAAAATGGAAGTTACAAATTGTTTAAGCTATGTATAAGGGGTTGCAACATGTGGAGTGCATTAATAGTGTCACCCAAGAATTCAAGAATCATGTGCCACGATTGTGCCAATCAAGGGCCATCATGGCACAGTTACAATGTCATGTTGTGCTCATACCATGGAAGCACTAGCACAAAGGCATATCACAAAAAGATTCACAGCTAGTGTGCTAAAAGCTTTGCACTAGTACAGAGAAATACCTGTACACCAACTTTATTTTGTTTTGAAACATTAATGTTTCCTTTTGCTTTATACTAATATATGGACATCAGAACTTGTTCAAAATAAATAGTTGCAGCTCTTAAATAAATAGAAGAAATGTAGGATCATAAGTAAACCTAAAGTTCTGTGATTATTGTAGTTTTGCATGTGTATTGAATAGCTAGAAGTAATTTCTTGTGCAAATTGGCATTAGGCAACAACTTTATAAATAAAAAATTCAGGATAAAAAACTAAAATGTGATATGTAAATATATTTATACATTTATAACATTTAACATTTTAACAATTGTATAAACATCAATGACATGAGGCAAAGCTTATATATCAGCAGTAGCATGAGAGGCTTATATACCAGTGGATACGAGGATTTTTAACTTTTGATCTAATGTAAATTGATGGTCTCTTGTTATTACCATGTCATATCCATAGATAAGTCCTAATCCTCATTGGAAGAAAAGCGAAAAAGGAATGTGGGAGAGTTTCATACCATTAAGAGTACAAAAGAGGCTGTTTAGGATGGCCGGTTACAAGTTTAAAAATGGCAAAGTAGGTCACAACATCCTACCACCATGTATCCACATAGACCAAGGTGAGATTTATTGATACGCACCAATATAAGGCGACATGCACCTATTGGCACATTAATCCCTCATGTTTCCTACAAGAAGCAAATAAGCACTCGAGCAATTTCTCTACCAACCAAATTTTATCATATGCATTAAGGCGTAGATGAAAATACCCAAACGATTCTTCACGCCATCTGCATTGTTTATTGTCTGTGAGGAAAGAAAAGTACCAGCAATGCAACAGTTTGAAGATTTCAGTTCAAAATGACAAACCAAATTTTCAGAGTTGAACAGTAGAAGACACCTAAAATGGAAGGAGGGCATATAAAACTCATGCATGAACCTACACCTAGTCTGTTTTAGTAGGTCAATTAGTAGGGTAGTGATATATGTTTTCAAAATAGAGTCAAAAAAGTACACAATTACACATGTCCTACAAATGAAAAAATGGGTAATAAAACCAAGTGTAAATTAGTAGTTGGAAACATGGGATGAGAAGAAAACAAGGAGAAGAAAAGGTGGTCGATCACCTCAATAATGCATTGGCTATATATTGCACCAAGAGAGAAAGATAAGCACATCAGATAGTAAAAGATAATTGAAGCATAACCTATCTTTCTCTCAAAGATTTCGTCCAAATTATCTCAAAAAAGTTTCACAGTCATTGTACTTGCAAATTGTTTTTTTGGGACACAGTCCATGCCCTAGAGATGATGGAGCTTCCTGTAGCAAACAATGCCTTCTCCTCTATTTATATAGACTTTCTAAGTCTTGATGCTTTGAGAGCTATTCCAACAAGGTAGGTCTCCCTACACACCAACTAGCTTTGTACGTTTAACAGCACGCCCTTGGAGATGCCTAGACTAACATTACAACTTTTAATTTACAGGATAAGTTTTTTGTTAAGGGCTAGTCACAAGACAACCTTAAGCACACAATGGATAAAGCTTGCTGGTTTGTTCTAGTATGCTAATTGCTCTTAGAAAAGAGAGGATACTTAAACCATAGTAGCATTTGCTTCTGAAAACAAGGCAATGCTGTGGCATGCAAATAGTCGACGGCAGCTTCCTATTAACAATTGGCTGAGCAAACCAAATTGGAAATGTGATTGTTCCAATGACTGCATCTCCCATCATTATCAGGTTGACTGTAAGTAGATAAGTGCAGGAATTGTTCCAAGCAGAAAATGTTTACACATTCTAATACAGTAGCAGAGTACAACATTGCAACTGACAAAAAGAAAACCAGAAGATTGTTTTGCCCATGAGCATAGGTTGAATCATTAATATCAAATTCTTCCTGATCTATGCAACTAAAGCATGTAGAACCAATTACTGCATAATTGTTTTTCAGGAGAAACAAAAGCAGCTGGACAAATAAATAACGGAATTGTTGCAACTTTGATCCTTTAGCAGGATAGCTGTCATTTTCAGTCGTGTTCCATGAATAACGACTAGGAACTTAATTTGGTCCTTTATTTGAGCACAGTGATCAAGGTTCACCATTGAGACACCAAGGTGTACCAAGTGCTGGTATGATATGAGACAGTGTAACAGTTCAGTACTGGTATGGCACAATATGCTCGGTACAGCAAACTTTGACAGTGATATGAAATGATAATAACTTAAGTTGCAAAGACCACCCACTTATCAGTAGAAGATGGCCCTCCAGTAATATGAGAATCCCCCAAGCTTTCACCACTAGTCCTGATTGAGAAAAAGTATATTGGCTAGCCATTTGTAAAAGCAAGGATGCCACAATATTGCAGCAACCCAGCATATCGACCTTTGATAAAATCACATGAAGTATACAAAAATATATTTCTTCTTTTTTCACTGGAAACAAAAAGTTCTTCTTTTCTTTCAGTCCAGTAGCCTTTTCCCTTTAAGTAGGAAAAACTCAGAAGGAATTTGAAACATATGGAGAAAGAGGGCATGGCCTTGGCAAAACTATTAGATTATTTATAGAAGAAGGTTGATTGTTGTGAATTTAAAGAAAGTATTAGAGATTAAGTTTTCTCCTATTTTAATCAAACTTTTTTGCTTTACTTTAAAAGAAGCATATGACAGTTTTAGTTACCCCTCCTCGAATAGGCTTCTTAGTAGGACCAGTCTGATCTGATTCCCCCGGCCCTTTCCCTTCATGAGAGGCAGCTGTTGATGATATCTCCCCGCTGGCATTATCTGAAGATGTAGCAGCACTAGCTAGATGGCGATAAGAAAAAGCTGAAGTTTCCCTTGCACTTGGCAAATGGATAAACTGCAAACATAAAACATTATTTAGAGAGATGCAAAGAGAATAGAGAAAGTATTTTCAATTGCAAGATGATAAATATGCACCCAATTATAGATGATGATGTCGACAATGATAACAAAACCAATGAGAAACAAGCTAGCAAAAGTTTATTTTATGCCATTCAAAATATTTATGAAAATGTAGTAAATAACACTCTAAAATATAACATCTCCATAAATAAAAAGAAGCAATCTAAATGTCAGTAACAAATGATTAAAATTCATCTGAAACTCAGACGATGTGAATGATGTCCTGATCTAGAATTTATCTGATATCCCTATTAACATTATCTTTAAGAAGATCAAATTTTGGTATGGCTGGAAAAGCCTGCTTGGGGACAATTTGACCAACCTTGATATAAATCAAGCAAAACCTTTTATGCAAAACTTGTATTTTTCAAAAATAATAGACATATTAAAAGTAAGGTTATAAATCCCGTGTGATAAAGATGTCTCAATTTCTCTATGGAACAGGATGTCCCACTGTCCTGTCTCATCCCAATAGTAGTCCCGATCATGCATCCCGATAGATATCCTCTATCTTTCAACCAATAGATTTTGATGTGATTTCCTATTTGAGTTTTCCATGTTGTTTCTTTTCATCCTTCTTCCTCTCCATTTCCTCATTTTGTCTTCTAATGGTTATTGGAAAAAGAATGGTACAAACAACATAAGCTGCCCGACATCATTCAATACGTATATGGCCCAAAAAGAACCATACCAGGCTGAACTTGTGGACTTAGACCTCCTATGAATTAGTTCTATACTAGCTAAGCTGATACTGATGCAAAGTCACTATGAATAAGTCTTTAGCCTTTACTTCATAAAATGAGACAATAAATCAAAATCATAGGGGAAAAAATCAGATGGACGAAAACAGCTTTAGAAGAAATAAGGATCCTAGCGTAATACATTCCCATTATAAAGCAAATGCAAAAATAAAAAAACTTTCCAGAAATATAGAAGAAACCTCCGAGGCAACAACGTTCAGGCACTTTCACTCAAATAGGAGGAAATACTTGACATGATGACATCACCAACTTTTTCCGAGGGCAACTTTAACATTACTAGAAAGTTTTATAATTTCTTACTTGCAGACTTGAACCAATTTTGATGGGAGATGGAGTACTATTCTATTATTTTATACTTCCCATGTGAAGGGATGGATAGTTCCAAATCTCAAGGAAAGTTGTAACTTTCTAGGAATCAACCAGCCCATCCATGGAGTCAAAGGCAAATTGTAAACACTTGATCCATTCTTTTTAGAAAAAGGCAAAAAAATAAGTGATATAGAACCGGGTGTAACAAGCGACAATAACAAGAGTGGCCAGCTAACATTATCAAGATATCATGGTGGCAGGATTGCCCCAAAAGCATAATATCCAAACATAGAATTAAACAAACAAGGATCAATCAGTCAAGAACATATCCAGTCTACTAAAGCACCAAATATCATCAATTTCTTGGGTGGAATTTAGAGTCTCTCTTTTGTTCTTCATGTCCCAACCATCCAACCATGCTATGTGGAATCATTATCAAAGGATCTATGTCCAAGCTCATCAATGAAAAGATCACCCCCTGTTGTCACTAGCTCCAAAATCAAGTATATGAATTTCTAAAGAAACATAGCTCCAATGTTCATACTCATCAACAAGGAGGGAATAACTCAAACATGAAAAAAAAGGATCAATGAAATTCCAATATTGCAACAAGAAAGGAGTCGAATCAATAGGACTCAAGGATAACAAAAGATGGAATCCTAACCCAGTGAAGATAAATGGTTGAATAAATTTAGAATGGATATAAAGGATAACATTTTAAAGTAAATTCATAATATAATGTAGTTTACGATCTGACAATTAGAGATTCTTAGAGCATCACAAGCAAAAAATATGATGAAAAAAGAACCCAAGGAGACACATAGAGGCTCCTCTAATCACTTGGAAAAGAAAATTTCACTAGAACATTCACAAAGTGATCCCTTAGCACTCTAAGAAAATTATAGAGAAAAACATTTACAAATTTTGGATTGCCATGGAATTCCATATGCAGAGACTTTTGATGTCAAGGAAAAAAACACTGTGACACCAATCCAATTTTTACGAGTACATGGCATCCAGCATAATCATAGTCAACAAAAAATAAATTGAAATTCCAACAATCAAAACAAAATTAACTACACAAAAATGTTACTCTTAAACACAAGATAAGCATAGCAACTGTAATAGGAAAGATTAAAGAAGCATAGTGACCTGAGGATAGCTTCCCCTAGTTACTGATCTGAAGAATCCTTGAAAGACCCTAAGCCCACTCATCGTTCTTAAGAAAACCTGCAGGAACAGATAGAATTAGCACTTCAACTATAATTTACACTAAATGACTTCACACAAACTAAAAAAGATACATTATAAACTTTATAAACCTTGCAACAAATAAATAGAAAAAGAAAAGAAAGTGAGAGGTGGAAGATTTTAAAATGGAATACAACAAGGAAAAAAACTGCAAGCAGATCATCTGGCCTATTTTAGGTTAGATAACCAAAGTCTTAGAAGCATAATGTAGTTCTGAATTGTGAAATAACCCAATATTGAACCCTTATTCATGAATTAATTAAGAAAAGCCGACCCAAGTTGCTATTATCAACCATAAAGACCATCGACTTTTGAAGGATATATTGCACATTTCAACTGATCTCTCATGTGGCAATTAACAAAACCAATAATTTTTCAACAAGCATGGAGTAACTAGGTCATCATGATTTGGAATCAAGAATTCGATGACCATATGATTTCAGCATGTTAATCTTCGCCATTCAAAGTAAAGCTTGAGCCTTTGCCAAACAGATTCAGACCTCCAAACCCATTAGGAATAGCCAAGAGTAAGTACAAGTGTCCAAGGATAGAGATGATGCGGCAAAAAAAATCACTCCTTATCATCCTGGAAGCAACAGGTAGACTATTTGACTATTGATGTAATCAAAGTTCTGTCTTTGGTCTAATGGGAAGGGATGGTAGAAGGGCTGCAAGGAACAGATATTGTATTTCTTTTAGCTATCATACAGAACAGTGTATAAAGCTTCCAACTCCATTTCAAAACTAATGACAAAAACTTGTCTGAGGAGGTATTTGGACTCCTGAATTAATCTGATGGGATCCACATTTTCTGAATGGTATTTGTTAAATATATTCTATTAGAGCTTTTATCTCCAGCTAGTTGATCTAAAATTTGGTGTATGTGTACATAACAAATTGAGATTTTCATACCTCTATCTAACCTTAACAAAAATACTATGGTAGAATGATCATACATCGACATTCCGTCTCCTTTCAATAAAATACAAATAGAATGAAAGAGTTGACACAGAAAAAAAATGCAAGTTTCAATTGTTCTTAAGAATAAGTTTCCTCTACTACACTACTAATAGGCTTTATTCTGTCATCCGGTACATATTTGTTGGATACTTGGATTCAATGGTTGTTCTTAAAAGCAAATGATATGAAAGGACATAATAACTATTAAGAATTTTACCTAGGTGTGCATAAAATCCTTGTAACTGCTGAATAGTGTCGTGTTATGCCCGCTCGCCCGTTCTTAATGATTTCATTTATACAGAAATAAGAAAGAAAAACACTGTAACCTCTGCGAATCTTGTCATTACCTCAACTAAAAACACTGTAACCACTGCGAATAACAGCAACTAATGCAAAAGCTCCTGATTCCTCTAATCCAAAGCCCAAATCCAAGGAGACAACCCTGCGTTCTGCATGGAGCACACTCAGATTAAGATACAAATCCAAGAATAAGGTGAATTACCGCCAAATCAAGAAACGGAGGCTAAGAATACGAACAAGAAGACGACGAAGAAAGTGAGGAAAATCCAAAAGAATAAGGGTAACATCTACCCTTAGGGACCTAATCTTAGAGATTACCACCATGATTCCACTTCTCCAACTGTTTCAGATGACAGGTGCGTTGGAGTTAGGGTTGGATCAGGGTTTGAATGAGAGAAGAAAAAAAGAAGATGGATGGTGGCTACGGCTAGAAGAAGAAGTGGAGGAGAAGGGCGGTTGCCGGCTAAAATCAAAGAAGAGGAAGCGGACGGGTTGCCGTTTTTACTTCCTAATCTCTAATCCCTAATGCAGCAGCGTCCTGGGTTCTGAACTCTCCCTATACTCTATCTATACGGTTAAAAGAAAAAAAATTGTACGGTGCCCCCCAATCACTTCTAGCATGCCTCGATCGAAAATGCCGCGGTGATTCCCGTCGGGCAACCCCATCATTGTAATGAGAACAGAACCCATCGAAAATTTTGTAGCTAAGGAAGAATCTTTTCGACCAAAAATTTTCAAACCCTATAAAATATCATGCTTCTACCAAGATTAAGCATTTAAAACATCAACATACCAAGATTAAGCATTTAAACCCTCAACATACCAAGATTAAGCATTTAAATCCTCAACAGACCGCCCCGCCACAACTCGCACAAAATCCCATATGATTGAGAAAAAATCCAATCAGAATCTAAGAAACCCTCTAATCTCCGAAAAAACTAATGAAATGAAAAGAAAAAGAAACGAAAAAAAAAAAACCAAATGATCATCTATGTGGGAAACGTCTTACCTTAATTATTTTTCCTTCGTTCCTTCGTTTTCATTTCCTCTGTTCCTATGTTTCGCCGTGTTTCCTCTGTTTTCCCGTCCTCAGGAGTCCCAATCGGTGGGAGACTTGGAGCGGCCGAATAAAGAAGTCTAGACGATGGCCGGGGTTTTGCGTTGGTACTTTCTTTTCTTTTTCCGCTGTGGGTGGGAGACTTGGAGCGGCCGAATAACAAAGATTTAGGGCTCAAATGTGCAGCGCAAAGCCAAATCAGAATAAATTTTAAATTCATCTCAAATTTTATAAAATATTGTTTAATGGATTGAATAGGATCTCCGGAAAAAATTAGCCGACAACCATCATTGAGCCCTTTACACCTTCAGACGCAAGATCATCTCGCTGAGGTCCATGTATTATATTTTAACATAATTTTTTAGATAAATTTTAAAAATTTATATATAAATATGTAAAATATCTTAATTTATTATCTATTGATAAAAAATACTAAAAATTAAAAAAATAAAATAGATTGTGTTAATTAGATAAGCCTAATTCCTCGAAAAAGATTTTTTTAAGGATTTTAAGATTAAATTTAGGATTCTATATTTAAATTTAGAAATATTTAAATTTATTATATATGATCCGAAAAATATCCAAAGATCAATATAGATAAAGTTGGTGGTTTTGGTTGTATGAAATTAAAATATATATATATGTTTATTATATAAAAAATTAAAAATTAGAAAATAAATTTAAAATTATGGATTATATTTGCTAATTTATTTTAAGATTTAATAATAAATAAATTATTTATGAGCTTAGATCTAATCAAGACATATTGGGCTGGATCAATTTAGTATTATCCTATAAATTGGGCCCGAAAAATCGATGATCAAAATTGGATTAAAATATAGAGTTCGTTTATTTTTTTGAATTCAATTTGAGTACATTGTTGATTTAACTAGAGGTCGATTTACGGTTGGGTTGATATAGAAAAAATTAAAGTAAGAATAATTTTACATATCACATTTATATTAAAAAAAGATTATTACAAGTATTTTATTTTTTTTATTCTTATTGAATATTTTTTTTACGATATTGATGTATTTGTATTGTTTGTATATTTGTATTCTGCAACAAAGACATTTATATATTTTGTGCTCAAGATTTTTATTCTAGTTTCATTTGAAAAAAAATGTCATTGGACTCTATTTGTGATGTGAATTTTTTTGGTAAGACGGAGCACTCATATATTGCGGGTATAAATCCAACAAACAGATCGAAAGAAGAATATCATAAAGTGCCTGTACCTCAGTCAACTCAATCCACACAACTCCTCTGGAGTGCTTAGCCATAAAGGATGCCATCCAATCCACCATACTATTAGCCTCATGGTAAATATACCTAAAGTCAATTGAGAAGCAACCTTGTACAAAATGCCAAATATCACTGAGGAGAGGATGAGCATCTCTGACCCTCGACTGCTTCTCTAACTAGCCGATGATCGTAAATGAATCACCTTTTATCATCAGTCTCTCCACCTGCAACTGCAACCGCATGAAAAAGACACCCACCTAGGCCACCCGTAGTTCAGCTATAGGAACAATACAATCAAGAAGGTGACACCCATCAATCGTCACAAATTTGAAGTTGAGGCCGTGGATAATAAAGCCAACACCACCTTTGGAACATCTCACACTACCATCAAAATTGATCTTAAGGAAGCTCAGGGGTGGGGGCTCTCAAGTGATGAACAGCACATGGGTTGCCACCTGAGCAATCGAAGAGTCCCAAATGTCTCAAGCAACTAAGATGAACCATCCACCATCACCTCCATAATCTCCTTGGCCTGGACTTGTGTCTGCTCCACATTAAGTCTCATTGGCTGTCAAAATGCCTCAAAGGTTCTCTGATTCTAGGCAAGCCAAATGTGATACGCTATATATGCCGCTCTGATCCTGAACTCCCTAGCAAAATCACTCTGTAAACTCTTTTGAGGCTCCTCTAGAAAAAACTGAACTGGCTCCATAGAGGCATACGCCATCCGAGAGAATCTCGTCAGCATCCAAATAGTCCGAGCCTTAGGATAAAGGAATAAAATATGGTCCATTGTCTCATCCTCAGTGCACCCATTCGGATAAGAGAGAGAAATGTCCATACCCGTAGCACCACCCTGGTCAGAAGTCTACAACAAGCCACCTTCCAAAAGAATAGATAAATCCTTGAATGGATGCGAAGCTTCCAAATCCAGGCTCCATCCATCCTCCTATCAATCACTCCTCTGAACACCTCACAGAGGTCTCTTGTCACTACCCTCAGAGTACAAATGGAGCTCCAAACTTTGATATTCAGACCACTGAAGATAGGGATAGCTATGGCAAATACTCTCTTTTCTAAGACTAGTCTGAAGAGCTAGGAAACTACATCAACTCGCCAAGCAATCCTCTCTGGCTGAAGGAGATTCGTAACCTGCATTGAGTTGGTGGTCTCCATTCTAATATTGGTTGGCCAACAAATCATCGACACATCAGCAATCCAAGAGTCATGGAGGAGACCCATCTCCCACAATCCATCAGACACATTGAGAATGACCAGGGCTCGCAAACAAATCTCCTTCCACATGAAGGAGTCCCTCCGTCCAGTTCGGATGACAAAACCAGTGGTCTAAGAGTCATACCCATATCTAGCTCGCATCATCTCACTCAACATGGAGTTCGGTTGACGTAGTAGTCTGGCCGCATGGCGAGCAATCAGGTAAAAGGAAAAACCGCCTTTTTCCTTATAAGATCTTTCAGATTTCATCAAATCTAGGATGGAATAATTTTAAATAAAATTTATCCTATATTTATTTCAAATCTAAATCTCTAGATCTAATTTTATTATCTGATATTAATTCTAAAATAAATCTAAAAATATGAGGAAACATGAAATACCTCAAGGATAATCTGATTACCTTGTAGATGATCGCAGCAATGTCCGAGGTTCAAAAATAACCACGCAGTTGCCTGGCCTCTATCGATATCCACTCAAGTAGGATCTGGATCATCTTCTCCTTACGAATCTCTGCTCTAAAAATCAGATCTAGAAGATCTTCAAAAGATCTTCTGAAGCTGGAGCAGCAGTTTCTCGACAAATCCCTGCAGCCTTCTGTTCAAAGAGTCACCACGCCTTGGACAAGCACCAGATGGATGTCCAACTTCTTGGACGTGAAGAGGGGAGAGAGAGGAGCAGAGGAGATGTAGAGAAGTGGAGGAAAATCTCATTTTTGCTGGGTATTGAGCAGCTTCTTAACCCTAGGTGCAGACAGGGTTTAAATAGACCCTGCTGCGCCATGCAGTGCCACATCATTCGATCAATCAAAAAATTTCAATTAATTTTAAAAAAATTTTGATTGATGGAGTGATATTATTTGATCATATCAGATAAGAATCTCCTCAATTTTCACCTCTGTTGGTGCCAACATTGGATAAGCACAGTGAGATTGGTGCCCCACAGTCCAAGTCGATCAAGGGATCAGAGTTCTCATCTCATGGGACTCTATCCTTATCCACTTGGGGCGCACGCCCAATCTGATCTTGGTGTCCACTTTGAAGCCTAATTTAATAGGTGGACACTCTATAAAAACTATCCAATAATCTCTTGCCAAATGGCCTTCAGTTTAAGATCCATAAGTCAACATTTGACCGATATCCTAAAACAGAAATGGTAGGTGACAGGAATTGACAGGTGTTGTCTTAAATTCATCTCATGAATTAAGATAAAACTTTTTTGAGCTGGACTAGCTCCAGTCAGACTGAGAAAAACCTTCTCAAGATTCTCTAGGTGAGTCAAATCATATTTGGCTCAGTCGAGATGAAAAAGATTGCACGAGGAGAAAGTTAGGCTCAATCGTGTGCTAGCATGATTTCTTTGACCTAATTGGATCTAATCCAAATCAATCAAACTGGACTAGCTCAATTGATGACATCCAGACCTTAACTCTTATTTGTATGACCCAGTTAGGTCAATTCTGTATGATAATGAGACATGTCGTGATCTCATCATTAACATCATCGAAACTCCTTTCGATGAACCAGAACTCTTCTAATTCAGACAATTATAATGATCGATCATCAAGATCATTCTAATTGCTCCCAAAATCCATCAGTGACACCTAGCAGTATATGGTGGAAACTCATCAGAAATAAAGATGAATATCTCGGTGCAGCTACCTGTGTGATTGAGTTCCTCTATCATGAGTCCTGTTGGGTATAAAATACCCACAGCCGAAGTCCTCAACAGAATCAACGATTCGCCCACGATGCCGACCTCAAAGGAAGACTCCGCCCGGACTCCTACAGGAGCCGGGCTTCGCCCTCGACTCCAACGGCTGCAGAAAGACTTCGTCCGAACTCCTACGGGAGCTGGACTCCGCCGACAACTCCGACCTCAAGTTGACTCTGTCTGGACTCCTACAGGAGCCGGGCTCCGTCCTCAACATCAACTGCTGGTAAGCCCCGTCCGGACTCCTACGGGAGCCGGACTTGGCCTTTAACTTTGATTGCAGGAAGACTCCGTCCAGACTCCTACGGGAGTCGGGCTTCGCCCTCGACTCCAACGGCTGCGGACAGACTTCGTCCGGACTCCTACGGGAGCCGGACTCCGCCGACAACTCCGACCTCAAGTTGACTTCGCTCGGACTCCTACGGGAGCCGGGCTCCATCCTCAACATCAACTGCTGGTAAGCCCCGTCCGGACTCCTACGGGAGCCGGACTTGGCCTTTAACTTTGATTGCAGGAAGACTCCGCCCGGACTCCTACGGGAGCCGGGCTTCGCCCTCGACTCCAACGGCTGCGGACAGACTTCGTCCGGACTCCTACGGGAGCCGGACTCTGCCGACAACTCCGACCTCAAGTTGACTCCGCCCGGACTCCTACGGGAGCCGGGCTCCGTCCTCAACATCAACTGCTGGTAAGCCCCGTCCGGACTCCTACGGGAGCCGGACTTGGCCCTTAACTTTGATTGCAGGAAGACTCCGCCCAGACTCCTACGGGAGCCGGACTTCGCCCTCGACTCCAACGGCTGCAGACAGACTTCGTCCGGACTCCTACGGGAGCCGGACTCCGACGACAACTTCAACCGCAAGGGGGACTCCGCCCGGACTCCCACAAGAGCCGGGCTCCGTCGCTGACTCCGATTGCCGGTAAGATTCGTCCGGACTCCCACGGGAGCCGGACTTTCCACCTGACTTTAGTTGCAGAGGACTCCGCCCGGACTCCTACGGGAGCCGAGCTCCGTCATCAGCTCCGACCACTTTCGAGCTTTAGCCGATGGATCTGCACTCCCTGACAGGCTATTTTAACGGCCACGATCCTGCTCCACTTTTTATGGCGGATTTCATGCAGCTCCATCACTCTCTGACAGGCTATTTTAACGGCCACGATCCTGCTCCACTTCCTGTGGCGGATTCTGTGCAGTCCATCACTCCCTGACAGGCTGTAGTAACCGTCGCAGCTCTGTTCCACTTCCTGTGGCAGATTCCGCACAGCTCCACTACCCCCTGGCAGGCCACAATAACGGCCACGATCCTGCTCCACCTCCTGCAATGGATACCGGGCGATTCTCCCATCCGCTGGCAAGTCACGACAACGAACGCTGCTCCACTCCGCGCAACTGATTCCACGTGGCGAGCTACGGTGATAGCCACGATTCTGCTCCACTACCCTTCGCAATAAATTCCCCCTGACTATGGGTGGCCCACTACCAGATGGTTACAAACGTCGCCATCAATCCGTTACCTCCTCCGCCTATAAAAAGGGGGACCCAGATACGTTATTATATAAGCTCATTTTTTATCTCAAAACTCTGCTAAATTCTCCGTTCGAGCGCTCCATTCTTGTTGAGGCAGAGAACTGACTTGAGCATCGGAGGATCTTGCCGGAGCAACCCCACCTCCGGTTTAGACTTCCCTTGCAGGTCCCGACGGCGACCGCAACTTCTCCGACTCCAGCTTCTCCGGTGCAAGCGGATTTTTGTACCAACAGGATTGGAGCTAGAGGAAGGGTGCGAACCTTCGCAGTACCCTTGTTCTTAAAGAAGCATTCAACGGAGCCGCCTCCGATCATCTCCTCCGACACCCACTCCTTATTTTCCCCCGCTGGGTCCACACTCGATGCCTCCACACAAGGCGTCTACGCGACGGTCCACGGCCTCCGCGGCCAGATCTCAGGCTCCAGCCTCCCCTCCTATTTCTTAACCTCCTCCTCCTCCTCCTCCAGCGGCGGCGGTCGGCGCGGAGCAGTTTGACTTGCTGGCACAGCAGGTCAGAGGCCTCGTCGAAGCTGTGCAAGCAATGCAGCAGCAGCAGCCGCAGGCGTCAGCGCACCCGGAAAGGGCGTCTCCGGAATGCCAGAACCCGGCGGCGGGGCGGGCCACCTGGGCCAGCCGCCCGTCCTTCCTGGGAAAACAAACTCGAGGGTAGAGAGCCCTCAATCGGACCACGACTTTACCCCTGGAAGATCCCTGCCCCCGTTCTGCCAGAGGACCCTCGAGACTCAAAGTCGAGAGGATTTCCTGGACCGGAGGCTCCAGGAGATGAACCGACGGATTGAAAAACTCCGCCACGCGCCCCCCACTTATGGTGAGGACATTTGTACTGACCCTCCCTTCTCCCAAACGATCATGCAGGAACCGATCTCGCCAAATTTCAAGCTTCCCCAGTTCGAAAGCTACGACGGGACTTCAGACCCGGTTGATCATCTGGAGGCCTTCCGGACGATGATGCTGCTTCACGGTGCTCCTGACGCCGTCTTATGCCGGGCTTTCCCGTTTACTTTGAAGGGAGCAGCGAGGAACTGGTATTCGGCTTTGAAACCGGGTACCATCTTCTCCTTCGATCAAATGAGCCACCAATTTGTGGCCCATTTTGTCAGCAGCCGGCGCCCCCGGAAGGATTCGGAGTCCCTCATCAACATCAAGCAGAGGGAAGGGGAGTCCATACGGGCCTACATCAACCGCTTCAACATCGCGGTGCTGGAGGTCCGGAACTTGGACCAATCAGTTGCCATGGCCGCCCTGAAAGGCGGCCTTCAGAAGAATGATCTTTTGTTCTCTCTGGAGAAGAAGTATCCCAGAGATTTTGCCGATTTGCTGGCCCGAGCTGAGGGATACGCCCGAGCGGAAGAAGCCTTCAAAATGAAGGATGAAGAGACAGCAAGGGAGCGGCAAGCGGGAGATTCGAGTAAGCCCGCAGTTGAGAAAAGGCCAAAGGAAGTCCGGCCGCGTTCTCGATCCCCTCCTGGGCATAAGCGCGCCCATACTCCATCCCGGGCACACAGGCAGAGAAGCTCGGACCGCGGGGTTCGGCGGGGTTCCCTACCAGGGAGATTCCGCAACTACGCCCCCCTCAACGCCTCGAAGGCCCAGGTATTAATGGAGGTCAGGGAGCAGCTCCCTAGGCCGGAGAGGATGCGCACACACCCCGGGAAGTGCAACCCCAACAAGTTCTGCCTCTACCACCGCGACCACGCCATGACACAGAGGAATGCATCCAGCTCCAGGACGAGATCGAGGAGCTCATTCGGCGAGGTCGACTTGACAGATTCATCCGCCGCAGGCCTGAGGGTAGGAGAGACCGGCCAAGAGCCCTTTCACAGCCTGAACCGTCGAGAAGGGAGGAGCAACCCGAGGACCGGCCTCCCATCGGGACCATCGACTCCATCACCGGAGGGCCTCAAGGAGGAGCGGGCCACCCGCGACCGAGGAGCTCGGAAAACCTGTAAATGTATCACTTACGATTTCGCCTTGAATCTAATTTTCTTTCTACTTAACGTGCTCTTCCCACCTGGCGTGGATTTATTATGACTAGATACGACCCCACCGAACGCTTAAAACATAGCCATGTCAGGAACAGGAGGAGAACCTCGTCCCGACATGAGCAAAGTCAAAGGCCCGGTTCTTTTAGACCGGATGGGGGGAGAGGCCTTACAACGCCCTAATGTGCCCCCACAGCCATGTCAGGAACAGGAGGAGAATCTCGTCCTGACATGAGCAAAGTCAAAGGCCCGATTCTTTTAGACCGGATGGGGGGAGAGGCCTTACAACGCCCTAATGTGCCCCCACAGCCATGTCAGGAACAGGAGGAGAACCTCGTCCTGACATGAGCAAAGTCAAAGGCTCGGTTCTTTTAGACCGGATGGAGGAGAGGCCTTACAACGCCCTAATGTGCCCCCACAGCCATGTCAGGAACAGGAGGAGAACCTCGTCCTGACATGAGCAAAGTCAAAGGCCTGGTTCTTTTAGATCGGATGGGGGGAGAGGCCTTACAACGTCCTAATGTGCCCCCACAGTCATGTCAGGAACAGGAGGAGAACCTCGTCCTGACATGAGCAAAGTCAAAGGTCTGGTTCTTTTAGACCGGATAGGGGAGGAGAGGCCTTACAGTGCCCTAACGCACCCCCACAGCCAAGCCGGGAACGGGAGGAGAACCTCACACTGGCTCGAACAAAAAGGAAGACTTCACCCGGACTCCTACGAGAGCCGGATTTCGCCCACAAGGAAGACTTCACCCGAACTCCTACGGAAGCCGGGTTCCGTCCACAAGGAAGACTTCACCCGGACTCCTACGGGAGCCGGGTTCCGTCCATAAGGAAGACTTCACCCGGACTCCTACGGGAGCCGGGTTCCGTCCACGACGCCAAGGAAGACTTTTGGCACCGATTAGGAAGACAACGACATCCCCGAAATAATGTGGGGCCCGGACGGCCAAGCTCGGGCTTGCGGCCACGCACGACGAGAAAGGCGAGCTAACGCTACGATCGGCGCCCCCTGACGACGTCTACATCAGATAAGTCAAACGACAAGAAAGGTTCGGTAGACAGCAATGTTAGTGCAACGCGCGGACGAGGTAACACAAAACGCTCTTTTTATTCCATTTCCGATATACACACTACAAAGCCAGGAAGGCCAAGGAAAGAAGGGCAAAACGATAAAAAGGAAGTAACTATATGACAAGACAGAAAGACAAAAAGAGCTCTAAGGAGGCCCTGCTCCCTCCGACCTAGAGTTATCTATTTCGTTCCTCAACCAGGACTACCTCAGATTCTCAATCTCCTCTTCTAGCTCTTCCCTCTTCCGCAGCGCGTCCTGGAGCACCCGACGAAGTTGCTGGCTCTCAACCTCTGCCTCTCGATGCCTCTTCCTCAAAACTTCGGACTCTGCCTCCGCGTCCGCGATGGCCCACCGCTCGAGTGCCAGTTGGATCTTCACTTGTTGCAGCTCGGCTGTCTTTTCCCCGAGGGAGACAGAAATCCCCTCCACGATGCCTCTTAGGGCTTGGAGCTCTTCAGAATCTTGGGCGGAAGTAAGCTGTGCCCTGCTAGCCAGCTGTCTCTGGAGACGGATGACTTCGTCGGCTGCCGTCCTGAATCTCCCTTTGTATTCTTCCACTTGCCTGCGCCAGCTAGCCCGTTGCACGTCGTGGCTCACCTCGGCATCCTGAAGCTGCTGCTGAAGGTCAGAAACCTTCTGCGACCATCTCTGGTCATCGTCGACCTGGGCAAGAGCCGGGATGAATTTTCTTCCAGCTGGCCGATCTTCCCCTTCGCAGCTGACATTCCACCTTGAGGGCACTGATCCTGGCGGCCTGGGCCCAAATCCGGTCGCTGGAGCTCTTCTTGCATTCTTCGAGCTCCTTTGCGAAGTTCGTCTTTCTCCGGTTATACTCCATGATCCCCTTCACATGGAGACTCTGAAAGTGGGCGGCCTCAGCGGCGGCTTCAGAGTGACCTTCTCTCGATTTGCGGAGCTCGGCTTCCGTCTTCTTTAACTTCTTCGTCAGGTGAAGGGCCTCCTTTTTCAACCGCTGGATCATCGATTTCAGCGGGACCCCCAAGGGTAGGGGGAGTGCTTCTGCAGGACACTGCCATCGGAAGGTCAAGGCATCAAAGAACGATTCATTGCAGGAAGAAAAACAGAGAGAAGGAGGGAGGAGGAAAGAGAAGCCGTCCGCAATGAGAAATCCAACTTGATTGATTGAATGATTTTTAGAGACAAATGGAAAAGAAAAATTATGACGAAATAAAGGTATAAGGTCGGAGGTCTCAGACCTCAGGGGCGGGGGGTGGAGAACTCGGTGCGGGGGCTGCGACAGCAGTGGCGGCTGACGAGAGGCCGGCCTCATCCTCAGACTCCTCGCTAGGAAGCTGAGGTCGAGCTCTGAGAATTTTTTGGCCACCTTCTCTTGGCAGAGCTCGAACCCCTTAATGAACACTTCCTGGCCGAACTGGATATTCAGGTCCCTCATCTCCGCGGAGGCCTTGAATTTCTCCACCGCAAGGGCTCTGGCCTCCGAGACCAGGACGAAGTTTGCTCGACCAAGTGGGCGACCTCGACCTCCGCCTTCCTCACCGATTCCTCCAAGATCTGCCTCTCCTCCTCCCAGGCTTTCTTCTCCCTTTCCAGGGCCTCCTGGAGGGCGGCTACTTCGGCCGTCTTTGCTTGGAGGCGAGCAACCTCCGCCTGACAGCGTTCCTCCACCTGGAGGATGTCCCTCCTCGTACGGCTCATCGCCTCGATATAGGCGAGGACTGGTGCCCAATCTGCAAAGACAGCTAGGAAATTAGTACAAAGGCCGAATAGCCATGTAAATGAAGAGTCGCTCACCTCAAGGAAGGATCCCAAAGAATCCCAAGCCCGCTGCTCAGATCGGCGTGGTCGATCCTCTCCACGACGTCAGGCAGAATGCAGCCATCGATCAGCCGCCTGATCAAGTCCCTATCATTGAAGAGATTCTCCGACCCCTCCTCGGAGCAGAGGGACTCGTCCGCAGCATTTCGGTGGCTACTCGCCCTGCGGGCCACCGATTTCCTCCTTTTCCCCACGACGGGCGCCTCCATGGGGCGAACCCCCGGGGCGGGGGCCCCAATCGGCGGGCTCCTCGAGGAGGCCCGGGGAGCTGTTGGCTCGCATCCGAGGGAATGTCGATGGCCGGGGCCGCCTGGACGGGTGCCACTAAGCTCGTCTCCTCCGCCCTGGCCCTCTTCACCGATCCGGAGGTCGTAGCGCCCTTTCTCTTGTGGACCCTCATGCCCCTGGCGAGCCTCCGCACTGCTTCGGCATTCTTCCTAAAAAAAAAAAAAAAAAAAAAAGAAGAAGAGAAGAAAAGGCGAGAGAGAAAAGGAAAGAAGAAAAAAAGCAAACCAATCAGTCAAAAAAAAAAAAAAAGAGAGAGAAAGAAAGAAGCAGAGGGGAAAGAGAGAGAGAGGGAAGAGGAGGTAAAAAGAAGAAGAGAAGGGAAGCATGAAAAGAGAAGATAAGGTAAAAGATGAATACTCGCTGGATCCTGGGGACTCAGGCCGATGTTGAAAAAAACTGCTCCCTCAGAAGATTGGAAGGGAAGGAGCGGAATAAGCTAGAAGCTTCTGGGCGGCCTGGAGGTCGTCCTCCCCCAAGCTGGGAGCCCGGCGGACAGAATCCCTCAGAGAGCCCCAAGGGGGCAGGTCTAGTTTCAGGGTCGGGCAATGGACGAAGAGGTATTTCTCCTTCCAATTGTAGATCGAAGAAGGGGCGCCTTTCAGCAACCCCTTCTTGTCGAACTGGGGGGAGAAGTACCACCAGTCCTTCGCGAAAGATGGCGCTTGAAGGTATAGAAGTGCCTAAACAAGGAGAGAGACGGCTGGACCTTGACTACGTGGCAGAGGGAGAGAAATCCTATCAAAAACCTAAAAGAATTAGGGGCCACGGAAGCCAAGGAGATGTCCAAGAAACGGAAGAGGGCAACGACAAAGGAAGGAAGCGGAAGCCGGAGTCCGCACGGAACGCTTCTGGTACAAGCAAAAGTGACCGGGAGGAGTGCTGGCCCGATCAGAAGGGCCAGGCAGCTCCAGGTCGTACTCCGGAGGAACTCCGTACTGAACCCTTATCAGAAGGAGGTCCTCCGGGGTCAGGGAACACGGAATGGCGCCCGATGCAAAAATCGAGAGGAGCCCAGCCCCAAACGCGGGTTCGTCTGCAGAGACGGGGACCTGGGGATTTGAGGCAGAAGAACTCCCGGAACTACAGGGAGCAGAAGAGCCGGAAGACATTTCGAGTAGTTTCGAAGTGGGGGCTCCAAAGGACCCTAAGAAGGCGGACAGAAGGGGGAATGAGAGGTCACAGGAAGCTAACTCGGAGGGGTGCAAAAAGATAATGACAGAAAAGAAGTCCCTAGGTGGTGAGAAGAAGGTTGGCGGTGCTGGAACTAACCTATATCGCTCTGAGGGACCTGAAGAATGAAAACAGGAGACGCCTACGACTCGAGAAGACGCCCACTGAAATAGGGCTCTCGAAGAAAAGGCAAACGCTGGTGAGAATTCAGGAATGAAGTAGGGCACCTAAAGGTGGGAGGACGGATTTAAATAGACCCTGGGATCCAGCGCCATAATGATCGCGAATCCCCCCAGGTCAGTCCGCATCCGACACGTGTCCCACTCCCCCTGGCAGGCGGCTAAAAGCGGCTGACGGTGGCAGGACCATTATTGCACCGTACCTAGGCCAGTGTACCTGCGGGAATTCGAAGAGTCACTTCGCACCGCCCCAATTCAAAAAGACTCCGGCACGCGCGCAATTAATGCCCGAAATATCTGGAGGCAGTAGTGCGTGGGATTCGAGGGACGGCTTCGACTGTACCCATCTCTCTGTACTTCCTTCGTTCGAAATTCAAACTCGGAAGTAGGGGGACTGGTGTTGGGTATAAAATACCCCAGCCGAAGTCCTCAACAGAATCAACGATTCCGCCCACGATGCCGACCTCAAAGGAAGACTCCGCCCGGACTCCTACGGGAGCCGGGCTTCGTCCTCGACTCCAACGGCTGCAGAAAGACTTGTCCGGACTCCTACGGGAGCCGGACTCCGCCGACAACTCCGACCTCAAGTTGACTCCGCCCGGACTCCTACGGGAGCTGGGCTCCGTCCTCAACATCAACTGCTGGTAAGCCCCTCCGGACTCCTACGGGAGCCGGACTTGGCCTTTAACTTTGATTGCAGGAAGACTCCGCCCGAACTCCTACGGGAGCCGGACTTCGCCCTCGACTCCAACGGCTGCGGATAGACTTCGTCCGGACTCCTACGGGAGCCAGACTCCGCCGACAACTCCGACCTCAAGTTGACTCTGCCCGGACTCCTACGGGAGCTGGTTCCGTCCTCAACATCAACTACTGGAAGCCCCGTCCGGACTCTTACGAGAGTCGGACTTGGCCTTTAACTTTGATTGCAGGAAGACTCCGCCCGGACTCCTACGGGAGCCGGGCTTCGCCCTCGACTCCAACGGCTGCGGACAGACTTCGTCCGGACTCCTACGGGAGCCGGACTCCGCCGACAACTCTGACCTCAAGTTGATTCCGCCCGGACTCCTACGGGAGCCGGGCTCCGTCCTCAACATCAACTGCTGGTAAGCCCCGTCCGGACTCCTACGGGAGCCGGACTTGGCCCTTAACTTTGATTGCAGGAAGACTCCGCCCGGACTCCTACGGGAGCCGGGCTTCGCCCTCGACTCCAATGGCTGCAGACAGACTTCGTCCGGACTCCTATGGGAACCGGACTCCGACGACAACTTCAACCGCAAGGGGGACTCCGCCCGGACTCCCACAAGAGCCGGGCTCCGTCGCTGACTCTGATTGCCGGTAAGATTCGTCCGGACTCCCACGGGAGCCGGACTTTCCACCTGACTTTAGTTGCAGAGGACTCCGCCCGGACTCCTACGGGAGCCGAACTCCGTCATCAGCTCCGACCACTTTCGAGCTTCAGCCGATGGATCTGCACTCCCTGACAGGCTGTTTTAACGGCCACGATCCTGCTCCACTTCCTGTGGCGGATTCCGTGCAGCTCCATCACTCCCTGACAGGCTATTTTAACGGCCACAATCCTGCTCCACTTCCTGTGGCGGATTCCGTGCAGCTCCATCACTCCCTGACAGGCCGCAGTAACCGTCGCAGCTCTGCTCCACTTCCTGTGGCAGATTCCGCACAGCTCACTACCCCCTGGCAGGCCACAATAACGGCCATATCCTGCTCCACCTCCTGCAACGGATACCGGGCGATTCTCCCATCCGCTGGCAAGTCACGACAACGAACGCTGCTCCACTCCTCGCAACTGATTTCACGTGGCGAGCTACGGCGATAGCCACGATTCTGCTCCACTACCCTTCGCAATAAATTTTCTCTGACTATGGGCGGCCCACTACCAGACGGTTACAAATGTCGCCATCAATCCGTTACCTCCTTCGCCTATAAAAAGGGAGACCCAGATACGTTATTATATAAGCTCATTTCTTATCTCAAAACTTTGCTAAATTCTCCATTCGAGCGCTCCATTCTTGTTGAGGCAGAGAACTGACTTGAGCGTCGGAGGGTCTTGCCGGAGCAACCCCACCTCCGGTTTAGACTTCCCTTGCAGGTCCCGGTGGCGACCGCGACTTCCCCGACTCCAGCTTCTCCGGTGCAAGCGGATTTTTGCACCAACCCAACTGAATTAGGGTTCAGGTGAACTCGTCAAACCCAACATCAGTCATATGATCAATCGATCGATTCGAGTCCAATGTGAAACCCCAATGAAAAACTCTTTTCCATTGTTTCACTCTGCCATGGCCATGGGCTTAAGGACTCGATCTTTCGATCATCATAGGACTACTCTTCTCATCTACCGAGGTTGATAGATCCCATCTTGGTGCAATCTGGTTCCTACAATGAATATGCTACAGCCAACATACACCTCAGAGTTTCGAATAGCTAGGAGATCGAGTTATGGTATAGTCAAACTATAACACACTCAAGGTAAACTGTCAATGCACCTCAAGTCAAAGAACTAGTCACACAGCTGCAGCATCGAGCTAGTCATTGATGAGAAGGTAGACTTCCTTATGACTGCTTGATATGGTTACGCTCAGTACTCTCATTCTCAATGAATACCTGTACTCTCGCTTCGGTGTCTCCACACCGTAGACTCAAGACATATCTACCCTAAGGAAGCGATCGTACACCAACATTCCAGATCGATCACCATCCTTGTGATGATCCTATGGTCAGGAGCTGTTTATGAGTTAGTTATGTAAATTCATGCCTTAAATTTTCAACTCTTGAAAATATGAATTGACATTCCTACTAACTCAAAGGATGTATCACAGACACAATGTGATAGAAGAATAATCCATTTATTATTTATAGTCAAAATTATAAATTTATCCTTAGATTTGTACAGGAATGTGTCAGCCAATCTGGCATCTAGGGCATACATCTAACAAACTCCCACTTGACCTAATGCCAATTGGCTACATATCTAAGTCCCATCTTCTCAAGGTGGGTTTCGATCTTCTGCTGGCCTAATGGCTTTGTCAGTGGGTCTGCCACATTATCTGTGGAGTCGACTCTCTTAACCTTGACATAACCTTTTTCGAGGTAATCATGGATCAGATGGAATCGCATTCGATATGCTTGGACTTCTGATGAGATCTTGGCTCTTTAGCTAGGGCTATGGCACCATTATTGTCGCACTAAAGAGGGATGGCATCCGATGACATCACTCCAAGCTCTGCGGCAAACTTTTTGTACCAGAATACCTCCTTCGCAGCTTCCGATGCAACAATATACTCTGCCTCCATGGTGGAATCTGCAATCACTGTCTGCTTGAAACTCTTCCAACTAACTGCACCACCATTGCAAATGAACAGACTCCCAGATGTCGACTTTCGATCATCTATATCAAACATAAAGTCTGAGTCTGTATATCTTTGAATCTGGAGTTCTCCATTCTCAAAGACTAGAAACATATCCTTAGTCCTTCTGAAGTACTTGAGGATACATTTCATAGAAGTCCAGTGCTCTTCGCTTGGATTTGACTGATATTTGCTTATGACACTCACAGCATGGGCTATATCAGGTCATGTACATAGCATGGCATATATGAGGCTCTCTATTGCCGAAGCATAAGGGATTTTGTTCATGCATTCAATCTCCTCAGGTGTGCTAGGGCACATCTTCTTGGAGAGATGAATGCCATATCTAAAAGGTACTAAACCTCTTTTGGAGTTTTCCATGCTAAACCTTTTTAGCACCTCCTCTATGTACATCTTTTGTGAAAGTCCCAGCATCCTATTTGGTCTATCTCTATAGACCTTAACACCCAGTATAAAGGATGCCTCTCTAGATCTTTCATAGAGAACTCCTTAGACAACCATACTTTGACTGAGGTCAACATGGGAATGTCATTTCTAATTAGGAGGATGTCATCTACGTACAATACGAGGAAGACAACTGCGCTCCCATTGACCTTTTTGAACACACATGGTTCCTCCTCATTTTAGATGAAACTAAACATTTTGATCACATCATTGAAACGAGTATTCCAGCTCCGAGATGCTTGCTTAAGTTCATAAATGGACCTTTGTAGCTTGCAGACCTTGTGATCATCATCACAGGATGTGAAACCAAGTGGTTGTTCCATATAGATATCTTTCTCAAGATGTCCATTTAAGAACGCCATTTTCACGTCCATCTGTCATATTTCATAATCGAAATAGACTGCAACAGAAAGCAATAGCGGATGGATTTTAGAATGGCTACGGACGAGAAGGTATCCTGATAGTCAATACCTTCGCGCTAACTATAACCTTTCGCTACGAGCCTAGCCTTGAATGTCTCTACATTCTCATTTGCACCTATCTTTCTCTTGAAGATCTATTTACACCCAATAGGAATAATACCTTCAGGTGGATCTATCAAGATCCAGACTTGGTTTGAGTGCATCGATTCAATTTCTGATCTCATTGCCTCTAACCATTTTTCGAAGTCGATATCTGATATCACCTCATCATAGGTCTTGGGATCATCACCATGAGCCTCATTTTCTATGAGAAAATTTTCTCTATATCCTCTTGTATAGTACCTAAGTGCCTTTCAGGAGGATGAAAAACCCTAGTCGATCTACGAGGTGAAAGAGGTTGTGTTAGGACTGATTCTGATTGATTTGATTCCTTAGGTTCTTTAGCTCATTGCTCTTGGGAGACATTCTCCTTGAACTTAATTATTCTTTCGATGCCACCATCTTGAATAAACTATTTTTCAAGAAAAATAGCATTTTGACTTACAATCACATTGTAGTCTTCCAGAATATAGAAATAGTATCCTAATGACTCTTTAGGATATCCTATGAATCGAGCTCTAAAAGATCTGAACTCTAACTTGTCCGCCTACTGTCTCTTGACATGAGCCAGACAACCCCAAATTCTAAGATAATTCAGACTTGGCTTCTTACCATGCCATATCTCATATGGGAGTAGGAATGGTTTTAGATGGAATCCTATTCAATACATATATTACTGTCATGAGACAATGTCCCCAAAGAAACTCAGGGAGGTCCGTGAAGCTCATCATAGAACGGATCATATCTAATAGGGTCCGATTTCTCCATTCTGAAACCCCATTGAGTTGTGGTGTTTCAGTAGAGTCCATTGAGAGACTATGCCATTGTCCTTAAGATAGTCTAGAAACTCCCGACTAAGGTATTCACCTCCTCGATCTGATTGAAGAATCTTAATGGGCTTTCCTGTTTGTTTTTCTACCTCATGCCTGAATTTATTGAACTTTTCAAAAGCTTCAGACTTGTGTTTCATTAGAAACACATATTCGTACATAGACATATCATCGGTGAAGGTAATGAAGTAGATATAGTTGTCTCTAGCCGGCACATTAAATGAGCCGTACACATCCGTATGTACTAGGACAAGTAGGTCTGTGGCCCTTTCCCTATATCCCACAAAAGGGAGCTTGGTCATTTTGCCTTGAAGGCATGATTCATAAACTGGATATGACTCGGAAGTCAATGGACTCAATAGCCCGAATTTTTTCAATTTATTAACCCTGTCTTTCGCTATATGATCTAGCCTTAGGTGCCACAGATACCTATCATTTAGATTATCTCTAGGCCTTTTAATTCCTATGGTATTCATATTTTGCTCGATATGAAATACAGATACATCAATATGTAGCTGATAGAGATCATTAATAAGAAAACTATTTGTAACTTTATTATTTTCATAAAATATGTTACAATGGTCCTTATGAAAGCTAATCACATAACCTTTTGTGCTAAACATGAAACAGAAATCAAATTCCTGCTTGCTGTAAGCACATAATAACAGTCTCTAAGAACTAAATCTAATCCTAACGATAATCGCAGAGGATAGATTTCCACGGCCACAGCAGCAACTTTTGCTCCGTTCCCGATGCGTAGAATCATCTTTCCATCCCTCAGTCTCCTACTCTCCTCAAGACCCTGCATAGAAGTGCACAAATGAGCACTAGAACCAGAGTCAAGCACCCAACTAGATGTAGAAGAAATTATAAGATTAGATTCTAAAATGAGCATACCTCTAGAAGGACCATCCTTCTTGTTCTTCAGGGTGGCCAGGTACTGAGGACAGTTTCGTTTCTAATGGCCGTCTGAATTGCAGTGAAATATTTTTCCTTTTCAGCAGTCTTCTTCTTTGGTTCTGTCTTCTTCTTCTTCCCATCCACCTTCTGCTTCTTCGTAGACTTCTTTTCCTTTCCAAAAGACTTTCTCTTGGAAGAAGTCCGCTCCACAATAAGAACTGAGCCTTTTGAATCCTTCATAGAAAGTTCAGCCGTAACCAGCATATTCATTAACTCGGCCAAGGTACACTGCATCTTATGTATATAGAAGTTCATGATGAACTGACCATAAGCATCAGACAAGGACTGAAGGATCACATCAATCTAAAAATTCTTGTCTAAGATGACACCGAGCTTCTCAAGCTTTTCAAATCTTTGATCATTGTCAAACAATGATCTTGGACTGACTGCCCATCACGCATTTTAGTCTTAAAAAGTCTTTGACAGACTTGATACTTGGTTGCGCGACTTTGTTCACCAAACAACTCTTGTAGGTGAGCCAATATTTGGTGGATAGTCATAATATTCTTATATTGGTGCTGCAAGTCATCAGACATTACATCCAACATGTAGTACCTTGCTTTGTTATCATCATTCATCTACTTTTTTAGAGACGCTCTCTGTTCAGCAGTCGGATGTGCTGGCATGGCAGGTGGGTCTTGGTCCAAAACATGGATTAATTTTTTAGAATCCAGAATAATTCTGTAGTTTCTTAACCAGTCTTTGAAATTGGGTCCAGTCAATCTGTGGGTGTCTAGTATTTTGGTCAGGGGGTTGGACGCAGACATGTTTTCTGTAGAGAGTTAACAGTTTCTAGTTAGATTTTGTAATCAGACTTAACCAATTTATTTAGGAGTTTCATTTTTAAACAAATTAGGCTCCCATTATTTTCTCAGATCCTTACACTCCCTAGGTAGAAATGTGAAAATCTCTGTGATTAGTGATTTCTAGTGGGTGGTGCGGTCTCACCGACTGGCTCATCACCTCACCTAGCAGTTTTGATGATGGATCAACTGATGAGTGGACAACTCTTATCCAAGATTCTCTAATCATGGTGCACCCAAAACTTGATCTCTAATTCATGAAGCTCACCGTGCCAGGAATATTGCTCTAATCTTAGTTAAGTCAAACCCACCATTTGCACAAACTAGATTCCTGATTGGATCCCTCATCATATCCAAAATATTGAGCCCAACCCATCCTCTAATTCGTGACATCTAATGCCTAATGGATATGGTTGCATCTTTCCGGTGCAACTGAGCCACTGTATCCAGTCGAGAACAATCAACCTTGGGAAGGGCCCGCACATCCACAATGGTGGAAGATCTTAGACTTAATATTTTCTTAGAGAGATTTGATTTAGGTCTCATTAAACTTGGCTTGACATAGTCATAACAATTATGACTAACCTAGTGGCATGGGTTAGCTCGAATTGTTAGCCACCTCAAATCAAAACTGGATCGACACATATGGCCAGATAAGTGAGATCGGTGGAAGGGATATGCCATTAACTCGACAAGAATGCATTCGAGTCGAGTAGCTCCCAATTAAAAATCAGTCGGTCGCATCTGTCCAACTTACCTTAGACACCAAATTGTTGAATCAGAACTAATTGGGTTAGCCTACAATCCAGGTTCTAACCATTGAGTCAAATTAGTTCTTAACTTGATCGAGTCACATATGAATGTGATTCGACCTTGATCTAGACTTAATCCTATTAGGCTGGTCAATTATTAGCTTTCATGATCCCACCTAACCAACTTTTGATTCGGTTTGATCAACCGCTAGACCTAATTGAGCTACCTAAGCTCAAACCCAATTTTATGAAAATGACTTAGATATGAAATTTTCAATTTTAGACCTAATTTAATTTTATAAGCTTAATTCATTAATTAAGTCTTGGGTTCATAAACAAAATATGTAAAATAAATCCTAGGGTTTCAGGATCTAGGGTTTTGCAGAAAAGTAAGTTTTGATTTCTGATTAAGGATGAATGTGCAGCACCCCTACACGTCATAAGAACACCCATTGAATGGGAGAAGAGGGCCTTTAAACTCTACTTTATTCTTATGACCGGACGGCCATGAGGAACACCTTAATCAAAAATATAAATTTAACTACAAAATTAGTTAGATCTAAATTTACATATCATATATACAATTTAAGATCTAATTAATACATGCTTTGCATACATCTCATGTATTAAAATCTGATCTAATTAGCATGCTTTTAGATTTAATACATCATATGTAATATCTGAAAAATAAAATTTAAATTGAACTATTCAACATAAAATTTTTCTAGACAGTTACTAAAATAATTCTACAATTAGTGTAAACACGCAATAGATCAATCTTATGTATTATCCAAATTTTTATTTTTTATTTTTGATCTGAATATAATATTTATATCATCAAAAATAGAGAATAAATTAGATATAAATTATATTTTAATCTCATTAAAATATAAACTTACAAGACTATTTATAGATCAAACTATTCCTAGTCTAGTCATGCATCTCATGCATGTTAGATCTTCTCAGATTTAATTTTAAATATTTTAATTTTAGATCCTATCACATCTGATGTGATAATTGAAATTTTTTAATATTATATAAATTAAAATTAAAATTAGATCTAAATTAGATCTGAAACTGAGCCATCAACTTGGCTCTGATACCAGTTGAAAGGAAAAATCACTTTTTTCCTTGTAGGATCTTCCAGATTTCATCAAATCTGGGGTGAAATAATTTTAAATAAAATTTATTCTATAATTATTTCAGATTTAAATCTTTAAATCTAATTTTATTATCTAATATTACTTCTAAAATAAATCTAAAAATATGAGGAAATATGAAATACTTCAAGGGTAATCTGATTACCCTGTAGATGATTGTAGTAATGCCCGAGGTTCAAAAATAGCCATGCAGTCGTCTGGCCTCTATCGGTATCTACTCGAGTAGGATCTGAATTATCTTCTCCTTGCAAAATTTTGCTCCAAAAATCAGATCTGGATCAGATCTGGAAGATCTTCAAAAGATCTTCTGAAGCTGGAGCAGCAGCTTCTCAACAAATCCCTGCAGCCTTCTGTTCAGAGAGCCACCACACCTTGGACAAGTACCAGATGGATGTCCAACCTCTTAGACATGAAGAGGGGAGAGAGAGGAGTAGAGGAGATGTAGAGAAGTAGAGGAGAATCTCATTTTTGCTAGGTATTGAGCAGCTTGTTAACCCTAGGCGCAGACAGGGTTTAAATAGACCCTGCTGCGCCATGCAGTGCCACATCATTCGACCAATCAAAAAATTCTAATTAATTTTTAAAAAATTTTGATTGATAGAGTGATGTCATATGATCATATCAGATAAGAATCCCCTCAATTTCCACCTCTGTTGGTGCCAACATTGGATAAGCACAGTGAGATTGGCGCCCCATAGTCCAAGTCGATCAAGGGATCAGAGTCCTCATCTCATGGGACTCTATCCTTATCCACATGGGGCACATATCTAATCTGATCTTGGCAATAATCTCTTGCCAAGTGGTCTTCAGTTTAAGATCCATAAGTCAACATTTGATCGATGTCCTAAAATAAAAATGGCAGTGATAGGAATTGGTAGGTGTTGTCTTAAATTCATCTCATGAATTAAGACAAGACTTTTCTGAGCTAGACTGGCTCCAGTCAGACTGAGAGAAATCTTCTCAAGATTCTCTGGATGAGTCAAATCATATTTGGCTCAGTCGAGATGAAAAAGATTGCACGAAGAAAAAGTTAGGCTCAATCGTGTGCTAGCACGATTTATTTGAACCTAATTGGATCTAATCCAAATCAATCAAACTGAGCTCGCTCAATTGATGACATCCAGACCCTAACTCTTATTTGTATGATCCAGTTAGGTTCAATTCTGTATGGTAATGAGATATGTCGTGATCTCATCATTGACATCATCGAAACTCCTTTCTATGGATCAGAACTCTTCTGATTCAGACAATTAGAATGATCGATCATCAAGATCATTCTAATTGCTTCCAAAATTTACCAGTGACACCTAGCAGTATATGGTGGAAACCCATCAAAAATGAAGATGAACCTCTCAGTGCAACTACCTGTGTGATTGAGTTCCTCTATCATGAATCCCAACTGAATTAGGGTTAAAGTGAACTCGTCAAACCCAACATCAGTCATATGATCAATCGATCGATTCGAGTCTGATGTGAAATCCAAATGGAAAACTCTTTTTCATTGTTTCACTTTGCCATGGCCATGGACTTAAGGACTCGATCTTTCGATCATCATATGACTACTCTTCTCATCTACTGAGATTGATAGATCCCATCTTGGTGCAATCTGGTTCCTACAATGAATATGCTACAGCCAACATACACCTCAGAATTTCGAATGGCTAGAAGATCGAGTTATGGTGTAGTCAAACTATAACACACTCAAGATGAACTGTCAATGCACCTCAGGTCAAAGAACTAGACACACAGCTGCAGCATCGAGCTAGTCATCGATGAGAAAGTAGACTTCCTTATGACTGCTTGATATGGTCACGCTCAGTACTCTCGTTCTCAATGAATACCTGTACTCTCGCTTCAGTATCTCTACACCGTAGACTCAAGACATATCTATCCTAAGAAAGCGATCGTACATCAATCTTCTGGATCGATCACCATTCTCGTGATGATCCTATGGTCAGGAGTTGTTTATGAGTTAGTTTATATGAGGAACTATCGGTGATGCTCTCTCCATATCAAGCTTAATGGCCAGCAGGCATCATCGGATTAGAGCTCTCTGAACATTGTGCCAAAATTCTAATGCATTTAGCACATTATCTGAGATACTGCGACCTCCAACAAAGGCTTCCTACTCATCATTGATCAATCAAGGAAGGATAGGTTTTAATCTTGCAACCATGATCCTCACACAAATCTTGTACAGAGTAGCACATAAGCTAATGGGCCTAAAGTGGCTCAGTTTGAAAGCATCTTGTCTTTTACGGATCAGCAAAATGAAAGTCCGCTTTCACGCCTCAGGCATCGACCCTGAAGCAAAGAAGAGCTGGATAGCCTCGATCACCTCCTCTCAGATTATTTTTTAATACTATCTAAAGAAGAGCAGTGGAAAGCCATCTGAATTCGATGCCTTATCTTCACCCATGGGGCAAACTGCCCTCCGAACCTCCTCCATTAAGATAGGACCTATCGAAATAGCATTCTCTTAGGTCGAGACCCTATCATCGGAGTAAGAATAGTATCGAGCTCACCTTCACCTAGCTGAATAGTCCACCACCCACGAAGAAGTGGAGAATCCCTTGTCGAATCTTCACACCTAGGATTAACTTTTGCTCCACTTCCTGCAATAATCTATAAATTTTACCAACTTCCTCATTTAGTCTATCGGGCTAATTTTGATAGACTCCTATAATCCAATTTGAGAATTAAGGTTTTCAATGTTGTCAAAACTAGCACGCCCAAGGTCATACACCATATCGCATACTCCATCATATTATTGCTCTTCATTCTCATCATCACTCTTTTCATTAAATTGATAAATTTGCTCTCTATGATGAAACCATCACCTATAGTCCTTATTTATCCTATTTATAATCAAGTATTCATAAATGGATTGTTGAGTCCTAAAGAAATTGTTGTTATATTTTTTCAAATTCAAGAAATTCATGAACTCCTTTCTCATATGTGAAATTTATTTTCCTATAATCTATTAGAAATCAAACATTGCAATAATTCCAAAACTTTCGATGACATCTAAAATCAAATTCTCGGCTAGAGAAGGCA
Source organism: Elaeis guineensis (assembly GCF_000442705.2). Lineage (NCBI taxonomy): Eukaryota > Viridiplantae > Streptophyta > Magnoliopsida > Arecales > Arecaceae > Elaeis > Elaeis guineensis. The sequence continues at coordinate 60,631,247 of NC_026001.2, forward strand.
TTTCGAATACTTAAAGAAATGAAAAGATGACAAAAGATAAGCATCAGAAACTTATATATGACATATTGATCTAATAAGTTTATTTTAACTAAAACTATCACACCAAAATGTTGAATTAGTTCTCATTATAATTGTGATACCCAGACCCAATTTGAAATCTAGCCCGAATTAAAACAATGGCCCAATAAGTTATAGTATGATTTTTAAAGCATGAAAAAAAAAGAAAAAACAATAAAAGAGGAAATAGAGAATGAATGGGAGGAAGAAGACTCCCAATGAGAGAAAAACTATCCCAACGAGGACTCCTAATCTAAGCCAGAGAAACCTAAGCCTCCTCTATAAATAATACATCCCTCCCTTCCTTGGCCTCAAATCATCAGAAATCCTTCTTCCTCTCCCTATTTTTTCTCATTGTTTCTCTATCCTTATTCTCGGTGGGCCGATGGATTCATGGGTTAAACATCCCCAAGAACCAGGAAATCCCTTAAGAAAATCTTTTCTTCGATTTCTTTTGAATCATAGACTGAATTTTTTATGATTTAATTGCTGATTTCTTAGAGAAAATTGGGTTTCCAACTATCTTATCTTTGACTGTCTATATGGATTGAATCTCTGACGCTATCCATCACCATCATGTTGGAAAATGTAGGTGATTTCATGTATGTATTTCAAAAATTTTTGAAATAAAATACAGAAAATAACTAGATTAATCATATTAATCTAACATGCATATGATTAGATCATCAAATCAATCTACTCTAGGATCTATGACATGCTATGTAACATATAAATTCTGAAAAAAAAATCACAATATAAAATATGCATGCATACATGTGAGCAGCAGATCAAATCTACTTCTATCTAAGTTCAAAACTTGATACCTGAGCGTGGATTGATGATCGCCACTACTAAGAGATGTGGTAAAGATGATCTTTACTGATTGTTCGTAGCCACACATGCATCCGACCTCTACGAAAAGTCCACTCGAAGCTCCAATCTGATCGGTCTTCTCGAAAGTGCTAGCTCGCACGAAGACCATCTTCTTGGTTGATCTGGATCTTTTCTTCAAATCTTTGAAATCTTTTTAGAGATTGAAGATAGACTTCTAGAGGAGATAAGGATCTAAAAAAATATAGAGAAGAGACTCTCTTCTCTTTTTTTTCTCTCTTCCCAAATACTTAGGAAGAAACCCTAGAAGACTAGGTTTTGCGCACACCCCAAAAGAGAGGACTCTCCTCTCTTTTTTTTCTCACCATGAACCATGCCCCAAGGCCTCCTCATGTGAAGGCCCTTTGGTATCTTACATGCACAAAAGTGAATGAAATCTCCTTTTTATTTGGTGTGTAAGGAGCGAAGATGAAGAGTCCAACAATGTTTGGACTCTTCCTTTCTTTTGTCGCACCTTCCCAAAATTTCACCGTCCAAAAAATATGGGATGCCCCAAATAACTTTCTTTCACATGGAATCAGATCTCCATTTGATTTTCCATGATGAAATCCTCCATATTGTTGCACAAAATAAGAGGGAAAGAAGGTATGGGCAGCAAGGTCTTATAGATAAGGTCAAACCTTATCTAATATGGTAACTAATTTAAATCATATTTGAACCTACCATAAAGACTAAATTTTATCTACTTTTGGATGTGAGAAAGAGAGGAAAGAACACTCTTTTGCATGGAGAAAACTTCATGCAAAAAACTTTTTGGCGTGAAGAAATATAGGTGTCCAAAATTGGGTGGTACAAGGGAAGAGTCCTACACTTCATGGACTCTTAGTTTCCTTATTTGACTTCTAACCAAATCTCATTTGGTTAAGCCTAAATAAATAGATAAAATCCAATCCAATTAGATTTATAAATTCTTAATCAAATTAAAAATTGATTAAACCAAAGCTTTGATCAAATCAGGGATAATTCTCTCTTAGCGATTAGATCATCTCATAATCTAATTTGGTCAAACCTAATTAAATCTAATTCAATTAGATTTTATCAAATCTTCTTTGCTCAATTAAATTGAGTTAATCAGTAATCTAATTACTAATTAATCTTTCACTAATTTACTAACACTGAATGAATAAATTCATTACAACTTTTGCATAAGGTTAACCATCAATCGAATTGACGATTAAACCCTTAAACAATTCTTAATCGTTGATCAACCACATGATCAGTCAAAAATTTCTTTTGAGTGTGACTAGGTTCAAATCTAAGTCGGTAGCATAGAAATAAATTTTTGAATCAATCGATGTAACCATCTAGTAATGGGACCCGATGTCCGGATAGGTTGAACGACAGCGAAGTAATATTTAAGAACCTATAGGTGTATGGTTACCGTATAATTCATCCCTTTAACCCTAATGCTCAAAGACGATCTACAATTTAATTGTCAATCCTAGATAAGTCATCCACATTGTATTTCAATCTTTCAAATCCATCACATGAATTATTCAGGTCTAGATTTTGCTAAACTAAAATACATTGATACATATCTCCTATTAATTTGAGGAAATCAATTCCATCTTGACTCGTGCACCAACTTGACAAATACTTGACGCATCCAGAAACCTTCCATCACTGAATTAAAATTTTAGATAGTCTAGTATTAAAGTACAGTGAGTTATTTACAAGTCATCGTGGTGATCTCAGATCAGAGGGACACTTATACCCATACCCTTCGCGAGCTACTTTTGATACTTGAGTGCTCCACAGTTAGTCATATTTAGTGATGATGTACTCCTACATCTCACCTGCATGCCATACCAATATCCTTATACTATTTGGTTGTGAGGACAATCAGTGTATATGGCACACAACAATCTACACTTGATATCACTATCATCCTAATAATAGCGTATCATTTGGTTACGAACCAGTTTAATGATTACGCGATAAATCCTCCTTTATAGATCAAAGTAATCTTAAGGACTTCATCATAATACAGGAGTTCTTTTAAAAGATATAACCTTAATAAAAAAGGCTAAATAACTTTTATTATTGATCAATTCACATACATTTATAATTAGCACAATCATCAAACAATTAGCTTTAGGACACATTTTCTAACAACTTCCACTTAGACTAAAGCCAATCAGTATATTATTTGTTAGAATTTTGTGGTTTCATGTATGCATGATTTTTTAAAATAAATACGTAGTGAAATTTAAAAATTTTTCAGATTAAATCTAATTTAATCTAAACATGCATAAGATCAAATTTTCAAACCATAAACAGGATCATCATATGTGAGATAAGATTCAGATACAAAAATCAAATAGAAAAAAATAAATATAAAATATACCTGGACATGGATAAATCTTCAATATGAACTGATGATCATGGATGTTATCCGAAGGTCCCTTTTAGCTACACAAGCATCCGACCTCTACGGATATCCATACGAGACTCTAATATGATCAGAAGCTTTTTGATCTCATCGAAGTACTAGCTCCCTTGCAGACATCACATCTTGATAGTTGAAAATCTTCTTTTTTCTTAAGATACTCTTAGAGAATAAGAAGATATAGGAGAAACTTGATCTCTATGCTAGAGATCATAAGAAAAACTCTTTCTTCTCTTTTCTTCCTAAAATTCATACACCAAATCTCTACAATAAAGATGTAAGAATTTTATCCAACTTTTGGATAAAGGAAAGAGGAGACATCCATATCTAAACATGGACAAGAGATAGAGAAGAAAATATTCAAACAACCAACAATTGGTTGTTGCAAGAAAGAAAGGATGAAAACCATAACTAACCTCACACCTCCCTTCTTCACACCGTCCATCTTTTCTCCTTGATTTTTCACACACATAAAGCCTCCCTTTTAGGCATCAATCTGATCCTTTATCACCACCTTTTCACATCTTATAAGGTGGGTTTTTATAGGCTAAGATGGAGTTCTAAATGGAGTAGGAGATAGAGTCCAAACATCCATGGACTCTTGGAATTTTAAGCCGCCCACCCCATCGGATTTGCACCCAACTTTTACACAGAACAAAGGTGTCTTAAGGGGCTTATTACACGCACAAAAGAAGGGTGAAATCACATTGAAAATCTGGTGGAGCATGGAGAATTTGTGGCGCACAAAAATAGTTGGCATGGAACCCTTTTGTGACGCATGGAAAGAAGGTGTTTCATGATCATGGGACTCTTCATTAGATGGCTATTTTAAATCAAATAAAATCTCAATGAATCTTAATCATATTAGGACTAGATTAGACTCAAATAGATAAAAATTCAAATCTAATTTGGAGCCCAATCTATTTAGATTTTATGTCTCATAATTGGAGGAGGACTCTTAGTCCTATTGGACTCTTTTTTGGTGCTTGAGTCAAACTCAATTTTAATCCTAATCCAATTAAGATTTGATGCACTCATAAAAATAAAAATTCCTAGTCTAAATAGAAATTCATACATTTTAGTCTAATTAAAAATTGAGTCAAACCCAAATCCTAATTCAACTGGGACTAATTCTCCGATCCTTTTGGGTATCACATAACCCTATTGGGGTTGATCAAATCAAATCCATATTGAGTCAAATTAAATTCAATTAAATTAGACTTGATGCAAGCCCCATTGTTCTATCAAATTGAGCCAATTAGCAATTCTATTGCTAATTAATCCTCCTATAACTCACTAACTCTTTAGTAAGTTACATAATACAATATTTGTATTAGATCAATTATCAATCAAATTGATAATCAAATCCTGTTACGATTCATAATCATAATCTAACCATCTGATCAGTCAAAAGTCTCTTTTATGTGTGACCCTATAGATTCTATTTTGTCTGGTAGTAAGATATATTATGATTTTTATCACAATATTATTGAAATTTTTTTCAATGGGTTAGAACAATTCCAGCCCTGCCCACCAAGGATCATTGATCATCAAGATAATCCTCATTAGTCTCACAATCCATCAGTAACACCTAGAAGTATGTAGTGACAATCCAGTAGAATAAAAGATGATGAATCTCTAGGTGTAGTTAATGCATGATACAGTCCTTCTATCATGAGTTCCGACCAGATGGCAGGTCATGGATGAATCGTCAAATCTCAACATCGATCATATGATAGATTCAATCAGCTCGAGTCTATATGTGACTCTATGAAAACTCTTTTCCATCAATCACAATGCTATGGCCATAGACTTAAAGACTTAGCTTCTTAAATTTTATAGGATTACTCTCTTCTGTCAGGTTCGATAGGTCCCATCTTGATGCACACCCCACTCCTACAGTGGACCAATTGTTGCTAACATCCACAGCAAGGGCTCATTGAGATCCATGTTGATATGTGCAGCTTTATTGCGAGCAGTAGTACCATCTTAGGTCAAAAGATCAGTCATACAACTGCAGCATCGAGAAAGTCACTAATGAGTGAGTGGACATCCATATGACTTCTCGTGTTGGTTACGCTCAGTGCTAGTTGTTCTCTAACAACCATCGGCACTCTTGCTCCAGTGTCTCTACACTGCAGACTTGAGATCCATCTGTCCGAAGGAAGCAATTCGTGCATTGGTCTATCTGGATCAATTACCATCTTCATGATGATTCTATGATCAAGAGTAATTTAGGAATTAACCATCAATGACACATGTCTCAAATTCTCAACTCTTTGAGAATACGTGTCATCATCTTGTTAATTTTTTAGATGATTCATGGACACAAAAATATGAATGATAATATAACCACTCAATAAGTACAAAATCATGTCCTAGAGATATGAAATATGTCAACCAAGATTGACTTATAGAGCATACATCCAACAATTTTCCACTTATACTAAAGCCAATCTGCCATGTATCAAGCCCCATTTTCACAAGACAGGCTTTAGTATTAGGCTAGCTAAGTGACCTACCAGTGGATCAACCACATCACAAGTGGAGTTTGCTCTCTACACCTTTATGTATTTTTACTTGAGGTAGTTGCATGTTCTGCTGCTCTATGTGCTTAGATATCTGATGAGTCCTAGGCTCCTTAGCAAGGATTATGATGCTATTGTCTTTGCAGTATAGTATCATGTCATCTGATGGCACGATATTCAATTCTGCAACTAACATTAAAATCAGAATGCATCCTACACATCTACAGTGTACTTAACTTTCATTGATCGATTATTTGGAATCCTTTCAAGATATCGACAAAGGAACATACCCCATGATGTAGACATTCTATCATCAATGTCAGATATAAAATTTAAATTGATGTATCCTCCCACTCCTATCTTTGATCCTTCTCCAAATTAAGAACATATCCTCAATTCTTTTTAAGAGCTTAAGGATGTTTTCACAGCAATCCAATGCTCTTAGTCTGGATACAATTGATATCTACTTGTGACATTCACTATATCAGTTCAAGTACATTACATGGCATACTTGTATGTCCAAGAGGGTAGCAGACCTCTCTTCGAGATTTCTATGCTGAATTCTTTCAGCATCTACTCTCTGTACTATATATGTGAAAACACAAGTATCCAATTGCATCTATCTCTATAGTTTTTTAGAATGCCTGCTTTATGTCTTTCATGAAGAAATCTATATTCAACCATATTTTAATCGATATCAATATTGGACACTCCTACGGACCCTTTTGAAACCTATAATTCCTCTTATCTGATGTTCCAACTCCAAGATTATTACGGATTTTGTGATCTTCTATCACAAGAAGTAAAAGCTATACAAAAATCTTCAAAAGATCTCTTCTCAAGAAAGCTATTTCACATCCCTTTTTTGGAGTCGATGTCTCACATCGTCTCGTTGTAGGCTTTGGAATCATCTCTATGCTCTCCATCTCCTATAAGAAACGACTTTCTCTACATCCTCTGTTAAGCATACCCAAGTACCTTTCGAGAGGATTGGAGATCCTACTATGTATACGAGGTGGAGGAGGAATATACGTCTACTGGCTCATGATGAATAGATTCTTAAGGTTCTAAGGCTCGCTACTCTTTAGAGACACTCTCTTTGAGCTTAACTTTTCTCCCACTGCTTCATCTTGATTAAACAATTTTTCAAAAAGATAGCATGTTAGGTCACAATCACATTATGATCCTTTCAGAAAGTAGTATCCCAAACTCTTTTAGGATGAACTTTATAGATCTATCCTCTAACATATCCACCTACTATCTTAGACATAAACTGGACATCCTTAAATCTTAAAATAATCAAGATTCAATTCTCACCATGCCATATCTTATATAGTGTGGTAGGAACAGATTTAGAGAGAATCTGATTTCATAAAAATAAAGCATGTCCCTAAAGAAACATAAATAAATCAGTGAATTTCATTATGGACTAGACCATATCTCATATAGTCCCATGACTCTTCTTATCTCATGGAGCTGAAATGTACTAAGAGCAGTCCAATATGAAACTATGCCATTTTATGAGATAATCAAAAAATTTCTTTTATTGGTATTGCATCCTCGATCCGATCGAAGTATCTTTAAAAATTTTTCAATTTATTTCTCTACTTTACATCTGAACTCTTTGAACCTTTCAATAATTTCAGATTCGTATCTCATATACTTACCCATACCATGACTGATCATTGATAAAGGTAACAAAGTCGAGACAACTTCTTGGTTAGCACATCACATGGGCTACACACATCAAATGTGTATAAAGATAAGTATCTCATGGTCCTTTTTCTCTTATCCCACAAGAGTAGCTTGGTCATATTTTTTCAAAGAGATGATACACAAACTAGGTATGACTCGACAGTCAATGAGCCCAAAGGCCTATATTTCTTCAGTTTGTTAATTATTTCTTCTCCAATATAACTTAGCCTAAGGTCCCACATATACTTTAGATTTATCTTAATTTTGGATCTTTCAGATCCAATGATATTCACTGCTTGCTCAATTAAGTTCACAGATGTACCACCATGTAAATGATAGAGACTATCTTTAAGAATTAAATCCAAACGATAATCACAAAGGAAGATATCCATGGCCACAGCTGCAACTATTGTCCTATAGCCAATTTCAAGGATTACTTCCTCAGCCCTCCATCTTTCCATCGACTCTACACTAGAGTCTAAAACTCAATCGAGAGAGGAGAAATTCGTAAGGAAGTATTGAGCAATCTTGATATGTCTACTCTAGGTGTGTCTTTGTTTCTTTAAGCTCTTTAGGTTTTTATCTCTGAACTCTTTCAAGATTTCTTTATTAGCAATATTTTGATCAATTTAGATAAGGTGCCTTGATAGTCTTTTATATGGTAGTTCACATTAAACTACTCATATAAACTAATTAGGGATCGCAGGACCAAATCTATAAGCAATTCCTTATGCAAGGTCATGTCGAACCTTTTAAGCTCCTTAATATCCTCGATCATTATCAAATAACGATCATAGACTGACTATCCATCACACATCACATGCACTGTGCAACTCTGATCATCTCACAACACTTGCAGATGAATCAAGGTATCGTTGGCAGTGAACATATGCTCATGCATAGCACCTATCTTTATTGTTATTATCTATCCACTCATCAAGTATAGCTCGTTGACTATGGGTTGGACAGGTTGTTAATATTAGAATAACCTAGTAGAGAATATTATTTAATTTTTAAAATTAAGAATAATTCTTTAATTTGTGAGCCAATCTATATAATTAATTTTGGTTAATTTGTTGATATCTAGAATTCAAGCTAGAGGGTTGGAAGCTGACCAATGAATAGCAGAGAGCAAAGATTCTAATTGGATGTTTGTATTTATTTTTATAATTTATTCTAAAAATTTTTAGATGCAAAAAGAGACTCCTACTATTTTATCAGATCTTCCACACTGTCCGAATGAAAAAATAAAAACTCTAACGCGATAACTGGATTTCTAGTGCGTGCTGCGGTCCCACCGATGCCGTGCACCTCACTTAACAGTTATCGATAACATGAATGAACACTGATGCGTGGACAACTCTTTACCCATACTCTTTTGTTAAGCCAGATCCACTATTCACAAGTAGGTGTAAAGCCATCGTTGGATCCCTCACCTAACAGTTATTGGGTCCAACTCCATCTTTACCCCACAGCAACTCTTTGCTAATAGAGTGATTGCGTATTCCTGATGCAACTGAACCACTGTGACCAGTCGAGAATAATCAATGCTGGTAGCACGCCCGCACATCTACAACGGTAGAAGACCTTGACTTAATATTTGATGGAAAGATTTGGATTTAGATCTCATCTAATCTATCATCACATGACTGATATAATCGGCATGGGCTAAATCAAATCACCTAGCAACCATATTTGAGGCTCAATCTTCCAAATTGACCAGGTAAGTGGAGATTGGTGGGGGTCCCCCGTTATTTTCTTTAAACACTAATAAATTGGCCAGATAAGCGAACGAAACTAATTAAATAACTACTTTTTAGTTACTTGCCTGAGACACCAATTGGATAATTGATCTGAATAGGTTGTCTTAGGTGAATCAGACTTGAGCCACCGAGCCAAATTAGATTCTTAGGTTAATCGATTCTATATATGGATGTCAATTAATTTGATCAACAATAATTATATGATCTTAAGCTCTATTGACCTCACCTTAATCAATACTTGATTCAGTTTGATCAATCACTAAATCGATTTAGACCTAATATGATCAAATCAGAGACCCTTTGATGTAATCCAATACATGACCTAATTTGATCTATCCATGACCAATCCCTCATGTACAAATACTAATTTCAGATCTTAAATCAAAATTTTTAAATCTAAATTCTTTGTATGAAGAGTAAATTTTGATCTCGAAATAATTTCAGATCATGCATACAAATATGTATCATATACATGAACAAGTTTAGATCATTGAAATAAATTTTAGCCCTAAACATACTTTCATATATCATATATATGAATTAAAACAGATCTTAAAATTTTTTTTAGATCTAAATAATAAAATATATATTACATATATACTGTAAAAATTAAATTTAAAAATTTAATTTAATTAAAAATTTTAACATCATTCTAAGACAATCATACAGCACAACCAGTTATGCCTAGGCAACCTTATGTCAGAACGACATCAAAATCTTTCATATCTGAAATTTATCTCTACAGATTTCAGATCTAAATTTTAATCTCATACATATGACGTGGTTCTGATACCACTGTTGGAGTTTTATGGTTTCATGCACGTATGATTTTTCAAAATAAGTATGCAGTAGAATTTAAAAATTTTTTAGATTAAATCTAATTTAATCTAAACATGCATAAGATCAAATTTTCAAACCATAAACAGAATCATCATATGTAAGATAAGATTCAGATATAAAAATTAAATAAAAAAATAAATATAAAATATACCTGAATATGGATGAATCTTCAACGTGAACAGATGATCATGGATGTCATCTGAAGGTCCCTTTTAGCCGCACAAGCATCCGACCTCTATGGGTACCACACGAGGTGCTAGCTCCCTTACAGAGATTGTATCTTGATGGTTGAAAATCTTTTTTTCTCTCAAGACACTCTTAGAGAATAAGAAGATGTAGGAGGATCTTGATCTCTACGCTAGAAATCATGAAAAGAACCCTTTCTTCTCTTTTCTTCCTAAAATCCATGCACAAATCTCTATAATAGAGATGTAAAAATTTTGTCCAACTTTTGGACAAAGAGAAGAGGAGACATCCATGTCTAAACATGGATAAGAGATAGAGAAGAGGATGTCCAAACAACCAACAATTGGTTGTTGCAAGAAAGAAAGGATAAAAACCATAACTAACCTCATGCCTCCCTTCTTCACGCCGTCTCTCTTTTCTCCTTGATTTTTCATGCACATAAAGCCTCCCTTTTAGATGTCAATTTGATCTTTTATCACCACCTTTTCATATTTTTATAGGCTAAGATGGAGTTCTAAATTGAGTAGGAGATAGAGTCCAAACATCCATGGACTCTTGGAATTTTAAGCCACCCACCCCAATTTGATTTGCACCTAACTTTTACATGGAACAAAGGTGTCTTAAGGGGCTTATTACATGCACAAAAGAAAGGTGAAATCACATTAAAAATCTGGTGGAGCGTGAGAATTTGTGGCGCACAAAAATAGTTGGCGTGGAACCCTTTTGTGACGCATGGAAAGAAGGTGTTTCATGATCATGGGATTCTTCATTGGATGACTGTTTTAAATCAAATAAAATCTCAATGAATCCTAATCATATTAGGATCAGATTAGACTCAAATAGATGAGAATCCAAATCTGATTTGGAGGAGGAGTCCTAGTCCTATTAGATTCTTTTTTTGTACTTGAGTCAAACTCAATTTTAATCCTAATCCAATTAAGATTTGGTGCACCCATGAAAATGAGGATTCTTAGTCCAAATAAGAATTCATACATCTTAGTCTAATTAAAAATTGAGTCAAATCTAAATTCTAATTCAATTGGGACTAATCTTTCAATCTTTTTGGGTTATCACATAACCCTATTGGGATTAATCAAATCAAATTCATATTGAGTCAAATTAAATCTAATTAAATTAGACTTGATGCAAGCCTCATTGCTCAATCAAATTGAGTCAATTAGCAATCTTATTACTAATTAATTCTCTTATAACTCACTAACTCTTTAGTAAGTTACATAATGTAATATTTGTATTGGATCAATTATCAATCAAATTGATAATCAAATCCTGTTACAATTCATAATCGTAATTCAACTATCTGATCAGTCAAAAGCCTCTTTTATGTGTGACAAATTTCAGTATCATATACCCATCTTTGATTTATCATTTAAAAACTTCTAACTATCGAGGCTTTAGTAAATGGGTTAGTCAGATTCTCTTTTTCATCGATTTTCTAAAGTTCGACGTCACCTTAACAGATTTTTCGAATAAGATAGTAGCGATGTAAAATGCTTAGTAAGCTAATGAGACTTCGACTCCTTGGCATGAACTATGGCTCCAGTGCTGTACAATACAGCAGGACCATCATTGGAGGGTGCCACTTCTAGTTTGCTAGTGAACCTGTATAATCATATAGCTTTTTTGCAAGCATCGAATGCTATAATGCATTCTGCCTCACAAATTAAATTGGCTATATCTTTCTGCTTGAAACTTTTCCAGCAGATTGCTCTATTATTTAGGGTAAGTATGCATTCTGATACATTCTTGCTATTATTATGTCCAACTAAAAATTGGAATCAAACTTCACAAGTTTTAAGTCAGATTCTCTATGATCGAGTCACGGTCCTTAGTATTTCTTAAATATTTAAGGATAACCTTCCAGTGATTCTCATTCGAATCTTGTAGGTATCCACTCACTACCCTAGTGAGTATACTTTATCCTATCTCGTATATGGTATACATGATAGAACAAATTCTATTTATAAATACTCTATGTACATAGACTAGGATAACCTAAGCAAGCTCTTAGATCTATCTCTATAGATCTTCATCCTTAAGATGACGGATGCTTTTCCTAAGTCTTTTATGGAGAACAATGATAATAGTGAAATCTTTATTCCTTATAATGTAAGGAATGTCATTCTTGATTAAGAGAATTTCATTCACATACAATACAAGAAATACACTCACAAAACTATTCACCCATTTATATTTGTAGAATTCTTTTTCGTTCTCAATGAAGCCATACTTTTGATCACTTATCAAAATACATATTCCAATTCTGAAATATTTAGCATTGTCTCAAAAGAAAATATCTCGTTATGATCAATATCATGATGTTAACAATATCCTTAGGCAACTAGACGAGCTTTATAGGTCTCCACTTTCTCGTCTGCATTCTTTGATCCTATTGAACATCCACTTATACTCTATAGGCTTTATCCTTTCGAGTGGATCAATGAGTGTCCATACACCATTGACCTTCATCGACTTCATTTCGGACTTTATGGCTCCAAGCCACTAATCGGAGTCAGACCTCTACATGGCATCCATGTAGGTGATCAGATTCTTGTTATTCTCATCGAGTTCAACAAGATCACGTCTCGAAACTAGAAACTGAAGTGTTTATTCGATGAATGCGGTACTCTACCAGATCTCCTTAATAGTACCTCTACAATGGATTTCGAAGTTGATCTAGTCAAATTCAGTTCTATGGATTCACTAGATTGTGCCAGTTTTTCTACCTGTCAAACTTCATAAGTTTCATATTAAAGACATCAGTTCCTTCACCAAGGTACTTCTTTTCTAAAAGAAATACCCAACAATTCTTGTTCTTTAGTAAAGTAGAAGTCATATCCTCTAGTTTCTTTGGGGTTACCCTACAAAATAATACATATAGGATCGAGATCCAAGCTAATCGGTCTGCAAATACTTGACATAAAATAAGCACTCCCAAATCCTAAGATAAGAAAGTATCAGCTTACGCCTAGTCCATATCTCATATGCAGTCTTTGTGACTGATTAATTTGGAATTCAGTTGAGAACATGACAAGTAGTCTCAAGAGCATAATCCTAAAAGGAGACTGACAAACTTGTAAACTCCATCATGTATCGGACTATATCTAACAAAGTCGATTCTAATAAGAGAAAATCCTATTCTTTTTTAGATATGCCAAAAACTCACTAGAAAGGTATACTCTTCTTGATCTGACCAAAGAGTTTCAATACTCTTCCCAATTTATTTCTCCATCTTATTATGAAATTATTTGAATATTTCAAATGATCCAACTTTATGGCAAACATATTCGTAAATCCAATATATCAGTATGTATCAGATATGATCAAGCCTAAATTATTAAAAATAGATATTTGTGACATTATCTACTCTTAGGAGTTTGTTTGTTGTGTACTATACACTAACAGGCTGTAACTATTCATAAATGCCACTTTTTTAGTTGTCCACCATGATTTTGACATCATGCATAATGATATCACAAAAATTATTCTATATTGATAATGTAAATCCATCCTTAGCTAGAAGGCCTATGATAATCACATTCGTCAAAATGGACAATGGTGACAATCACCGAAAATGACATTATTAGAATCAAAAACTTGCTTGAGAATTCCTAAAGCCAGAACCAAAACATGACTTTCAGGTCCAACATTTAAAATTTTTTTATTGTTTCTAATCTTTCTACTAGTCTGAAGTCGTTGTAACAATTTGCATGAACTTTCGATATCCAATACACAGGTAGTAGTGTGACAAATAGAGAAATCACAAGGTGTTATCATATAAATACCTTGTCTAGTAATCCTTTGCTGATTTTTCTTTTTTAACTTGTTCGAATCAAGGGACTCTGCCAGATAAAGTTAACTTTAGACTCTTTTGTCAGTTCGGACTCAGCCCAAGCACGACTCTTTTGCACTTTCTTTTTCTTTTCTTTCTCAAAGGATTATTGTTCCACTAAAGACACATCTTCAGAGGTGCAAAAAGAACTCCTTCAATATTTGAAGGATTTCTTTCCACTGAGCATCATCGAATTTACAATTAAATTCATATTTTTTATTGCTCTCAAAAATACCACATGGTGATATGATTATTTGGCCATTTCTAATAAGTGCCTTTTGATCGCATCATGTGTGTTGGATGTGGGAACATTAGGTGCTGGATCTATAATCATATATAGGATCCATTCATACTTTAAAACTACTTACAACTTCTGATACCAACTATCGAAGTTGGATCCTATAAATAAGTCACTGTCAAACAGTGAATGAAGCAACGGACGTCTACCCATAACTGAAAGAAAAACACAAGACCTCTGTATTTATGAATTGATTAAGCCTAAAGATTTGGATTTTAGTCTAAAGGTTCTCCCACTATTTTAGTCAAAATGGTAGCCTCTACCTCTAATTCGAGGAATTATCCTAATTTCTTAATGGGTACTAGAATCTACATAGACTGTATACATGTCTGAGTATGGCTCAACCAACCCATATGCATCTATAGGTTAGTTCTCAACTAATTGTTTCTCCAAATAATTTTTAGTATTAAGTTTTGCCCCAGATTTTATTTCAGTAGGCAATGAGCCTCCACTGAAAGTCCCGATTAGGTCCAACCATTAACATGAACCTACTAAGTGATTCTAACTAATGAATGATCAGGTCCGAGTATGGCTCAATCAATCTAACCATTTATCAGATAGTACAACAGAGTCATTATATGACAAATGATAATTCCATCATTTACAGAAACATCAGACGGATGGTGCTTGCAATGTCAATCAAAATAATAGATCTATTACCATTCATCTTAATGAGAGGGTATGATTTAGTTATCACCATAACTATCTCATTTTAGAAACTTAATAATTTAGAAGATTTAAGAATTAATTTAGAGAAAAGATTTGACCAGCTATTCTTAATTCTCCTACTGACTTTACCAAGTCAGATCAAAGAAGATTAAGCTTAATTTAGTCCATCCAACTAGTTATAAATCCTCCCACTGACTTCACCAAGTCATGAAGAGGACTCAAGACTAGCTGGTCAATCTAGGAGCACCTAAATCAGTCACACTGATTTACCTATGCAGCATGGGTTAGCACGAATCAATGAGTAACCTAATCAAAAGTTGATTAACCATATCGGCCAGGTAAGTGAGATCGGTGAGAGGGTATGCTAAGCTTGTTTTAGACACTATCAAAATGGCCAGGTAAGCCACTCCTAATTAAAAATTATTGATCAAAATGTCAAACTTATTTTAGACATCAATTGGTTCATCAATTTCAATTAGGTTTGCCTCAAGATTCAGGCTCGATCACTAAGCCATGATCAAGGTCCATTTAATCTAATCAAAGATATGGACTTGACCATCTATAATTATTATATTGATTCTAAAGAAATTCTGATTTAATCTAATTTAATATTTAGTTAGATTTAATCAATTTCTCTACTTGATCCATAAACTCTTTGATTCTAACCTTAGGCCTAACCCAATTAAGATGACTTGATCAAGCTAACCCACAAACCCATCAACTCATGTTTATGCGAATGATATTAGATCTTTAATTCATAATTTTAGATCTAATTAGTTTAACATAATTCTCAATTAAGTGTAGCTTCAACATGGGTTTAAGTTTAGGTTTTGAATAATTTCAATCTTTTATTTTATAAATAATTTATAATAAATTTTATACAAAAATTTTCTATTCTGAAATTGAGTTGACTCAATCAACATTAAGCTGACTATACAAGGAGATTGGGTCAACTCAGTTCAAAACTAGATCGGCTCAGTAATTGTATGAGCACATTTTAAAGAGTTTCAGATATGAAAAATCTTGCATAATCCTAAAATAAAATCAATCATAAATATCCTTTTAGATTATATCTAAATTTTTTATAGTTTTAGATTTTATTTTTTTATGATTAAAATAATTTTAATTACATAGATTAGATGTTTTATATTTCATACAACTTTGTATCACATACAACAAACCTAGGGTTTCAAAATCTAAGATTTTATAGAAAAGTAAGTTCTTCCTTTCGCATTCTTCTTCATGGGATTTAATCACATGGCACCCTTACACACCATAAGAATATCCCATCGAATGAGAATAGAGGGCCTTTAAATCATTCTTGCTCCTATGACCGGACGATCTGGTGATCAACCCAATCTAAGTACTTGCTAATCGGATCATCTAATCTAGTCACATATCATATATACTTAAATTTAGATCTAATTTAAATTATATCAGATTTGATTACAAGTTTAGATCACATCTAAATCAAATCATAAATATCACATATAATATGTAAAAATAGATTTTATCAAAGATCAGCACAAACTAGGATAATTTGTTCACTGTAAGGGATAAACCTTACAGTAGGACAACCTTATTTTAGTTTGTGCAATCTATCATTAATTAAATTCAAACCTAAGATATCATATATCAGATCTAAATAAAATTAAATTTCAAATTTAATGAGCATACATAATAAGTTATAATGAACTTAGGCTTTGATACCACTGTTAGAAAACGTAGACGATTTCATGCATGTATTTTAAAAATTTTTGAAATAAAATTAATCATATTAATCTAACATGCATATAATCAGATCATTAAATTAACTTACTCTAGAATTTATGATATGATATGTGTTATATAAAATCTAAAAAAAAATTATAAGATAAAATCTGCATGCATACATGTGAGCAGTAGATCAAATCTACTTCTATCTGAGTTCAGAACTTGATATCTAAATGTGGATCGATGATCATCGCTATTGAGAGATGTGGTAAAGATGATCCTTGTTGATTGATTGTAGCCACACATGCGTTCAGCCTCTATAAAAAATCCACTCAAAATCTCGATCTGATCGATCTTCTCGGGAGTGCTGGCTCGCACAAAGACCATCTCTTGACTGATCTGGATCTTTTCTTCAAATCTTTGAAACCTTTTTAGAGATTGAAGATTGACTTTTGGAGAAGATGAGGATCTAAAAAAATATGGAGAAGAGACTCTCTTCTCTTTTTCTTTTTCTCTCTTTCCAAACGCGTAGAAAGAAACCCTAGAAGACTAGGTTTTGCACACACCCCAAGAGAGAGGACTCTCCTCTCTTTTTTTTTCTCACCATAAACCACACCCCAAGGCCTTCTCACATGAAGGCCCTTTCTCTAGTATCTTACATGCACAAAAGTGAATGAAATCTTTTTTTTATTTGGTGTGTAAGGAGTGAGGATGAAGAGTCCAACAATGTTTGGACTCTTCCTTTCTTTTGTCATACATTCTCAAAATTTCACCATCCAAAAAATATGTGACACCTTAAATAACTTTCTTTCATGTGGAATCAGATCTCCATCTAATTTTCCACTATGAAATCCTCCATATTGTTGCACAAAATAAGAGGGAAAGAAGGTATGGGCTGCAAGATCTTATAGATAAGGTCAAACCCTATCTAATATGGTAATTAATTCAAATCATATTTGAACCTACCATAAAGACCAGATTTTATCTGCTTTTGGATGTGAGAAAGAGAGGAAAGAACACTCTTTTATGTGGAGAAAACTTCACACAAAAAGCTTTTTGGCATGAAGAAATATGGGCATCCAAAGTTGGGTGGTGCAAGGGAAGAGTCCTACACTTCATGGACTCTTAGTTTTCTTATTTGACTCCTAACCAAATCTCATTTAGTTAAGCCCAAATAAATAAATAAAATTTAATTTAATTAGATTTATAAATTTTTAATCAAATTTTAATCAAATTAAGAATTGATTAAACCAAAGTCCTACTCAAATCAGAGATAATTCTCCCTTAGTGATTAGATCATCTCATAACTTAATCGGGTCAAACCTAATTGAATCTAATTCAATTAGATTTTATCAAATTTTCTTTGCTCAATCAAATTAAGTTAATTAGTAATCTAATTATTAATTAATTTTTTATTAATTCACTAACACTTAGTGAATAAATTTATTGTAACTTTTGCATAAGGTTAACAATCAATCGAATTGATGATTAAACCCTTGAATAATTCTTAATCATTAATCAGCCACATGATCAGTCAAAATTTTTTTTTGACTGTGATCCCATAGGTTTAAATCTAAACTGATAGTATAGAAATAAATTTTTAAATCAATCGATGTAATCATCTAGTAATGGGATCCGACGTCCGGATAGGTTGAATGATGGCGAAGCATTATTTAAGAACCTACTGACGTATGGTTACCGTATAATTCAGTCCTTTGGTCCTAATGCTCAAGGATGATCTAAGATTTAACTGTCAATCCTAGATAAGTCATCCACATTATATTTCAATCTTTTAAATCCATCACATGGATTATTCGAGCTCAGATTTTGCTAAATTGAAATATATTGATACATATCTCCTATTAATTCAGAGGGGTCAATCCCACTTGACTCATGCACTGACTTGATAAGTATTTGACTGTATCCAAAAATCTTCCATCACTGAATTAAAAATTCAGATAGTCTGATATTAAAGTATAGTGAGTTGCTTGCAAGTCATCGTGGTGATCTCAGATCGGAGGGATACT
The DNA here is from genome assembly GCF_000442705.2 of Elaeis guineensis. NCBI lineage: Eukaryota > Viridiplantae > Streptophyta > Magnoliopsida > Arecales > Arecaceae > Elaeis > Elaeis guineensis. The sequence continues at coordinate 60,650,153 of NC_026001.2, forward strand.
TATACCCATACCCTTCTCGAGCTTCTCTTGACAGTAGAGTGCTCCGCAGTTGATCACATTTCATGAGAATATACTTTTACATCTCATCTGTATATCATACTAGTGTATCCATATCATTTGGTTATAAGGACAATCAATGCAAATGGCACACAACGACCTACACTTGATATCGCTATCGTCCTAGTAATAGCGTATCATTTGATCGCGAACTAGTTTAAAGACTATGCGATAAATTCTTCTTTATTGATTAAAGTAATTCTAAAGATTTCATCACAACACTGGTATTCTTTTAAAAGATATAACTTCGTGATAAAAAAGATCAAATAATTTTTATTATTGATCAATTAATATATATTTATAATTAGCACAATTATCCAATGATTATCTTTAGGATATATTTTCCAACACGTCGAGCACTAGATTGGAGAGCCATAGCTTGCTGCCATAGGCCACAACCCCAATCATCATTTCCAAGCAAGAATCCCTTGGGTTGGGGAAAGAAGAAAGAGGATTCATGAATACCCTATTTGTCTAACCAAAGGAAGAAGAAGAGAGGAAGAAGGAGAAAAAAAAAAGAAAAAAAGAAGAGACTTTTTCTCTCTTCTCTCTCTCTCTTTCTTTCTTCTTCCTTCTTTCTCTCTCTTATTTCATCTCTATTAGGGTTCTTGGATCTTAGAAAAAAGAATTTTCTCTAACAGCCTAGACTGATTAATCAGAAATCTCGGACGCTATCACCTAGCTAATCCTTATGGGGATACTAAATTTTAGGAATTTTATTTTTAAGATAATTATGATAGAATTTTGATCAAAGTATAATTTTCATATATTAGGTCTATAGATGGATTTTCAAGATTAATTGGATCCTTTGAATTTGCTTTTAAGATAAGTAGTGTTTTATCTTTACTAAATTTATCTAACAATTTATAAATTAATTAATTGTAAAGGATCCTGCCAATGGGGGTTAATATGTTGGTAATTAATTAGTTTTGAAGATCTATGTCACCAGCAAACCAATGACATATCATTAGCAGACTAATGACAAAGCATCAACAAATCAGTAGTTTCGAAGGACTTGCTGTCAGATGATTTGCAGCTCATCGCAAGATGATATACAATTTTATGATCCTACCAAAGAAAAAATATGGTCAGCTCATGGTTGATAAGAACTTGAGAATTTGATGAAATTGAGATTATAAATATAAATTATTTTTATGATGAGTTAAAATTCTATGTACGAATATTTGATTATATGATACATCGAGATCTAAATTTTTGAACTGACATATTTATTATATTATTTTAGTAAATTGATATATATATAACATTGCTGCCTGATTTATTTAGTTAAAGATATTCATTACTTGTCTGTTTAGCTTATGATGAGTTTTTTTTTTTTTTTTTCAGATTTAGAAAATTAGCTTGATACGGAGTTTTATTGTAGGAGTGTGATTCAAGAAGGAGTTAGCCTACTTATTTGATGTTGGATTTATTAGAGTTGATGCTAGAGCTTGTTTAATGTTGACTTTATTCTGAAAGAAATATGCGGTAGTGTAGTACATGCAATTTTAAAATTTTATGCAGTAGAAATAATAGATTAAATAATTTAATCCTAATCACATATATAAGATCCTATCTTAGACTATCACATCATGATTTTTGATATGAAAATATATACTTTAGCTCTGAAAATAAAAATCGTATCGATCTCATCGATGCTGAAATTTTAGATCTAACTATTAGATCTACCATAGGAATCAAAATAAGTTAGAGATCATTACCAAACAAGTTTGATCTTGATCTCCTCTAGTCCAATGGTTGGAAAAAGTATTCTTCAGATTGCTCATAGCCACACGGAGTCATCCGGCCTTTATAGGAAGATCCACATAAAGACAAGTGTAGATTAGGGACTTGGATGTGCTAGCCTGCAAGCAACTTCGACAGCTGATTTATTCCTCCTCCTTCAAGTATCCGAGATACTCCAAAGCAAGAGAGAATTAAGAGGAGGAATAGAGGAGGAGAAGAAGAAACTCTGAAAATAAAAAACACTGAGGAAATGATCATGGGACGTCCAAGAGAGAGGACCCCTTTCTATAGATTAGGAATTAGGGTTTTCCAAGGAAGGGCACCAAGAGTCAACACCAAAATCTCCTTTTGGCATCTCAAAAAATTCCAAAAAAAATATTAAGATGTGGAGAAAGATTTTAAAGTCTCACATGCCAAAAAATTCTTCAAGAAAAATAATAAAAAAATTAATATGATGCCAACAATATTCTATATATGAAAAAATCTCTTTCCTAGTTTATCTCTTATCTCTAATTCGGATCGCATTCAAATTAGACAAGAGATAATATTATGACTCATCAGCTATTATTATCTACTCTTATTGGACCCTCTATCATGATGCCAAAAATCACAATCCAAATCCAATTAGGTGTGGAGAAATTGGCATGGGTTCAGGAGTCACGCAGGAGATAAGGATAGAGTTCTAGTTTGACTTGGACTCTTCATTTCTAATTCAATTCTAATCCAAATAAAATTTGGATTGAATCCACTAATAGAAATGAATCTAATCTAATTAAAAATTCAAATATTTTATCAAATTTCTAATCCAATCAAGAATTAGTCAAATCAAAACTCTGATCGAATCAGGATCAAATTTTCTTTGTAATCGAGCTCGATCATATCAAATCCAATCAGAGTCGAACTGAATCTAATTTAATTAGATTTGATCCAAAGCTCTTTGCTTAATCAAATTAAGTTAATTAGTAATATAATTACTAATTAATTCTCTATAAATAGTAAAGTTTCAGTCCCAATGAAACTCTCCCCCAAAGTCTTAATCCGAGTAGGACTCTTCACCAGAGTCACAATCCAATTGGACTCTTCAGCCATCAGATTTGATCAAATCTTCTAATGCATGTGATCCCATAGGTTTGAACCTAAGTTGATAGCATAGAAATAATTTTTTATACTAATTGATGTAATCATCTAGCAATGATGATCCAACGATCGAATAGGTCGAAGTATTGCAAATCAACCTTCTAGAACCTACTGGCATATGGTTATCGTATAATTCATCTCTTTGACCTAAATACTCAAGGTGACCTAGAGTTTAACTGTCAAGTTTAATTTAGTCGACCATATTGTATTTCAATCTTTCAAATCTATCTCATGGATTACCTTGGTTAAGATTTTACTGAATTGAAATACACTGATGTATATCTCCTACTAATTTAAAGGAATTAATTCCATCTTGACTCACACACCGACTTGATAAGTACTTGACTGTACCTAATAGCCTTCCATCACTAAGTTAGAAATCTAGATGGTTCAGTACTAAAGTACAGTGAGTTGCTTATAAGTCACCGTGGTGGTCTCAGATCGGAGGGATGCTTATACCCATACCCTTTACGAGCAACTCTTGACAGCAGAGTGCTCGACATATGATTATGTCGATACGAATGTACTTCTACATTCCATCTATATGTTATAACAGTGTCTCCATACTCTTTGATTAAGAAGACAATCAACTTATATGGCACACAATGATCTATACTCGATAACACTATTGTCCTATTAATAGCATATCATTTGATCGTGAATATTTTTAAGAACTTAATGACAAATCCTCCTTTGTCGATTAATTATAGTCCTAAGAACTTCATTACAATATAGAAGTTCAAAGATGGATAATTTATAATAAAAATATCAAATAATTTTTATTAATAAAAATTCATATATAATTTACTGTTGGAGAACGCAGGCGATTTCATGCATATATTTTGAAACTTTTTCAAAAAATTACAGTAGAAAGCTATTAAATTAATCAAATTAATCTAATATGCATATGATCTAATCATCAAATCAATCTACTCTAGGATCTATAACATGTTATGTTGCATATAAAATCTGAAAAAATACTGAAGATAAAATCAGCATGCATGCATGTGTGCAGTATATCACATCTATTTCTAATCTGAGTACAGAACTCGATACCTTTGCATGGATCGATGATCATCACTGTTGAGAGATATGATGGAGAGGATCTTTGTTGGTTGCTCACAGCCACACACGCATCTGACCTTTATGAAAAATTTACTTGAAGCTCCGATCTGATCGATCTTCTTGAGAGTGTTAGCTCACGCGAAGACCTTCTTCTTGGCAAATCTGATTTTTTTTAAAAAAAATTTTAAAATTTTTTTAGAGATTGAAGATAAACTTATAAAGGAGATGAATAGGTAAAAGAAAGATCAAGAAGAAAATAATTTTTTTCAAATTTATTTTCTCTTCTCAAACCCTTAGAACCAATAACCTAAAATTCAAATTTTTTCGCACACCCCAAGGGAGAGGACCCTTCTCTCTATTTTTTACATCATGAACCATACCTAAACTTCCACCATATGAAGAGCTCTCTTTTGATATCTTATACACATAAAAAAAACCATAAAAGCCCCTTTTATAAGCATGTAAGGAGGTGGGGTGAAGAGTCCTAGTGATCCTGGACTCTTATAGGATTCCACCTCCCTACACAATTCTATGTCCCAAAATAGATAAAAAAAATATGGGACATCCTTCCCATATTTTTTTATAGTAAATAAATTCTCCAACTAATCTTTCACAAAAAATCTCTTCAAAATATCACACATATAAAGAGAATAAATTTATTAGCATGGAGAGGTTGATCTAGATGAGAACAGATTCTCCTGATAAGGAATATTTTAAAATCCAAGTTTAGAACCTTCCTTTTATCAAAATCAATTCAGATTTGGATGTGACATATATAAGGGAAAGGACTCTTTGGAATGATAAAATTTTATACAAAATAATTTTGTGTGTAGAGATATATGGCATGAAAACTGGGTTGGTGTAGGGAGAAGAGTCCTATTCCAATAAAGACTCCTAATTTTCTTATTTGAATCCAAACCAAATCATATCTGGTTTAACCAAAATAAAATATATAAAATCTAATCTAATTAGATTTATAAATTTTTAATTAAATTTCAATCAAATTAAAAATTAATTGAACTAAAATCCTAATCAAATCAGGGACAATTCTCTCTTAGCGATTAGGTCATCTCATAACCTAATCGGATCAAACCTAATTGAATCTATTTTAATTAGATTTTATTTAATTCTTTTTACTTAATCAAATTGAGTTAATTAGTAATTTAATTACTAATTAATTTTTTATTAATTTATTAATATTTGATACATTAATTTATTATACCTTTTGCATAAGGTTAACCATCAATCAAATTGATGATTAAGCCCTCGAACGATTTTCAATCATTAATCAGCCACATGATTAGTTAGAAATTTTTTTTGAGTATGACCTCATAGGTTTGAATCTATGTTGGTAGCACAGGAATAACTTTCTGAATCAATTGATATAACTATCTAGTAATGATGACCCAACATCCGGATAGGTCGAATGATGGCAAAGCAACATTCAAAAACCTATTGACGTATCGTTACTGTATATTCATCCCTTTGACCCTAATGCTCGAGGATGACCTAAAATTTAACTGTCAATCCTAGATAAGTCATCCACATTATATTTCAATCTTTTTCAAATCCATCATATGGATTATCCGGGCCCATATTTTGCTAAATTGAAATACACTGATGCATATCTCTAACTAATTCAGAGGGATCAATCCCATCTTGACTCACGCACCGATTTGAAAAGTACTTGACTGTATCCAAAAATCTTCCATCACTGAATTAAAAAATTTAGTTAGTCCGACATCAAAGTACAGTGAGTTGCTTGCAAGTCACCATGGTGGTCTCAGGTCGGACGGACACTTATACCCATACCCTTCGTGAGCTACCTTTGACAGTAGAGTGCTCCACTGTTGGTCACGTTCAGTGATGATGTACTCCTACATCTCACCTGCATGCTATACCAGTATCTTCATACCATTTGGTTATGAGGATAACCAACGCATATGGCATACAACGACCTATACTTGATATCGCTATCATTCTAGTAGTAGCGTATCGTTTGGTTGCGAACCAGTTTAAAAACTATACGATAAATCCTCCTTTATCGATCAAAGTAGTCCTAAGGGCTTCATCATAACATAAAAGTTCATTAGAAGATGTAACCTTGTGATAAAAAATATCAAATAACTTTTATTATTGATCAATTCATATATATTTATAATCAGCACAATCATCAAACGATTGGCTTTAGGACATAGTTTCCAACAACTCCCACTTGGACTAAAGCCAATCAATATAATATCATATATCCATCTTTGATTTATCATCTCAAAACTCCTAGATACCGAGGTTTTAGTAAATAGGTTGGTCAAATTTTCTTTTTCATCGATCTTTTAAAGATTGACGTCACCTTAACAGATTTTTTGAATAAGGTGGTAGCGATGCAAAATACTTGGTAAGCTAATGGGACTTCGGCTTCTTGGCATGAGCTATAGCTCCAGTGTTAACAATACAGTAGGACCATCATTGGATGGTGCCACTCTTAGCTTACCAGTGAACCTATACAATCACATAGCTTCCTTGTAAGCATCGAATGCTGCAATGCATTCTGCGTCGCAATTTAAATTTGGCAATATTTTTCTGCTTGGAACCTCTCCAACAGATTGCTCCATTATTTAAGGTAAGAATGTATTTTGATATGTTCTCGCTATTATTATATCCAACTAAAAATTGAAGTCATATTCCATAAATTTTAAGTTAGATTCTCTATAATCGAGTCACCGATCCTTAGTATTTCTCAAATACTTAAGGATGTCCTCCTAGTGATTCTAACCCAAACCTTGCAAGTATCCACTCACTATCCTAGTGAGTATACCATATCCGATCTCATATATGGTGTAATGATAGAATAAATTCTACTCATAAACACCCTATGTATGTTGAACCGAGAAAATTCAAGCAGTCTCTTAGATCTATCTCTATAGATCTTTATCACTAGGATGAGAGATATTTTTCTCAAAGTCCTTTATGGAGAACAATAATAACAGTAAAACTTTTATTTTCTGTAATGTAAGAAATGTCATTCTCAATTAAGAGAATTTCATTGATATACAAAATAAGAAATATACTCATAGAACTATTAATCCATTTGTATTTGCAGAGTTTTTCTTCATTCTCAACAAAGCCATGCATTTTGATCACTTATCAAAATGCACGTTTCAACTTCAAAATATTTAGCATTGCCACAAGAGAAAATATCTCGTTATGGTCAATATCATAATATTGACAATACCCTTAGGCAACCAGACGAGCTTTGTAGATCTCCACCTTCTCATCTGTGCTACTTTGATCCTATTGGAGATCCATTTACACTCTATTAACATTATCCTTTAGAGTGAATCAACGAGTGTCTATACACTGTTGACCTTCATGGACTCCATTTCGGACTTATGGCTCCAAGCTATTATTCGAAGTCGAATCTCTGTATGGCATCCATGTAGGTGATTAAATCTTTGTTGTTCTCATCGAGTTCAATAGATCACGTCCCGGACCTAGATACCGAAGTATCTATCCGACGGATGTGGTACTCTATCGGATCTCCTTAATGGTGCCTCTACAATAGGTTCTGAGTTTGATCTAATCAAATCTAGTTCTATGGGTTCACTAGATTGTGTTGGTTCTTCTACTTGTTGAACTTTATAAGTTTTACATTAAAAGCATCAGTACCTTCACCAAGGTACTCTTTTTTTGAAAAGAACATCAAACAACTCTTGTTCTTTAGCATGGTAGAAGTTATATCCCTTAGATTCTTTGGTTATCCTATAAAATTATATATATAGGATCGGGATCTAAGCCAATCGGTCTACAAATGCTTGACATAAAACAAACACTCCCAAACCCCAAGGTAAGAAAGTATCGGCTTATGTCTAGTTCATATCTCATATGGAGTCTTTGTAATTGATTAATTCAGAATCCAGTTCAGAATATAATAAGTAGTTTCAAGAGTATAACCTTAAGAGGAGACTGACAAATAAAGTCGATTTCAATAGGAGAGAATCCTATTCTCTTCTAGATATGTCAAAACTTATCCGAAGGGCATTCTCCTCTTTGGTCTGATCGAAGAGTTTCAATGCTCTTCTCAGTTTGTTTCTCTATCTTATTATAGAATTATTTGAATATTTCAAATAATTCAAATTTATGACAAACATATTCATAGATCCAATATATCAGTATATATCAGATTCAAAATATCATTGGCTTGTTTACCTTTTTCAGTAAAAGGTGACTTGGTCATCTTACTAAAGAGATAGGATTAACAGGTTGACAATGATTCACAATTATTAACTTCAAAAATTATCTTCTGTTATTCTTATTCTTGTTTAATGATCGAGCTTAAATTGCCAAAGGTAGACATTTATGACATTATCTATTTTCGAGTTTGTTTATTGTGTACATTATACTAACAGATTGTGACTATTCATAAATGTCATTTCTTAGCTGTCCACATGATTTTGACATCATTCATAGTGAAATCATAGAATCATTAGACAATAGTGACAATCACTAAAATGACATTGTTGGAATTGAAAATAAGCTCGACGATTCCTAAAACTAAGATTGGAATATAACTTCCAACTCCAGTGTTCAGGAAGCTCTTGCTATTTCCAATCTTTCTACTATCCTGAAGTCATTACAATAATTTGCATAGACTTCTGATATCCAATACCCAGATAGTAGTATCACAAATAAAGAATCTTATTCTCTTCTAGATATGTCAAAACTTACTCGAAGGGCATTCTCCTCTTTGGTCTGACCGAAGAGTTTCAATGCTCTTTCCAATTTATTTCTCTACCTTATTATGAAATTATTTAAATATTTCAAATAATCCAAATTTATGACAAACATATTTATAGATCCAATATATCAGTATATATCAGATTCAGAATATCATTGGCTTGTTTACCTTTTCCAGCAAAAGGTGACTTGGTCATCTTACTAAAGAGATAGAATTAACAGGTTGACAATGATTCACAATCATTAACTTCAAAAATTATCTCCTATTGATCTTATTCTTATTTAATGACCGAGCTTAAATTACCAAAGGTAGACATTTGTGACATTATCTACTTTAGAGTTTGTTTATTGTATACATTATATTAACAGGCTGTGACTATTCATAAATGTCATTTCTTAGTTGTCCACATGATTTTGACATCATTCATAATGAAATTATAAAATCATTAGATAATAGTGACAATCACTAAAATGATATTGTTGGAATTGAAAATAAGCTCGATGATTCCTAAAACTAAGATTGGAACATAACTTCTAACTCCAATGTTCAGGAAGCTCTTGCTATTTCTAATCTTTCTACTATCCTGAAGTCATTACAATAATTTGCATAGACTTCTAATATTTAATACCCAGATAGTAGTGTCACGGATAGAGAAATCATAAGGTATTATCATATAAGTATCTTGTCCAGCAATCTTTTACTGATTTCTCTTCTTTTGTCGGTTCGGATCAAGAGACTCTGTCAGACTAGATTAATCTTAGACTTTTTTGTCAGTTCGGACTCATTAGCCCAAGCACGACTCTTTTGCACTTTTATTTTCTTTTTCTTTCTTAAAGAATTATTGTCACACTTAAGACATATCTTCAAAGGTGCGAAAGAACTCCTTCAACATTTGAAGAATTTTCTTCCACTGAGCATCATCGAATTTACAACTAAATTGTGTTCTTTGCTACTCTCAATGACACCACACGGTAATATGATCATATGGCCACTTCTGATAAGTATCTTTGATTGCATCACATGTGTTGGATATGAAAACTTTAGATGTTGGATCCATAATCATATTTAGGATTTATTCATACTCTAGAACTATTTGTAACTTCTGATACCAATTATCGAAGTTGGATCATATAAATTAGTCACTGTCAAACAGTGAATGGAGCAACTACATCTAGCCATAACTGAAAGGAAAACACAAAACCTCTATGTTTATGAATTGATTAAGCCTAAAGACTTGAATTTTAGTCTAAAAATTCTCTCACTATTTTAGTTGAATTGGTAGCCTTTACCTCTAATTCGAGAAATAACCTTTATTCCTTAGTGGATATTAGAATCCACACAGACTGCATATAGGTCCGAGGATGGCTCGATCAACCTATATAAATCTATGGATAGGTTTTCAATCAATTATTTCTTTAAATAATTTTTAGTAATTAATTTTACCTCAAATTTTATTTCAGTAGGCGATGGGCCTCCACTGAAAATTTTGGTTAGGTCAAACTATTAACATAAACCTACTCAGTATTTCTAACTAATAAATCTAATCTCGAGAATGGCTCGATCAACCCAACCATCATCAGATAGTATAACAAACTCATCACATGATGAATGATAATTCCATCATTCAGAGAGAACATCAGATGGATGGCGTCTGCAATGTTAATCAGAAATAATAGATCCATTATCATTTACCTTAATGGGAGGCTATGATCTAGTTACCTCCGTAACTAGCTCATTTTATGGACCTAATAATTTAGAAGATTTAAGAATCAGTTTAGAGAAGAGATGAGAAGAGATCAATCAGTAAACCATAATCCTCCCACTGATTTCACTAAGTTATTGAATTGGATTTGGATCATACTAGTTGAAATGGTACCTAGATCATTCACACTAATCAACCTTAATGGCATGGATCAACTCGAATCACTTAGCGATCTAATTAAGACATAATTTACCAAATTGGCCAGGTAAGTGAGATCGATGGGAGGGTGCTAAGCTTGCTTTAGATAGCATCGAAATAGCTAGGTAAGCTGCTCCCAATTAAAAATCACCGATCAAAATGCCAAACTTACCTTAGACACCAATTGGTTAATTAGTTTTGATTTGACCAACCTAATGATTCGGGTTCAACCACTGAGCCACAATCAAGGTCTATTTGATCTAATCAAAGACATGGACTTGACCATCTACAACTATTGTATTGGTTCTAGAAAAATTCTGATTTAATCTAATTCAATATTTAGTTAGATTTAATCAATTTTTTTAGTTAGTTCATTAACTTTTTGATTCTAACCTTAGGTCTAATCTAATTAGAAGGATCTGATTTGAGCTAATCTATGCCCCAATATTTTATGCGAATGATATTAGATTTTTAATTTACAATTCTAGATTTAATCGATTCTACACTTAATTCTCAATTAAGTTCAGCATCAACATGGGTTTAGGTTATGGTTTAAAATAATTTCCACCTTTCATTTTATAAATAATTTATAATAAATTTTATGCAAAAATTTTCTATTCTGAAACTAGATTGACTCAATCAACATTGAGCCAGCTACATAAGGAGACTGAGTCAACTCAGTTTAAAACTGGATTAGCTCAGTAATTGTGTGAGCATGATTCAAAAAGTTCAGATCTGAAAATTTTTATATAATATTAAAATAAAATCAATCATAATATTTTTAGATTATATCTAAAATTTTTTATGATTCAAGATTTTATTTTTTCATGATTAAAATAATTTTAATCACATAGATTAGATGTCTTACATTTCATACAACTTTGTATCATATACAACAAATCTAAGATTTCAAGATCTAAAATTTTGCAGAAAAGTAAGTTCTTTCTTTCGCATTCTTCTTCATGGGATCTAATCATATGGCACCCCTACATGCCATAAGAGCACCCCATCGAATAGGAAGAGAGGATCTTTAAACCCTTCTTGCTCCTATGATCAGATAGCCTGATGATCAACCCAATCCAAGTACTTGCAAATCAGATCATCTAATCTAATCACATATTATATATACTTGAATTTAAATATAATCTAAATTATATTAGATCTGATTATAATTTTAGATCATATCTAAATTAGATCATAAATATCACATGCATGATATAAAATCAGATTTTTTAAGGATCAGCACAGACTAGGACAACTTTTTTATTGTAAGGGATAAACCCTACAGTAGGACAACTTTATATCAGTTTGTATGATCAATCATTAATTAAATTTAAATTAAAATATCATATATTAAATTTAAATAAAATTAAATTTCAGATTTAATATACATATAAATCATGTCATAATGAACCTAGGCTCTGATACCATTGTTAGAGAATACAGGCGATTTTATGTATGTATTTTAAATTTTTTTATAAAAATTATAGCAGAAGATAATTAAATTAATTAAATTAATCTAATATATATATAATCTAATTATTAAATCAATCTACTTGAAGATCTATGATATATTATATTGTATATAAAATCTGAAAAAATACTGAAGATAAAATCAGCATGCATGCATGTGTGCAGTAGATCACATCTACTTCTAATCTGAGTTCGGAACTCGATACCTTTACGTGGATCGATGATCACCACTATTGAGAGATATGATGGATAGGATCTTTGCTAGTTTTTTATAGTTACACATGCATCCGACCTCTATAAAAAATTCATTCGAAGCCCCGATCTAATCGATCTTCTCGGGAGTGCTAGCTCGCATGAAGATCTTCTTCTTGATCGATCTGGATCTTTTCTTTAAATCTTTAAAAATTTTCTTAAAATTGAAGATAAACTTCTAGAAGAGATGAAGAGGTAAAAGAAAGATGAAGAAAAAAATAATTTTTTTTTAATTTATTTGCTCTTTTCAAACCCTTAGAACCAAAAATCTAAAATTTAGGTTTTTTCTGACACCCCAAGAGAGAGGACCTTCCTCTCTATTTTTCATGTCATGAACTATGCACAAACTTTCACCACATGAAGAGCTCTCTTCCAGTATCTTACACACATAAAAAAAATCATAAAAATCCCTTTTATAGACATGTAAGAAGGTGGGGTGAAGAGTCCTAGTGATCCTGGACTCTTACAGGATTCCACCTTCCTTCAAAATTCTATATCCCAAAATATATCAAAAAAATATGGGATACTCTTTTTCATATTTTTTTATAATAAATTAGTTCTCTAACTAATTTTTTACAAAAATCTCCTCAAAATATGATATATATAAGGAGAAAAAAATTTATTGGCATGGAGAGGTTGATCTGGATGAGAACAGATTCTCCTGATAAAGAATATTTTAAAATCTAATTTTAAAATTTTTCTTTTATCAAAACTAATTTAGATTTAGATGTAAGATAGATAAGGAAAAGAACTCTTTGGTGTAAAAAAATCTCATACAAAATAATTTTGTGTGTGGAGATATATGGCATGCAAACTGGATTGGCGCAGGGATAAGAGTCCTATTCCAATAAGGACTCCTAATTTCTTTATTTGAATTCAAACCAAATCACATTTGCTTTAGCCCAAATAAAATATATAAAATTTAATTTAATTAGGTTCATAAATTTTTAATCAAATTTTAATTAAATTAAAAATTAATTAAATCGAAGTCCTAATCAAATTAGGGATAATTCTCCTTTAGCAATTAGATCATCTCATAACCTAATCGAGTCAAACCTAATTGAATCTATTTCAATTAGATTTTATTTAATCTTTTTTATTTAATCAAATTAAGCTAATCAAAAATCTAATTATTAATTAATTTTTTATTAATTTATTAATATTTGATAAATTAATTTATTGTAACTTTTGCATAAGGATAACCATCAGTCATATTGATGATTAAGCCCTTGAACGATTCTCAATCATTGATCAGCCACATGATCAGTTAGAATCTTCTTTTGAGTGTGATCCCATAGGTTCGAATCTAAGTCGGTGGTACAGAAATAACTTTTTGAATTAATCGATGTAACCATCTAGCAATGATGACCCAACATTCGAATAGGTTGAATGATGGCGAAGCAACATTCAAGAACCTATTGGCATATGGTTATCGTATAATTCATCTCTTTGACCCTAATGCTCAAGGATGACCTAAAATTTAACTGTCAATCCTAAATAAGTCATCCATATTTGTTGCTCCTAGATTGATTTTGATGATTACAAAGCAGATTGAAGGGATACAAACAATTGAAAAAGTCCTTATGCTCTTCAAGGGCAAAATCATAATTTCACTAAAATCCTGATTTGATAGTACCATTTGGTAGAACAAATGATTTGAAATCTATTGGTGAAAATTTCATTGTGTTTGGACTTATATTTTTGAAGTTATGAAGGTTTGAAGTGCATGAGTCGACTCATGAGTCAACTCATGGCACTATGAGCTGAATGGCACGCAAAAAATTCCCATGGCACGCTGGATTTTTGGCTTGGCACGACCTGTGAGTCGACTCATGAGTCGACCCACAAGGCATGAGTCGACTCATGAGTCGACCTCTGCTGATTTGGGCCAAAAAATCCAGAAATCCAAGTTTCTGGTCTTTGCAACAGAAGTCGACTCATGAGTCGACTCCTGATGCATGAGTCGACTCATGAGTCGACCCCTGCGACGGGAAATGTCAGCAACGGCTATTTTTTTGCCCATTTTAATTGCCATTTATGCTTCCTAAAAATCCTCTAACGGCTCTTTATCTGCCTAAATTGTTTTCTCTTGCTACTAATGCCATAAAATGCTTAAAATGGTGAAAGGAAATTACAGATTAAATAGCAGATCAAATTGCAAAGAAAAGGTGTGGAAATCGGGAGATCAAACGTGAGATCAAAAGAGAAGAGAGGATCCTAAATCTGAGATCAACGAAATATTCAAGAAGAAGAGAGAGGATCCACAATATTCAAGAGAGTTTGTGAAAAAGAAAAGCAAGAGCATTCAAAGAGAGAATCTTTCAAGTCGATTGTTTTCAACCTTGATCTAGAGATCGTTCAAAGCTTTCAAGAGATCTTCAATCAACAATCAACCTCTTCTCAAGCGTTCAACCGTTCATTCATCTTGAGAAAATCTGAAAAAGGGGTTCTTCATTTGAGTAAAGCTTTTATTGTTATATTTGCTCATTTAAGGAGCTGTTATTGTATTCATCTGTGCTCTAAATATTCTTACTCCTTGTGAGTTTTTGCTCTTGTTTTTGAAGGATTTCCAAAACAAGGAAAGGTTGATCCGAACCTGAAATCGGAGTGTTTTGGGTTTGCTTGTACCCGAAAAACAAGTGTTCTAGCTTGGGATAGCTAGGGTCGGAGTTTCCGACGTCTTGTATTCTAGCTTGGGATAGCTAGTGTCGGAGTTTCCGACGTTTTGTATTCGGGTTGAATACAAAAGATAGTGGATTGAAATTCCCAAGTGGGATCTTGGGGAGTGGATGTAGGTGCAAGGTTAGCACCGAACCACTATAAATCCTTGTGTTTGTGGTGTGCTTTATCGCTTTATCTTATTTCTTTATTATATCCTTGCAATACTACTTTAGATAATTAATATTGATTTAAAGCCATTGTTTTGTTCTTCATAAGTTATTTGTTGGGCTTAAAATTTTTAGAAACCCAATTCACCCCCCCTCTTGGGTTGCATAGCTGGGCAACAAGTGGTATCAGAGCCAGTGCTCTAGCCCTTCTTTGATCTAACAATCAAAGAGCCAAAGATCTATGGCAACCCATGTTGGAACTTCTCTAGCCGAGGGGCAATCAACAAACCGACCTCCACTTTTCAATGGGTCTAATTACACCTATTGGAAAGCTCGGATAAAGATTTTCATACAAGCACTCGACTATGATATGTGGAGTATCATAGTGAATGGTCCTCACACACCCACCAAGATTATAGATGGTGAGGAGTCAACCAAACCCGAGAAAGAATGGGATGAGGTTGACAAGAAATTAGCATAATTAAATGCCAAAGCTATGAATGTTCTTTATTGTGCACTAGATGCTAGTGAATTTAATCGCATTTCTACTTGTGCATCTGCTAAAGAAATATGGAATAGGTTAGAAGTCACCCATGAGGGAACAAATCAAGTAAAAGAGTCTAAAATAAACATGCTTATACATAAATATGAATTGTTCAAAATAGAGCATGATGAGTCCATAACTGCTATGTTTACTCATTTTACTGATATAATCAATGGTTTAAAGAGTCTTGGCAAATCTTATACTAACAGTGAACTTGCAAGGAAGATTCTCAGGTCACTGCCAAGAACTTGGGAAGCCAAGGTGACTGCCATCCAAGAAGCAAAGGACTTGAACACTCTACCTCTAGAAGAGCTTCTTGGATCCTTGATGACTCATGAACTTAGCATGATGCAACATCAAGAGGATGAAATCAAAAAGAAAAGAACCATTGCCCTCAAATCCACAACTTCACCTGATTATGAAACAGATGACTCTGAAGATGAAGATCAGGATGAGGAGATGGCTCTCATCACCCGAAAATTCAAGGAGTTTCTAAGAAAAAGGAAACAGGGGATGAGAAAGAAATTCACAAAAGGGGATCAAAGCATAGAAAAGGAGAAAGATCAAACCCTTATATGCTACGAGTGCAAGAAGCCAGGACATTTCAGATCCGAATGTCCTCAATTGAAGAAAGGTCCAAAGAAATTCAAAAAGAAGGCAATGATGGCGACCTGGAGTGCGAGTGATGACTCAAGCTCCGACGAGGAAACCTCAACCGAACAAGCCAATCTGTGCCTGATGGCACATGAAAATGAGGTGTGTCTAGCATCCCAAGAAGGAAACAGGAAATGGTATCTTGACAGCAGATGCTCGAGACACATGACTGGTGATGAATCACAATTCATCACGCTTGATGCTAAGGATGGAGGGATGGTCACCTTTGGAGATAATGGCAAAGGAAAGATCATCGGGATAGGTAACATTGGTATCACTCCCTCCAAATACATTGAGAATGTTTTACTAGTTAAAGGTTTAAAGCATAACTTACTTAGCATCAGTCAATTTTGTGATAAAGGAAACAAAGTCATTTTTGAATCTTCATAATTAAATCAAATCCTTTTAAATCTAAAAATTAGCATGTTCTAAAATTAGAATGATTAAAAATTTACATCAAACTGATATAAGGTTGTCCTGATATAGGGTTTACCCCCTATACTGTAAAGGTTGTCCTAGTTTGATGTGAATCGATTTTTGAAAAGATATTTTTAAAAATATTTTAATTATTTTTTAGATATATATTTGATATGTGTAAATTTAGTTTTAGATCTGAAATTTGATGTATATGTGATGCATTTTTATTTAGATCTGAAACTACATATATTTGATATATGAATCATCTGTTTGCATTGTGACTAGTCCTATCAACGATGGTATTAAATTTATAGGACATAGGCATGGCAATATTTATATGGAAGACTTGAATGATTTAACTAAATTAGATAATTTTTAAAGAAAACCCCCTATGAACTTTGGAAAGAAAGAAAATCAAATATTGCATATTTTCATATTTTTGGTTGCCGATGTTTTGTATTAAATAATGGCAAAGAAAAACTTGGTAAATTTGATGCAAAATCAGATGAAGCAATCCTTCTAGGTTACTCCTCCACTAGTAAAGCATTTAGAGTGTTCAACAAAAGAACCTTAGTAGTTGAGGAGTCCATACATGTTGTCTTTGATGAATCTAACGATCTTCCTTCAAGGAAGAATGAGGGTGTTGATGATGCAGATCCACTAATAGAAGGTATGAAGGAGATCACTCTGAAAGATTCAGCAACTTCAGAAGACAAGGATCAAGAAGATGAACAAAATGAGAAAGGTGAAGAAATTCAAGAACAACCTCAAGGTACAAATGACTTACCCAAGGAATGGAGGTATGTTCACAACCACCCTAAGGAATTAATTATCGGTGATCCTATGCATGGGGTAAAAACACGTTCTTCACTTAGAGATGTACTTAATCATTGTGCTTTTGTATCTCAACTTGAACCTAAAACTTTTGAAAAAGCTGAAAATGATCATAACTGGATTAATGCTATGCAAGAAGAACTCAGTCAATTTGAAAGAAATAATGTTTGGACCTTAGTGAAAAGACCTAAAGATTATTCAATAATTGGCACAAAATGGGTCTTTAGAAACAAGTTAGATGAGCATGGAAATGTAATTAGAAATAAAGCAAGACTGGTTGCTAAGGGATATAATCAAGAAGAAGGAATTGATTTTGATGAAACCTTTGCACCTGTTGCTAGATTAGAAGCCATTAGACTTCTACTTGCTTATGCTTGCTTTATGAAATTCAAACTATTTCAAATGGATGTTAAAAGTGCATTTTTAAATGGATATATTTCTGAAGAAGTATATGTAGAACAACCCCCAGGATTTGAAAATCATGCTTTTCCCAATCATGTCTTCAGATTAAATAAAGCTTTATATGGTCTAAAACAAGCACCTAGAGCATGGTATGAAAGGCTAAGCAAATTTCTACTAAATAATGATTTTTCAAGAGGCAATGTAGACACAACCCTATTTATTAGAAGAAACCAAAATGATATGCTAATTATACAAATTTATGTTGATGACATAATTTTTGGGTCTACTAATGAATCCCTTTGTCAAGACTTTGCTAAGCTTATGCAGGGAGAGTTCGAGATGAGCATGATGGGAGAACTCACTTTCTTTTTCGGACTCCAAATCAAACAATCAAAAGAGGGAATCTCCATCACCCAAAGCAAGTACACCAAGGAACTACTCAAAAGATTTGGAATGGAGAACTGCAAACCAATTGGCACACCAATGAGTCCCTCATGTAAGCTTGACAAGGATGATGAAGGTAAAAGCGTAGACTTAAAATACTATAGAGGTATGATTGGCTCATTATTATATTTAACTGCAAGTAGGCCAGATATCATGTTTAGTGTTTGCTTATGTGCAAGATATCAATCTAATCCTAAGGAATCTCATTTGAATGCTGTTAAAAGAATCCTTAGATACTTAAATGGTACACAAACTATAGGGTTATGGTACTCTAAGGACTCACAAATTAATTTGTTAGGATATTCTGATGCTGATTTTGCTGAATGTAAATTAGATAGAAAAAGTACAAGTGGAACTTGCCAATTTCTTGGAGTAATCTAATCTCATGGTTTAGCAAGAAACAAAATTCGGTGGCACTGTCTACGGCTGAGGCCGAATACATTGCAGCCGGAAGTTGTTGTGCTCAAATCTTGTGGATTAAGCAACAACTCGAAGATTTTGAAATCAAACTTAATGAAACACCAATAAGATGTGACAATACAAGTGCCATAAATCTATCTAAAAATCCAATACAACACTCAAGATCTAAATATATTGAAATAAGACATCATTTTATAAGAGAACATGTTCAAAACAAAAATATAATTCTTGAATATGTTTGCACTGAAAATCAATTAGCTGATATCTTTACAAAGGCCCTTAGTGAGGAAAGATTCTGTGAAATTAGGAGAAATCTAGGAATTCTAGATCCATTTGTCTGAAATTTCTCAATTTCCAAAGAATAGATGTCAAAAACTCTTAGAGCTCAATTTTCAACATCTATCCTGGTCCCAAAAGCTCAGGTTTATCTCTCTAAAAACTTATCATTGAGCAAAATTCCTTCTCCCAAAATTTCAAATTTTTCTGGAATTTATTAGCATTTTTTCTGATTTTCTGAACTTCATGAGTCGACCCCCATGAGTCGACTCAATGGCAAACTTGTAAATCCCACCAACTTCCATCGGGTTCATTGTTTTTAAAACGGGAAACCTGTTTATGAGACGACTCATCTTCTCGTCGTCTTCCTTCCGAAAGCCGTCCTCTCCAACTCTTTTTGCTCCAAATCCAAGGATCAATTTCGAGGCAATTCTCCCTCCTCCTCTCCACCAAAAATCGCCTCCTTGAAAAGGACTTTTCTGTGCTTTCTCGCAGTGATAGGCGCGGGTGGAACGTGCCCTAGAACTTCACCGTTCATTCAAAATCCACTTCTTTTCTCCACCAAAATTCTTCTTTACTCTTTTGTGATCCCTCCTCCACTGAATTCAAGTCTTCTTGTTTGCTACTTTATTGGATATGGCTCCAAAGATGAAACTTTCCCAAAGGAGGAAATCAATCCGAGAGCCTGAGGAAATTGTCCGAAAGAAAAGGCATGCTCAGTCTTCCACTGTTCTCAATTCAGTTTCAGTACCTGCTCAAGGTCCCTCTCAATCCTCCATAAGCCCCAGTGTAAATCTTCTTTCTGATAGAAAAGTAGAAACCGGGAAAAATATAGATTTTCGGTTCTTTGAGAAAGAAGGCTTTACTTTTGCTACCAAGATCAAAAATCAAGGATGGGAACTTTATTGCTCTCTTAAGGAAGTCACCTTTGTTGATCTAGTCAGAGAGTTCTATCAGAACCTAAATTATGGAAACGGATCTGTGACTTCAACTGTAAAGGGGATTGACATCTGTTTGGATTCTAGAATATTGGGAGAGATACTTCAGTTGCCTAGTGAAGGATACTCATATATGGAACTCCCAATTAAAGAAGAAGGGATCAGAATTATCTTAGGAGAAGATTTTTCAGGAAAGTTAAACAAATTGGAAGCAAAGCTACTGTCCATTGAGATGAGGGTCCTGCATCAGATTGTGACAAAACTATTCTTTCCTAGGAGTGGTAGACATGACTTACTATCTGGCAGAGATGTATGTGTCATGTTTCATATCATCACTCAGACCCCCCTAAACCTCCCTACACTTATGATAGAGGCCATGAGAGAAACTTTGAACAGATCCAAGGCACACTTGCCTTATGGTATGGCCCTTACTAGAGTTTTTAGGAGGTTTGGAGTTAGCTGTGAGGGGGAGACACCTACCAAGCTTTCACATGTGGACACTTTCAACCAACACAGCCTACACCGAATGGGAATTACAAAGACTGTTGGTGGTTGGATCAAGGGCTCTGAAGAAAGAGCTGAGGAGAGAGCTGAGGAAAGAGCTGAAGACAGAACTGAAGGCAGAATAGAAGAAGAAGGTCCATCTTCTCCTGTACATGATTTCAGGGCAGCTTCACCAGATACCCAGTTCATTCATGATACTGAGGCTGGCCCTTCTGAGTTTACTAGGATGCCCACACCAGTGTATCAGCCAGAGAGCAGAGCACCTCATTCAGAGTTCAGACTGGCTGACGATCAGATCGAGCATATATCTCAGCGTGTGGCTTCTTTGTTGTCTAGCCAGTGGAGTAGTACTTCTTTTGCACCTGGAGCTACTTCTTCTGATCAGACCATTACTCCCCACATCTCCACTGTATTTCAGATGATTTCAGATCAGTCCGTCAGGATACAGCAGCTTGAGGATACCGTCTGGAGACTTACTGGCAGAGTTCTTGACTTGCAGGGGCAAGTCCTTGCATTGGCCCATCCCCAGCCACAGGAGTCTACTATTGAGGTCACAGACCTCACTGCAGAGGCTGGAAGGCTCAGAGGAGCATTAGAAGGTGGATATGAGCTACTGAGGAAAGAGATCAGAGGATCGAGTGAGCATGCTACCACCCAGTTCACTGCTCTACTTCAATCTGTTTCCAGAGCACTGAACGTACTTGATTCTATCAGACTCATGGTATCAGCCCTAGTATCTCAGCGTTCTCAGCCTCCAAGTTCATCTCGTTCTCCTACTCGTGGCAGAGGCAGACGGGATAGAGGACGCACTTCTGATCCATCATCTTCTCATACCATATCTGATGACTCCGATCCATGATTTATCTTGATCATTGACTTATCTAGATCTTAGGAGTTAGTATCTTGTTCTAAGATCTATACCTTGGGGCCATGTATTGACATTTAGCTGGTTGACTTTTATGTATTGAAACAATTATGATATTAATGGAATCATCTTTTACCTATATCTTTGTAATGATTATATTTTGGTTATATTTCAATCTCCGATACATCTGTTGAAATATTATCTTCTCCTTGTTGTTGTTTGCTGTTGATAATTGCTATATTAAGGGGGAGCAAATATTTGTGAAAAACTCTAAAGAGGAAGAAATTAAAGAATATTTCAAAAAAAGAAAAGGAAGAGTTAACTATGTTTGATGATGTCAAAAAGGGGGAGAAATTAAAATTAAACAAAAATTGAAATTAGACAAAAACAAGGATTAAAAGATTAAACAAAACTTTGAGAAATTTTGGTATCGAAATTTGGTATCAGACAGAGAAATTTGGTATCAGACAGAACTTTAATCCATCAAAAGCAAAATCATGAGTACAATGCAAATAAGTATTTTTTATATATATGCTCTGATATTCAAACTTGCTTTTGAAATTTTACTCACCTTGATACATCAATAAGAAATTTATTTTACTCTGATACATCCTACAATTTCTTTTTACTTAATCTGATACATGATAACATTTGATCCGATACAGTGTGAAGGTTTCTCTAATATATTATAACATTTGCTCTGATACTGTATGAAATTTTCTCTGATACATTAAAAATTTTCTTGCTCTGATACATTATAAAATCTTTTCTGATATCATTGTAAAAATTATTTTTGCTCTGATACATAGAAAAAGTTATTTATCTTCTCTTGCTCTGATATATCTTGAACTCAAAATGATCTAATACCCTTTTCAAATCTTTAAGAAAATGGACAAACTATTTTTGCATTTATATTACATGCCAAAAGAATCATACACTTTTCAAGCATATACACCTATAATGGATTCTTTTGAAATTAATGCATTAACATAAATATTTTTGTTCATATGTTTTGTCATCATCAAAAAGGGGGAGATTGTTGCTCCTAGATTGATTTTGATGATTACAAAGCAGATTGAAGGGATACAAACAATTGAAAAAGTCCTTATGCTCTTCAAGGGCAAAATCGTAATTTTACTAAAATCTTGATTTGATAGTACCATTTGGTAGAACAAATGATTTGAAATCTATTGGTGAAAATTTCATTGTGTTTGGACTTATATTTTTGAAGTTATGAAGGTTTGAAGTGCATGAGTCGACTCATGAGTCAACTCATGGCACTATGAGCTGAATGGCACGCAAAAAATTCCCATGGCATGCTGGATTTTTGGCTTGGCACGACCTGTGAGCCGACTCATGAGTCGACCCACAAGGCATGAGTCGACTCATGAGTCGACCTCTGCTGATTTGGGCCAAAAAATCCAGAAATCCAAGTTTCTGGTCTTTGCAACAGAAGTCGACTCATGAGTCGACTCCTGATGCATGAGTCGACTCATGAGTCGACCCCTGCGACGGGAAATGTCAGCAACGGCTATTTTTTTGCCCGTTTTAATTGCCATTTATGCTTCCTAAAAATCCTCTAACGGCTCTTTATCTGCCTAAATTGTTTTCTCTTGCTACTAATGCCATAAAATGCTTAAAATGGTGAAAGGAAATTACAGATTAAATAGCAGATCAAATTGCAAAGAAAAGGTGTGGAAATCGGGAGATCAAACGTGAGATCAAAAGAGAAGAGAGGATCCTAAATCTGAGATCAACGAAATATTCAAGAAGAAGAGAGAGGATCCACAATATTCAAGAGAGTTTGTGAAAAAGAAAAGCAAGAGCATTCAAAGAGAGAATCTTTCAAGTCGATTGTTTTCAACCTTGATCTAGAGATCGTTCAAAGCTTTCAAGAGATCTTCAATCAACAATCAACCTCTTCTCAAGCGTTCAACCGTTCATTCATCTTGAGAAAATCTGAAAAAGGGGTTCTTCATTTGAGTAAAGCTTTTATTGTTATATTTGCTCATTTAAGGAGCTGTTATTGTATTCATCTGTGCTCTAAATATTCTTACTCCTTGTGAGTTTTTGCTCTTGTTTTTGAAGGATTTCTAAAACAAGGAAAGGTTGATCCGAACCTGAAATCGGAGTATTTTGGGTTTGCTTGTACCCGGGAAACAAGTGTTCTAGCTTGGGATAGCTAGGGTCGGAGTTTCCGACGTCTTGTATTCTAGCTTGGGATAGCTAGTGTCGGAGTTTCCGACGTTTTGTATTCGGGTTGAATACAAAAGATAGTGGATTGAAATTCTCAAGTGGGATCTTGGGGAGTGGATGTAGGTGCAAGGTTAGCACCGAACCACTATAAATCCTTGTGTTTGTGGTGTGCTTTATCGCTTTATCTTATTTCTTTATTATATCCTTGCAATACTACTTTAGATAATTAATATTGATTTAAAGCCATTGTTTTGTTCTTCATAAGTTATTTGTTGGGCTTAAAATTTTTAGAAACCCAATTCACCCCCCCTCTTGGGTTGCATAGCTGGGCAACAATATTGTATTTTAATCTTTTTCAAATCCATCATATGGATTATCCGGGTCCAGATTTTGCTAAATTGCAATACACTGATGCATATCTCCTACTAATTCGGAGGGTTCAATCCCATCTTAACTCATGCATCAACTTGACAAGTACTTGACTGTATCAAAAATCTTCTATCATTGAATTAAAAAACTCAATTAGTCTGACAATAAAGTATAGTGAGTTGCTTCCAAGTCACCGTGGTGATTTTAGATCGGACAGACACTTATATCCATACCCTTCACGAGCTACCCTTGACAGCAGAGTACTCCATAGTTGGTCATATTCAGTGATGATGCACTTCTATATCTCACCTGCATGCTATATCAGTATCTCCATACTATTTGGTTACGAGGACAACCAATGCATATGGCATTCAACGATCTATACTTGATATCACTATCGTCCTAGTAATAGCATATCGTTTGGTCATGAACCAGTTTAAGGACTACGCGATAAATTCTTCTTTATCGATCCAAATAGTCCTAAGGACTTCATCACAATATAGGAGTTCATTAGAAGATGTAATCTTGTGATGAAAAATACCAAATAACTTTTATTATTGATCAATTCATATATATATTTATAATCAGCGCAATCGTCAAACGATTGGCTTTAGGACATAATTTCCAACATTTACAAGATGAGCACAATCATCAATAGGCTGACGATTGACATTGAAACATATTTTCCAACAACTCTCACTTGGACTAAAGTTAATCGATACAGTATCGAATACCCATCTTCGACTTATGGTCATCAAACTCATTGATTCTGAGAGCTTTAGTAAATGGGTCGGTCAGGTTCTCTTTTCCATCGATCTTCTGAAGGTCGACGTTACCTTGATCTACGATCTCTTGGATAAGGTGATAGCGGCGTAGAATATATTTGGTGTGCTGATGGGACCTCGGCTCTTTGGCTTGAGCAATGGCTCCAGTATTGTCGCAGTATAACAAGACAGGGCCATCAATGGAGGGTGCCACTCCGAGCTCACCGATGAACTTTCACAACTATACAGCTTCCTTCGCAGCATCGGATGCCGCAATATACTCTGCTTCACAAATAGAGTCTACCACAATGTGTTGCTTGAAACTTTTCCAGCAATCACTCCACCATTTAGGATAAAAATATAATCTGACACACTTTTACTATCGTCATGATCTGATTGAAAGTTGAAGTCAATGAATCCCACCAGTTTCAAGTCAGTTTCACCATTTATAAGCCACTGGTCCTTAGTATTTCTCAAATACTTAAGAATGGTCTTTATGACCTTCCAGTAGTTCTCTCCTAGATCAGACTGGTATCTACTTACTACCCCTAGTGAGTATGCCACGTCTGGTCTCGTACATGTCATGGCGTACATAATAAAATCCATTATCGAAGCATATAGAACTCTACTCATATACTTTCTTTCTTAAGGAGTTGTCGGATAATTTCCTTTTGAAAGAGAAATTTTTGGGCCTATCGAAAGATAGCCTTTTTTGAAATTTTCCATACTAAATTGTTTCAGCATGGTATCCATGTACGTAGATTGTGAGAGCCCAAATAGCCTCTTAGATCTATCTCTATAGATTTTCATCCTTAGGATGTAGGTTGCTTCTCCCAGATCCTTCATGGAGAACTGTGACAATAGCCACACTTTTATTTTTTGTAATGCAGAGACATCATTTTCGATTAAGAGAATGTCATCCACATACAATACAAGAAATATAATTATTGATCTATTTGCTCACTTATATATGCAAATTTTCTCTCCATTCTTAATGAAGCCATACATTATGATCATCTTATCAAAATGCATGTTCCAACTCCGAGATGCTTGCTTCAATCCATAAATGGATCTCTGAAGCTTGCACACCTTAGACTCATCTGTGGATGTGAATACTTCAGGTTGTATCATATACACCTCTTCGTTCAACTCTCTATTTAGGAAAGTTGTTTTCACATCCATCTGCCAGACTTCATAGTCCAGATATGCTACTATCACAAGCATGATCTGAATAGATTTAAATATTGTCACAGAAAAAAATATCTCATCATAATCAATACTATAATGCTGACGATAACTTTTGGTAACCAAATAGGCTTTATAGGTCTCTACCTTCCCATCTGCGCCCCTCTTCCTCTTGAAGACCCACTTACACCTTATGAGTTTAACCCCTTCAGGTGGGTCAACCAATGTCCATACATCGTTGACCTTCATGAACTCTATTTTAAATTTTATAGCTTCTAGCCATTTGTCAGAGTCAGACCTCTGTATCGCATCTGTGTAGGTGATCGGATCCTCATTGTTCTTATCGAGTTCAACAGGATCTCCATCCCAGATCAAGAAACTTAAATATTTGTCTGGTTGATGTGGTACTTTATCAGATCGCCTTAAGGATGTTTGTATGTTGGGCTCCAGATTTGATCTCATCAAATCCGGTTCAGATTTAATCATTGGTGTCGGTTCTTTTACCTGTCGAACTTCATCAAGTTCAATTTTAGAGGCACTTATTCCTTCATCAAGAAACTTTTTTTTTCAAAAAGTGTGCCTTACTGCTGACAAATACCTTTTATTTAGCAGACGGATAAAAGTAATATCCCCTCATTTTCTTAGGGTACCCTACCAAATTATATTTATCGAATCTAGGGCTGAGCTTGTCAGTTTGTAATCGTTTAACATAAGCCGGACATCTCCAGACCCTAAAGTAAGAGAGGTTCGGCCTACATCCTGATCATATCTCATATGGTATCTTACTAACTGACTTGCTCAAAATATTATTGAGCACAAGACAGGCTATTTCAAGTATATATCTTCAAAAAGAGATCGATAGAATTGCAAATCCCATCATGGACCGAACCATATCTAACAAAGTTTGATTCCTCTTTTTTGAGATGCCATCATGCTGTGGTGTCCCTGGAGGGGTCCATTGGAAGAAAATTCTATTCTCTCCTAGATATGTTAGAAATTCATTGGAGAGGTATTCACCTCTTCGATCAGACTGAAGAGTTTTAATACTTTTTTCAGTTTGTTTCTCTACTTCATTATGAAAATGTTTGAATATTTCAAATGATTCAAAATTGTGTTTCATCAACTAGACGTACCCATACCTAGATAGGTCATCTGTGAATATAATGAAATAGCTATACCCTCCTTTGGCATATGTGCTCATGGGTCCACATATATCAGTAGATATCAGACCCAGCACATCACTGGCTCGTTCATCTTTTTTAGTAAAAAATGACTTGATCATCTTTTCAAGCAAACAAGACTCACAAGTAGGTAATGATGCATAATCATTTTTATCAAGAATCCCTTGAGCTAACCTATTCATCTTGTTCTTGTTGATATGACCTAGCCTACAATGCCAAAGATAGGCATCTGTGACATCATCTATTCTAGAGCATTTATTTGAAATGTATATTATATTAGGCCTAGATACAATGTAAATACCATTGTTCAACTATCCACGTAAAACTGTAATACCATTCAAAATGATATCACAAAATTTTTTTTTTATTGATATTTCATAATTAAAATTGGCCAAAAGATCTACAAAAATAATATTTAAAAAAAAACTAGGATAGTAATGACACTCATCAAGAATAATGTAACGAGATTCGAATACAAGCTTGATGATTCCTAAAGCTAGAACTGAAGCTCATCTTCCATCTCCAACATTCAGAAATCTCTTGCCATCTCTAAATCTCTTAGTGATCTGAAGATCCTGCAATGAATTACAAATATAAATAGGACTGTCGATATTCAATACCCATATCATTGTATCAAAAAGAGAGAAGTTACAAGGTGTTATCATATAAGTACTTTGTCTAGCAACTAATTACTTCTTCTTTGGCCTGTTCTCCAACATTCAGAAATCTCTCGCCATCTCTAAATCTCTTAGTGATCTGAAGATCCTGCAATGAATTACAAATATAAATAGGACTGTCGATATTCAATACCCATATCATTGTATCAAAAAGAGAGAAGTTACAAGGTGTTATCATATAAGTACTTTGTCTAGCAACTAATTACTTCTTCTTCTTTGGCCTGTTCGAATCAAGAGAAGTGATATACTGAGGATAATTTCTCTTCCAGTGACCTTGCTTCTTGCAAAAGAAGCACTCTGTCTGACTTTGATCAGCCTTGAACTTGAGTTTTTGGGACTGACTCCCAGCACCAGGCACCTTCTTATTTTTTTTCTTTTTTTTTTTTAAAGAGATGATGACTATCCGAAGAAGATCCTCCCATTAGATTCACCATCTCCTTGTGGAGCTGGTGATTTTTCTCAAAAGTTTGTAGCAACCCCAACAGATCGTGGTAGTTGATTACAGGCTTTGCATGCTGAAATGACTGAGGAATGACAGGTAGGACTTGGGTAAGAAGTTCAGGATCGCATCCTTCCCCAGTTGTTCGTGCAAGGAGAAATTGAGTTTGCTTAATTTTTTAATCTACTCGATCATAAATAATACATGATCAGTAACAGATGCACCCTCTCTCATCTGGGCATTAAAAATGGTGCAACTAGTTTTGTGCCACTCAATGTCATCAGGAGTATTAAAGAAATCCCTCAACACTTAATGCATTTCCTCTAGTTGAGCTTCTTTAAATTTTTGGTTGGACTCGTCATTCATAGAGGCCCAGATAATACAATGAACCATGGTGCGATCGTTGAGCCACTTCAAATAAGTATCTCGAACCACACCTCGGGTGTTAGGAGCAGGCTCCTCAGGTGTTGGATCCATTATCACATAAAGGATCCTCTCGTGCTCCAAGACTATCTTTAACTTTTGATATCAATTATCAAAATTCGATCTGATAAACTTCTCACTATCCAACAGTGATCGGAGTGATAAATTTGAGGCCATATCTACACACATAAAAAAAATATAAAATTTAATTAGTATATAAATTTATTGATCCTAAAGACATGAACTTTAATCTAAAATTTTTTTCATTATTTTATACGAATTGATAGCCTCTACCTCTAATTTGAAGAATTACCTTAATTTTTTAGCAGGTACTAGAATCCACATAGACTACATATAGGCCCGAGGATGGCTCGATCAATCCATATACTCCTATGGGTAGGTTCTCAATCAATTATTTCTTCAAACAACTTTTAGTATTTAATTTAGCCCAAGATTTCATTTCAGTAGGTGATGGGCCTCCACTGAAAGTTTTGATTAGGTCAAACCATTAACATGAATCTACTCAGTGATTCTATCTAATGAGTGATCAGGCTTGAGAATGGCTCGATCAACCCAACCATCATCAGATAGTTTAAAGAGTCATCATATGATGAATGATAATTCCATTATTCAGAGTGAACACCAGACAGATGGCGTCTATAATGTCAATCATAAATAATGGATCCATTACCATTCACCTTAATAGGAGGCTATGATCTAGTTATCACCATAACTAGCTCATTTTAGAAACCAAATAATTTAAAAAATTTAGTCAGTTTAGAGAAGAAGAGAGAAGAAAAGGTCAATCAGTAGACCACAATCCTCCCACTGACTTCATCAAGTCACTGAATTGGATTAGGTCATGTTGATTGTGGCACCTAGATCAGTCACACTGATCAACCTTAATGGCATGGGCTAACTCGAATCACTAAGTGATCTAACCAAATTCTTGTTCACCAAATTGGTCAGATAAGTGAGATCGGTGGGAGGGTCTGCTAAGCTTGCCATAGACACCATCAAAATGACCAGATTGTTAGAAAATCACTACGATTTCGTACGTGTAATTCAAAAGTTTTTTCTAAACATCTATACAGTGAAAATAAATAAATTAAAATAATTTTAATTTACATGTAATAGATAAGATCTGAAAATTATAGCATGGATCTTGATATGAATAAGTACCCATGATCTGAAATCTAAAAAAAAATAATCGTTAGTAAAAACAAAATGAAGATCGGATCTCCATACCTCGGATCCTGCGGATGTCTCGGGTTCTGATCGTAGCCATGCACGCATCTGACCTCTGTTGGTATCCACATGAAGCCATCTTATCAGAGCATCAAGATCATTGGTGTGCTAGCACCTTGCAGATCTCGCTCCTCATCCTTGGATCTTGATCTCTTTTTTCAAATCTTAAAGAAGAATATCACTGCACAAACTTTTTCGCACAGATCCGACAGGATTTGAACCAGATCACCATGAAGAGAAGAAGAACCTTCTTCTTCTCTTCTTCTCTTCTTCTCTCTCTTTTTCTCTCTTAGATTTGATCACCATCGGATCTAGGCATTGGATGAAGGGGAGAAGGGCAGAGGAGGCATTGGGAAGAATTTTGATGTAAGAAAGAAGAGCTTCATCCCCTTAGCGCATGCCATCTCTCCTCCTTTTATTTTTGTCACTCCAACTAGATCTCTCACACTCCAAACCCTTCTTAACACCTTAAAAGATCAAATCCCATTAGATCTTGGGCATCCAAAACAAAAAGAATGGATGAGATGCATTGAGATAAGGGAAGAAAGAAGCAGAGATGTCTCACGCCAACAATTAGCACACGTCCCAACTTTCTCAAATTTTTTTGTCATATAAAAAAATCTTCCATGCCCTAATCAGAGAGATTTCTATCCTATTTTAAATCAAATTTAAATAAAAAAAATCTAGATAAAAAAGAGTTCCAGATAAGGTGGGGTGCCAACTATTGGCGTCTGCTCCCCATTCACGCATGCTAAGGAAAAAGGATATGAAAAAATAATACCCCACTTTTCTTTTTGGCATAAATTTTAGAAAAAAAGTCTCAGAGAACTTGGGCTCTCTGATTCATGGTTGATCTGGTTCAAATAGAGCCTCAATCAGGTTTAAATTGAGTTCGAAACGAGCCAAATTCATAAAGGCTGTCAAGCCTGATCCAATCAGGCCTGAAATCTAAATCTGATTTAGATAATAGAACCTAATTAATATTAAATTAAATTAAGTCTAATTAAATTAAATCTAATTTAAATTAATTAAGACTTAATTTATAATTTAATCAGTCTAAAAAAAATTACAGCATTTGTAATTAAGTCCCTGCACTAATAATTAGCAGCTGTCAAATTGTAACGCTTACAAATTAGCAGTTTCTAAAATTCAAACTATCAATCTGATTGATAATTCGAATATGATCCAAGTCATTGATCAGCCAAGCTCATTTTGTGTGTGACCCCTTAGGTTCTATTCTGTCTAGCAGTGAGACATATCGTGATCTCTATCATAGTATCATCGAAACTCTTTTCGATGGACTGAAATGATTCCAACTCACCTTAACAAAGATTGTTGATTCAAAAATAATCTTAGTGAGTTCTAATGATCCATCAGTGACGTCTAGCAACATGTAGTGGCAACCCAGTAAAATAAAAAAATGAACCTCTAGGTGCAGTTATTATGTGATACAATCCCTCTATCGAGGGTCCTGACTTGATGGAGATCATGGAGAACTCGTCAAACCCCAGCATTAGTCATATGCTAGATTGGCTTGACTCGAGTTCATTTGTGAATCCCGTAGAAACTCTTTCCTAGTATTCACACTTACTCTAGCCAGAGATTTTTTTTTTTGAACTCAGTCTTATGAATCACATAGGACTTCTCCTTTTCTACCAAAGTCGATAGATTCCATCTAGGTGTATCCTACTCCAAACAGTGAATCTAAACCTACATAGCAACATATATAGTAAGAACCCATATGGCTAGGGACCAAAAGAACGTACAGTCAAACTATTAGCCTCACTGTGAATAGCTAACATACTGCAGGTCAAAGGATTAGTCACACCACTGTAGCATCAAGAAAACCACTGACGAGTGAGTAGACAACTAAGTGGTTTCTCATGTTGGTCATGCTCAGTGCAAGTTATTCTCTAACAACCACCTGTACTCTCACCTCAGTGTCTCTACACCGCAGACTCAAGACTCATCTGCCCTAAAGGAAGGTGATCTATGCACCGATCTCGAATGGATTGATCACTATCCTCTGTGACGATCCTTCGATCGAGAGCATTTAAAAATTAAATACTAATGATATATGTTTCAAATTATCAACACCTTGAGAATATACAAAATCATCTTTGTTAATTTTTAGGATAAATCATGGACACATAAATATGATTAGTTATTAAGATTGTCCAACAAATACAAAACATATCTTAGAGAAAAGTATGTGTCAGCCAAGATTGGCTTATAGAGCACACATCTAGCAAACTGTCACTTTCACTAAAGCCAATCTGCCATATACTTGAGCCTCATCTTCTGAAGATAGGCTTCAGTATTTAGCTGGCTAAGTGACTTGGGCCTACCACTATCATGTGGGGTCTACTCTCTTCACCTCCATGTATTTCTACTTGAGGTAATCGCATATATCTGTTCTATGTGCATGGACTTGTGGTGAGACCTTGGCTCTTTAGCGAGGGCTATGGACCGTTATCTTTGCAGTACAATGTCATAGCATCTAATGGTATGACATCTAAGTCTGCAACTATCATAAGAACCAAAATGCATCTTGCACATCTATAGTATATTCAGCTTCCATTGGTTGATTGCTTGGAACCCTTCCATCATATCGAACCAACATAACTTAAGAATACATGCTGATGTAGACATTCTACCATCAGTATCAGTGTATCTTTCCACTCTTAGCTCTAACCCTTCTTCAAAGATGAAGAATAATCCCTTAGTACTTCTCAAGTACATAGGGATATTTTCATAGCAATTCAATACTCCCAGTCTGGATTCGACTAATATTTGCTCACAATTTTCACAGCAAGATATACCAAGTCAAGTACATAGTATGGCATACACCTATACCCAAGAGGATAACGGATCCTTCTTAGAGGTTTCAATGCTGAACCCTTTCAGCACCTCTTCTATGTACTTATCTGTGACAAATATCCTTTTAGGATCTATCTCTACAGACTTTTTATTTTCAGAATATTTGACCTAGATCTTTGAAAAAAAATTCTATATGTAACCACATTATAATCGATGTCAGCATGGGATCCTCCCACTGACCTTTATGTAACTACATGATTTCTCATATCATGTTGTTATAGGTTTTAGGATCATCCCTATGTTCCCAATCTCCCTCGAGAAATACTTTCTCTAAATCTTTTGTAAAAATACCAAGTATCTTTCTAAAAAATAGGAGATCCTACTAGATCTACGAGGTGGAGAAGGTACTATATATACTGGCTCATTCTAAATAGGTTGTACAGGTCCTGTGACTTGTTGTTCTTTAGAGATTTTTCTTTAACTTCATCCTCCCACTGTTTTCAAAGAAAACAATATGAAAATCATATTGTGAACTATTAGAAAGAAAAAGTGACATCCCAAACCCTTTTGGGATACTTCATAAACGAGTTCTTATAGACCTATCCTCTAACTTGTCCATCATATCATATCTCATATGGTGTGGTGAAACCAACTTTAGAGGAAACCTAATTTAAATTTCAAAAATTAAATCTTGTTCCTAAAGAAACAATAATTGAACTAGTGATATTCATGATGGACTGGACCATATCTCATATAGTGCCATCGCTCCTCATAAATACACCGTTGAGCTGAGGTGTACAAAGAGAATTTTATCATGAAACTATACCATTCTCTTTAGATAATCGATAAATTTTCTATTTGGTATTGCATCTTCGATCTAATCGAAATATCTTTAGAAATTTTTTAATTTATCTTTTCTACTTCACATCTGAATTCTTTGAACCTTTCAAAGTCTTTCAGATTTGTATCTCATATACATATCTATACCATGATGCTCATCGATAAAGGTGATGAAGTAGTGACAACCTCCCATTCTGGCTCATCAAATGGGCCATGCACATCGTATGTGTACTAGGATAAGTATCTCACTGGTCCTATCCCTTTGACCATCAAAGAACAGCTTGGTCATTAATCTTTAAAGAGATGATTCACAGACTAGATGTGACTTAACAATCAATGACCTAAAGGCCCATGTTCTCTAGTCAATAAATTATTTCACCTCATACATGACCTAGCCAAAAGAACCATTTATATACTTCAGATTATTTGGATCTGGATCTCTTAGACCCAATGGCCTTTACTATTTACTCAAATAATTTTTTACAAATGTATCACCATGCAAATGATAAAAATTAAATCCAAATGATAATCATCGAGATTAGGTGCCCACAGTCTAGTGCAACTTTTGCACCATTGCCGACTCAAAAGAGTCACTTCACCTTCCTCAGTCCTCTTGCTTCCTTAGACCTTATATTAAAGTGCATAATATGCATTAGAGTCTAAAGAAAAAGAGAAAACTATAAGATCAATTATGAGCAATTTGACATACCTTTCAAAGGCATGTAAATGTTCTTTAGGTTCTCCAGGTATGTATCTCTGAACTTTTCAAGATTTTTTAGTTACCAGTATATCGATCAATTCATTAAGGTGCTATAATATTTATTCATATAATAGTTTCATAAACTATTCATATGAATCAAAAATTATAGGATCAAATTCATTAGCAATTTCTTATGCACGATCATGTCGAGTCTTTCAAGCTCTTCAATATCCTTGATCATCGATCATAAACAAACTGTCCATCACGTATCTCATGCATTGTGCGACTCTGATCATCTCACAACTATTACAGATGAATCAGCATGTCATTGGTAGTTTATATGTTCTTATGTATCCATTGGATTTATCAACTATGAAGTCCAATTTATAGCACTTAATCTAATTGTCAATGTCCAACCATTTGTCAAGTATAGCTCGTTGACTATAGATTGGATGAGCTGATGATATTGGGTTAACCTGATCAAGAACATGGTTTAATTTCTAAAAACTAAGAACTATTCTTAAATTTTTGAGTCAAAATATATAGTCAATTTTGGTTAAGTGGTAAATATCTAGGATTCGAGCTAGAGGATTGGAAGCTGAAGAATTTATCATAGAGAGTAAAAATTTAATTAGATAATTATACTTGTAATAGTTTGTTTTAAAGACTTTTAAAATAAATAAAGGGCTTTCACTAATTGTTTGAGTCTCTCACACTCCTCGAGTGGAGAAACAAAAATCCTAACATGATAATAGATTCTAGTGGGTGCTGCAGTCTCATCGATGTATGGCACCTTACCTAATAGTTATTGGTGACATGTATACCAATGCGTGGATAATTCTTTGTGCAGATGCTTCTCCATGTATGTTGCAGCATTTTGATCTTTATAAGTTCTGTGGCCTCACCTAACAGTTATTGACACATTCCTTAGTTAAGTCCGATCGACCGTTCACCAGCGAGTGTAAAGCCATCATTGGATCCCTCACTTAACAGTTATTGGGCCCAACCCCATCTTTACCTTGGACATCTAATGCCAATAGAGTGGTTGTGCCTTTCTGATGCAACCGAACCACTGTAATCAGTCAAGAATAATTTGTTGGATTTGTACCCTAGAAGTCAATTGTTGGCTAACACATTATATAATTCTTGGACCTATACTTATATTTATAATTTTTATTATCAATAAAAGACTTTTTCTTTTCAATCAAGTTTAAATATCCATGATTTATCTTAAAAATTAATAAAAATAATTTTTGTATATTCTTAAAGAGTTAAGAATTTGAGATATATATTAATTAGTGGTTAATTTCTAAATGCTCCCAATCAAAGGATTGTCATGGAGGATAGTGATCAATCCATGTGAGATCGATGCACGATTCACCTTTCTTGTGGGCAGATGAGTCTCAGATCTATGGTGTAGAGATGCTGGGGTAAAAGTGTAGGTGGTTGTTAGAGAACAACTTGTACTGAGCATGACTAATATGAGAACCACATGGATGTCTACTCACTCGTTAGTGGTCTTCTCGATACTGCAGTGGTGTAAGCGGTCCTTTGACCTGCAGTGTCATTGGCTATTCGTAATGAAGCTACTGGATTTGATTGTAAGTTCTCTTGGTCTCTAGCTATTTGGATCCTTACTGTGTATGTTGGCTTCAGTAGGTTTAGGTTCGCTATTTGGAGTAGGATGCATCTAGATGGGATCTATCAATCTTGATAGAAAAGGAGAAGTCCTATGCAATTTGTGAGACTGAATTCAGAAAGTCTTTAATCAAAACAAGTGTGAATACTAGAAAAGAGTTTTCACGGGATTCACAAATAAAATTGAGTCGAGCTAATCTAGCATATGACTGATGATGGGGTCTGACGAGCTCTCCATGATCTCCGTCAAGTCAGAAGTCACGATAGAAGGGCTGAATCATACGATAACTATACTTAAGGATTCATACTTTCATTCACTAAGTTGCCACTATATACTGCTAGGTGTCATTGGTGGATTGTGAAACTCTTCGGGCGTTATCTTGATGATCGATGGCCTTCGAAGGATAGAATTAAAAATGTTCCAATCTATCGAAAAGAGTTTCGATGATATTATGATAGAGATCACAATATATCTCACTATTAGATAGAATAGAACCTATGGGGTCACACATTAAGAGATTTAATCTTGAATTTATCAATTGGGCTTATGAAATTTCAATTGGGTTAGGATTTATTGAAATTCTATTAGGTTTATGAGAACCAGACTAGCACACGATTAAACCTAATTCTTCTCAGAACTTTTGATTTGATCAAATCTATAACTTTGAACCTAACCTAAAATTATTTGGATTTAATTAGACTCTTAATTGTAAGCTCAAGAGGATTTGATTAAGTCAATTAGTTAGCATAATTATCCTAATATTATCTCTTCTTTATGTCCTAATTATCTCTAAGTATGCATATGGAATAGATGGAAGAATATGTGGCACATCTTTTTCTTTTTGAAAATTATTGGATGCCATATCCTAGAGGGGTCCACCCCTCTTATGTGTCATGGTGTGGAGGAGAGAGAGTGGGGTCCACATCCCATCTCTTTTGGCTAGAGATCCTTTTGTGGGGTGCCAAGAGTTGGCACCCCAACCACCTGACATATATTCCATGGATGCCTGTTGTACATACTTAAAAGGACTGATTAATTATCATTTATATCTGATTTTATTTGGTATAAATCAAATTTAAAAGGTAGAGAATTCTTATGAGATAAGAATCTACCTTTTTAAGTTGATAGGATTCCTGATATATGTCAGGGCAGTGTCTATTTATAAAGGATGGTCTCTAAGGTTTAAAAGAATGAATTTTTGATCAACAAAACTCTCCCTCTCTCAATCTCCATGCCTCCTCTCATTATTTTCTTCCTTTTCATGCCCAAAAGTTGGGTTCTCTCTCTTCCACATGCCTAGAAGAAGTTCTGGTGACTTAAAGATCAAGGATCGAGGAGAAAAAAAAGAAGGCTGCAGATCAAGGAGTTGATCTCGCAGTTAAGATCAAAGAAGTTGATCAAAGTCTTCAAGACCAAGATTCTTCTTGAGAAGAAGAATCTCATATGAGAAGAAAAAATTTAGATCAATCCCGATGGATATCCGTAGAAGTCAGACATGTGTGCGGCTCAACCTTCTATGAATTTGAGATCATCAATAGCGGTGAATTTCTACCCGCATAAAGGTAATGAGATCTGATCTCATAATTTTTTTTTAAAATTTTAGATTGATAATACATGCTTTCTCTAGGCTTAGATAGGTTTAGATCTGATATCTAGTATATGGGGTTAAAGGGTTTAACCCATTTTATTTTTCGCTGTCAGTTTTCAAAGTTTTGAAATCTACACATGGTGCCTATCCGATTTTCTAACAGTGATATCAGAGCCACAGATTTTGAAAATACATATGATCTGGTTTTTAGATTAGATCTAAAAATTTTAATGATTTAAAATTAATTTTATGCTGATATGAGGTTGTCCTAGTATAGGGTTTACCCCCTATATTGTAAAGGTTGTCCTAGCACAAGATTGATCGATTTTAAAAATTATTTTTGAAATAATTAAATCAAATCTTTTAGATCTAAAAATTAACATATGTGATATGTTTAATTTGTGTTTAGATCTGAAATTAAATGATTAAAAGCTCACATCAAACTGATATAAGATTGTCCTGATATAGGATTTATTCTTTACATTGTAAAGATTGTCCTAGTTTGATGTGAATCAATTTTTGAAAAAATATTTTTGAAATATTTTGATCATTATTTTAGATCTGATTTTATACATATTTGATATGTATAAATTTAATTTTAGATCTAAAATTAATGTATATGTGATGCATATTTGATTTAGATCTGAAACAACATATATTCGATATAGGAAACTAGGTTTAGATCTGAAATAGTTTCAAGATCATAAGCCATTAATTGCATGCAATGAAATATAATCTAAAAATTATTTTTAGATCTAAAATTATATTGTTGCATGTGGGTATGGGTTGAACAAATTAGGTCTAAGTGAATAAACTACAATTAGGGTCTAATTGATTAGATCAGGCTAGAACTCATCTTCGATTTTGAGTAGTTGATTGAACCTAATCGATGGATGATTAGGATTAGATCAAAGGGGCTTAAAGTCGACTTTAGTTGTAGTTGATCATATCGATTCATATTTTTGATGTGAGTTGATTGATTTAAGACCGAATTTGGCTCAGTGGTTCGGGCCCATCTCAATAGATTAATCTAATCGATTCTAATCGACCAATTTGATGTCTAAAGTAAGTATTTAGATAGTAATTATTTAATTGGTTCTATTATCTGATCTGATCAATTTTGATTGGTGTCTAAGGAAGCAACGGGGGGACCCCCATGCATCTTAACTTACCTGGCCATCTTGAAAGATTCAGTTTCGTATTAGGTTACTTGTTGACTTGAGTTCACCCATACCAACTAGGATGGTTAGACATATTGATGTGCTGACTTAATTTAATCAGTCAGATGTCAGATCTGCTGATTTAGAAGAGACCTAAACTCAAATCTTCTCATTAAATATTAAGTGTAGAGGTCTTTCATCATTGTAGAGATGCGGGTACCTTCCTGGCATTGATCGTTCTCGACTGGTTACAGTGGTTCGATTGCATCGAGAAGGTACAACCACTCTATTGATATTTGATATCTTGGGATAGAGATGGGGTTGGACCCAATAACTATTAGGTGAGGGTCTCAATGACTGCTTTGCTTCTGTTGGTCAATGATGGGTTTGACTTAACTAAGGAATGTGCCAATAACTGTTAGGTGAGACCACAGGACTTAGAGACCAAGCCCACTGCATCTTGCTTAGTGAAGCAATGGATAAAGTATTGTCCGCTCATCGGTCTGTACTCACCAATAATTATTAGGTGAGGTGTGTATAGATTAATGGGACTGCAGTATCCACTTGAAACTGATCGCATATAGGTTTCCATTTCTCCACCTGAGGAGTGTGGGAGATTCGAGAAAATAATGAGAGCCTTTGTTTGTTTTTAAACTTCCTAGAATAAATAATTTTATAAGTATAAAATCTAACTAGAAACTATTTTCTCTGCAGATAACCATGTCGAGTTCAAACCCCTTAGCTCGAATCTTTGACACAAATAGTTGACCGGCACCAATTACAAAGACTGGCTCCAAAATTTGAGAATTATTCTTAATTCTGAAAAACTCACTCATGTCCTTGACTAGAAAGTGCCTGCGTTACCTCCTCGTCCATCTGCTAATCAATGAGCTGCACTTGAGAAGTGGATGGATGAAGATAACAAGGCGAAGTGCTACATCTTAGCATCCATATCCAATGATCTTCAGCAACAGCATGAAGACATGAGGACTGCCAGAGAGATACTGATTCACCTACAAGAGTTGTATGGTGAATAGAGTCACACAGCTCGCTTTGAGGTCTCCCGAAGACTTTTCAGAGCGAAGATGCATGATGGGCAGTCTGTTAAAGATCATTGTTTGACAATGTTCAAGGACATAGAGGAGCTTCAAAGCTCGATATGAATATGGACAAGGAATTACAGGGGGATCTAATCCTCCAATCTCTTCCTGATTCGTATGGACAGTTCATCATGAACTACCATATGAATAAGATTGATGCTACTTTGCCAGAGTTATTGAACATGCTGGTGACTGCAGAGGGCACCTTGAAGAGTTCAAGGGGCACAGTTCTGGCTGTGGAGTGGGCTTCTTCCAAAACAAAGTCTTCTTTCAAGAAGAAGAAAAAGCCCGCAAAGAAGCAGAAGAATGAGGCTAAGTCTAAGAAACAGGTTTCGAAGAAGGCTGATGATAAAAAAAAATATTTTCATTGCAATTTCGAAGGCTACTGGAGAAGGAACTGTTCGGCCTACCTGATGACTGTTAAGAGTAGGAAGAAGGATGGGCCTTCTGAAAATATGTTTGAGTTGCTCATTATTAAAACTAATCTAATGATTTCCTCTTCTTTTAGTTGGATTCTTGATTTTGGTTCAAGTGCTCATTTGTGCACTTCAATGCAGGATCTTGAAGAAGTTAGGGGGCTGAGGGAAGGTGAGATCACTCTCTGAGTCAGCAATGGAGCAAGGGTTGCAGCTGTGGTCGTTAGGACCTACCCTCTACGACTACCATTAGAATTTAGTTTGCTTTTGAAAGACTATTTCTATGTATCTGTAGCTAGTAAAAATTTGATTTCTATCTCTGTGCTGGTATAGGATAATTATAATTTTCATTTTAATAAAGACATGTGTTCTATTTATTTTGGAAATAAACTTGTGACATGTGCTTTCTTAATTGACGGTCTTTACCATTTGCATACGGATGTAAGTGTAAATATTAACGAGCAAATAGTGAATGCCATAGAGTCTAAGAGATCTAGAGATAGGATCAACCAAAAGTATTTGTGGCACCTTAGGTTAGGCCATATTGGAGAACAAAGATGGTCTTCTTAGATCATTGACTTTCGAATCTTATCCAGTATGTGAATCGTGTCTTCAAGAAAAAATAGCCAAGCTGTCCTTTGTGGGATAAGAGAAAAGAGCTACTGAGATATTAGCCCTGGTACACACTGACATATGTAGTCCATTTGATATACATGCCAGAGGTGGCTATATCTACTTCATGACCTTTATTGATGATTATTTATGGTATGGGTTTGTGTATTTGATGCACCGAAAGTCTGAAGCCTTTAAAAAATTTATAGAATTCAGACATGAAGTAGAAAAATAGACCAAAAAATCTATAAAAGTTTTTTGATCAGATCGAGAAGAAGAATACCTTAGTGGAAAATTTTGGATCTATCTCAAAGATAATGGTATAGTCTCACAGTGGACACCTCCAGGGATGCCTCAGTTCAACGAGATATCTGAAAAGAGAAATCGGATCCTAT